>NC_044037.1:167040990-167369323 GCF_901765095.1 Microcaecilia unicolor | reverse complement strand
GGGTGTACAACATTAAAATGGTTTTGTTCACAATGAGAGGAAGTCATCTAATGGCTTACCACTGTCTAAATTAACAGCCAAAACCTCTTTGCTCAATTTAATAAAATTCTGGAATACAATGTGTGGAGGAATGGCTTAGTTGTTAGTGCAGTAACAAGGTTCAAATCCCACTCCCACTCTTTGTGAACTCTGGAAAGTCACCAGTCCTTCCCTGCTGGCAGTCTGCAGCCATGCAGACCACTTTGTGAAAGGTACACCTGAGGGGGTGGGGGAGAAAGAAATGCTGGTCCATGGAATGGGGACAAAAAGAAATGCTGGTCTGTAGGGGGAGGGGAGGAGACATTTTGGCTCATGGAGGGCGGAGGGAAAAGAAATAATGCTGGTCCATGGAGTGTGGGGGGGGGGGGGGGGAGATAGAAGAAATGCTGGTTGATGGAGGAGAGGGATCCATTAGTGAACCAACATAAGCTAAATCTAAAAAAAACAAACAAACCTGCAATAAATACATTTATTAGAATCAAAACACAGGGTGCTGAAATTCACAGCTTCTGGTCAGCAGTCAGCAGTGAAAAAAATAGAATCATACACTGTCAAGACTTTGAGAAATTGTTTTGATGACTACTAATGACATCAATTACAGAGTTTATTTTTACATTATCTTTTGAAGAAGAAATTTATAGTGATGCATATCTCCAAGAGGGTTTTTGGCAGACTTCTAAAAATGTGTGTTGTCAGCTTTAAAAAAAAAAAAAATGGCTTAATGCCATTTGGCAAAGTGTGCATTCCTTATAAAGTGTGACTTCTATACAAATTGTTTCTTTTGAAAAGCAAGTATGTTGGATTTTGGCAGTTTTGTTAATAATAATCATGGATTTATAGTGGGTTCCCCTCACAATTTTGTGGTAATATTCAGGCTTGCACTTCAGTTAATTTGGTGAAGTTACTTTCTGTTAAACTATTATTTTTATGAAGGTGGTTCTAAATTACAGTACACAATCCTATATAATAATTCTCACATCTAACATTCTGAGGCTGCCTGGAACCGTGGTCTGCTAGGTGCTGTAGATCAAACTGATGTCATGAATCCCACTGATTGGCTGCGCCTCAGCTGAAGTCACAAAGCAAGCAAACCTATGAGATGCTGCAGGATGTTTAATAGACAGGAGTGGAAGTGAGCTAAGCAAGTCTATGGTAAGCAAGGAAGCCCATTGGTTAATCTCTGTTTCCACTCCCCTACGCAGCCGTCATTAGTATACACTCAAAAACAAGCAAACCTAGGAGCTGCTGCTTCACATTGTCGTTTTTAAATTGTTGTTCCATCTGAAACAAGTCTAAAGTTGTTTCAACTATATAGACAGTGCCTTAAAACGTGGAGGACAAAAGGAGGGGGGAGACAGACAGACCCTGCAACTGGGAGGGAGGGAGTGAGGGAAGGGGGACCCTGCAACTGGGAAAAAGGGAGGGAGGGAGGGGGGACCCTGCAAATGGGAGACAGACCGGGGGGCAATGACCCTGGAACTGGGAGGGAGGGACCCTGGCACATACTCTCATTCTCACACACACACTCACACCCAGTCTCACTCTCTCTCTGTCACACACACACACACACATTCACTCTCACACACACTCTCTCAAACATACACAATCCGAGGAAAACCTTGCTAGCACCCGTTTCCTTTAAAACAGAAACGGGCCTTTTTTTTACTAGTTGTGAATATTAGAATGCAATATTAGAGCAAAAGACTCAGAAATTCAGTCCTAGTCTCTTTTGTGTTATGTTTCTGATTATTCTTGAACATCACTTTAATATACACCATAAAATAAATTTTGCTTTCTGTATGTGATTTTAATAATAAATCACAAAGCCTCTGTTTAGCTTCACTGTTTCTCCTTCAAATGGAAAAGCCATGCAAAAACTGAGAGAGCCAATGTCTTGAAAAAAAATTGACAGATGTAGATTACTCATGTCTGGTTATCACTGAGACCTGCCTTGGAAGAATGGCTTCTAGTCTGAACTGGCATCTTTCTGTATATACTGTGGCTATATCAAATCACATCTAGGATTCATTTAAAGAGTGCCCCGATAAAGTGCAGTGCCTCAGAAATGCTGTCGATGGTATGTGTGCTAAAGGGGTACACCACTTTGCGTACCCCTTCATTCACGACTGACTGCATAGATGAGTGTGTGCTTTTAAAATGTTTTTCCCCTCAATATTCAAAAGCATTTAACCGGCCAGGATTGGCACTTGGCCGGTTAAATGCTGTATAACCGGCTGTCCAGTGATATTCAGCAGGAGATAGACGACTGAATATCACCAGTTAGCGGATAGCCAGTTATATTGGCTGATATAACTGGCTATTCGCTGATTTTCAGCCCCATTTTAGCAGCTAAAGTTGGTTGTGTGAATAGGTGGGACATCTTTTGCCAGTTTAATCATAATTGGCTAAGTCTGAATATCGACTTAGCCAGTTATTTTCAAACTGTCCAAAATGTAACCAGATGTTCAATGCTGGTCTCCGGAAATGGCCCAACATTGAATATTTATTTGGGTTTAGTGCTGGCCGCGGAAGTTAGCTAGGCTAATTCCTGCGGTCTGAATAGAGGCTTCTTTAACTTTGCCTACTTTGTTTTTCTAGTTCTGTTTAGATGGGTCTTGTGTAGTTTTTTTGTTGGGATTTAATAGTGTGGTTCATTGTGTGGATTTGGGGGGTTTCAGGATTGTTCTCTATAGATAAGGTCTTTAGACTTGGTTTGGCGAATAGTACTTTAGGGTAGCTTTGTATTCCAGTAGTCATAGGGTGAGTTAGTTATGGAGATGGACCACATTATTCTTTGTCATTATTGTTCTGGAGTAAAGACCTGCATATTCCCCCCAATTCAGTATTAGTGCTACCAGAGGAATTAATTGGACCTATTTCAGTTTCTTTTTGTAAATGTGTAATGTGTCAGAAATAAAGATGACTTTTTTTTAATCAAAGAAAATCACAGAGGAGGGTTCTTACTTTCTGTATACAGCTGAATGATGGTTTACTGAGACTGATACTCTTATAATTTATGATTTTTGCCATGTGAATTTCAGTCCTCAGTGAGTAGGAGAGGGGGTAGTGTGTGGGTTATGTAAAAGCCTCATTTGATCCTGTTGTGGTGAGTAGTAGCCTTTGATTTCCAAGATGATTGTGGTCTCATCCCCACATGATCTGGGTGAGGTCCTCATTGCTGGTGGTGGTGGAATAGCCATTCAACTCAAGGTGGATATTACTTTCACCTTGGAGGGTCCCATATGCCACTATGTCGTGGTTAGAGCTTGCCAGTTTTAAGGAAGATTCTCTCTTCCTCAATGTGCACCAAATTGAGGAGAGTAATCTTGGAGGGCAATCATGCCAGTTGCTCCAGGAGTTGATTGCTGCTGCAGGTGGAGATGTATTGGTGGAAACTTCTACAGCTGATGCTGTGAAGGAGAGTTCAGTGTTAGCTGCAGGAGGGGTTGGAAGAGTTCCCACTTGGAGGGGACATCTATAATAGCTAGTTTAAAGAACAAATATTCTCTTTTTAAACAAGCAGTAATCACCGTTGACAATTTGGAGACAGTTTGGTTACTTTAATAGAATATTGTTGGTTGAAGAAATTTGAGAATTTTCTTAAATCATTGAATTGAAGGATTTTCGAATCTCCATCCATGTTCTCTTCTTTACTTGTCTTGTACATGTGTGAAGGCTGTTAAGGGTGGCTGATAAAGCACTCCCTCTGATTGTTCAGACTTTTCTCCCTTCAGACAAGTACTCAAGTGGAGGGTGCCAGACTGTGGAGGCCAAAGTGACTGGAGGGGTAGAAGGAAGATGATCAATGGATAGTTTGGATATTTTCAATTTTTTTTGAATCATCTAGAGAAGATGTTACCTTCCTGGTCCCTTTGTTCCTGCAAGATGTACTATTTTGAGACTGTACTTTAGGAAGCGGCATTCATTATTAAATGCTGATTTTAAATGTATTTTAGTTGTGAGACCCAGATCAAGAGAAAAATAATTCTAAAAATGAACACTGAGGGTCTCTGAATGGACACCACTTGCATCTGTAGTTTTCCCTGCAGTTGTGTTCTGATACATGATAGAATGAAGTTTCTCATTCAGCTTTTTCAATTACAATTTTGCCTTTATAATAAAAGGGGTACATGGGTATTAGGGTTAACAAGATTTTGGTTGAGGGTTTCTGGCTGATTGGTGGGATATTGATAGTTTGATGTTAATTTTCTTTTTTTTAGATTTCCTTGGTTGTGCCATATTCCTAGATATTTTCTTTGGTTCCTTCTTTTGGATTATGGTGAAATTTATGGAGGATACTGTCTTATGATTGTTCTTATTTATAATTGTAAAATTATTTCTAAATGTTGATGTTAAATATGAAATGCAAATAAAAAATATGTAGAATGCAAGGTTAAGTAGAGATTTTATGGCCCATCTGATGTGTAGAAATTACTTCCCAATACAGTGCCATAGAGGCATAGATCCTAGTTGCTCTCTGAATTTGCATCAACTTTTTTTTTGTGGCAAATTATCTTTTGGTTTTTGTCTACCATTATTATTATTAATATTATACTTACCACAGAACATAAAGGTTTGCCTAGTATCAGTGGTGAATTTAGACTTTACCCAGAAACTTAGGAATTATCCAGGTATTGCTGCAAAATGTAGGTGTGATTGCTACCTTTCTGGAGCAGGATCACAGAATGATTTTCCTGTAACTGCGTAAAAAGGCATACTTTGGCAGCATGCTATGTACAGAATCACACTATGAAAAATTCTTCATTATGCTGCTTAACATTGAATAAACCATGCCACCTGTTTGCAATTTTAGCACTTCCTCCCTCCCTCATCATACAGTGCATTTTAATAATTTTTGTAATTTTTATTATACCATTTCCAAAAAGGTACCCACATTTTACAGAATGTTTCTGCCTTCTGCTTTCTAATAGCAGCAATTCCGTACGTCAGATGAATCTTCTAAAGATGTGATAACCACATGTCCATTTGGCAGTTTAGGTTCTCTCCATCTGGTCACTCTTGCGATTCTTGCTGCCACCGAGCATAACAATATGAAATTAGCTTGATCTGCTTCCATGCCCTTTGGCATTTGACCCAAAATAAAGTATTTAGGTTTGTTTGTTACTTTGCCACCTGTGATGGCAAAGCTCAGACAAATGAGCACTCCCATCAAATGGATAGAAACTTGGAGGAGTAATATGTTCTCAAGTATCAAAGTAGAAATTGAGAGCTTAGGTATTCTTTCATTACATAGGTCCAGTCCCTTTCAATCATAGCCTCCCTAAATAATTCCTCTAAGCTCAAATTTGATGCAGGGTGTCTTCTGACCCTGTTGATAACACAGTATATACTTTTTACAAAATTCCTAGCTTCTGAGAATTTCATATAGAAAATTCTTCTAAAATTCTCCACATGTATGCTATGCCCCATAACATGTCTAAGCTGTATATATTTATAAAACTCACTATCCACTACCATAAACTGTTCCCTTAATTTCTCAGACTTAACCATCTGCCTTTATCTGTAAAAAGCTGCCCCAAATAATTAACTTTTAGTAGATGCTCCTTTGTTGGGTAATATGGTATAATCATCCTATCTTGAGTGTGATAGGGCTGTGAAATTGAAAAATAAATATTATGTCAAATGTTAGCTTTACTGGGCTTTACTGGAATGATATTCAGCAGTATAAAATCACTAATTAAACATGAAGAGAATTCTTGTTTCTAGTTGTGTTCATATTTAGTTGCTTAGGGGATTATTTTATTTACAGTTTTTATATGGCATGCTACCCAGAGTGGCTTCAGAAAAATGAGCAGAGGAGAAATAAACTGACTTGAGTTATGGAATGAAATGAATTTAGTTCTTATTTTCTACGGCTCTGTCTAAAGAATAAGTGTGTCACAGGAGATGCCCGTGCAAGGTTCTGCACACTGCCCGGCCAATGCACCGAAATCTTATGCTGGAGAGATCAGCTCTATGTATAAATGGTTAATTCAGTTTAATTAAGTAATGCCTCCTAAGTTATTGGGCTCTCTACTTAGTCTGTCAAACAGAGGGTCAATTTAGTTTTCCTGTCATGTGAAATAAGGTGCAATAAGATCACCAGCTCATTTCTCATGATAGTCAACATGCTGTCATTTTGTAATGACCTTTGATACCACTGACCCATAGTGACTTGTAACAGAAATGCTTTGTATTTTTTATTGTATCAATCCACTGTGCTGTCCCCTCTCTCCCTCACCAAGCTCTTTAAAAAGTAATACACTGAACTCAAGAAAAACATTTTTTAAGTGTTTTAGGGGTATTTGTTTCACTGAATGTCCTTAATTTTGAATGTTGCTGATGAATATACTGTCTAATTAGACTGATTCTTAAGTTGTGATATTGGTTTTACTCATTGTGATACTCGGCTTTCAGCCTCTTGAGAATTAATTGCAATTGAGCTCTTTGTCTTTGCTAAAACACATCTAGTTGTTAACACTAGCACTAACTCAATGTAAACACCTTTACTTTCCAGCTGCTGCTAATTGGTTTGGGAATATTTGTATAATTGTTGATTAAGGCTAAAACAAAATGTACACATTATTTAATTCCAACTCATATAGGCTGACTAAAGAGGTCTTCCAATCCTGAAATTGTTGCAATAAATGGTCCCTGTTGGAATCTGGTATTTAAACTTGCATTTGCTTTTAGAACTATCTTAGTATTTTCTTTGCTTTGATCCAATAAGCAATCCTTTGAGATAACTTGCTTCCTTGGGAAATGCAGGTTGTCAGGTTGGTTGGGTTTGACCTCTCTTTGAACTTTTTTTTTTATATATAAAAGAAAGTGTTGCCATTGGCCAAATAAGTAGATAATGAACATTTAGAGAGCAGAGAGTCACCTGATGTGGTTTATCACTGGCATCTCCACATTATTAAGCTTTCCTTCATCAACAAAGGCTTCCGTTAAGAATATGCAGGCTTTGAAAGGTGGTATGTGGGTTTTAGTAGAAACCATCCTTTATTGTACACAGAAGCCTGATAGAGCCTAAAGGGGGGGGGGGGGGGGAGAGAGAGAGAGAGAGAGACTGGAAGCAGGCAAGCTACACAGAATACTTTAACTAGAATAATACAACCTGCCTCAGTATTCTTTCACCTCCCATCCAAAAATATTTTGCAGCTTGGTGTTCCATGAGTTTCTTAATAGACCAGGGGTGCAAATACCTTGATGTTTGGACAGAAGATGCAATTTTAATGACTGTACTCCTATGAATTTTAGTGAGCTGTACACATTATTTGGCCTGTATTAGAACTGGAGTGCTTTTGAATTATTCCCTGTCAGTATCTTAGTGAAAGCATCGAGCAGTGTGTGGGTGTTGGAGCCATTCCCATTCAAGGGTCTGAATCCAGAAGTTTCGTCAGTGCTGAGTACTGAAAGGAAACTATCACACTGGTAGAAATCAATTTGTTTTTAATGGAAAGCCATTATAAAAGTCCTCACTTTATTAACTGTGTGTTCTATTTGTCTATTCTTTTCTCATTGATTTTTGACTGACGTAATATTCAGTTTTTCACTAAAGATTATTTTCTTCCATTTTTGTATGTATTATATTTTCCAAATTGCTCTTCTCTAGAGTCTCAGACCTTAATGTTTAAACTCTATCCCCCAGGTTCTATATATGGCGCCCAAAATTGAGTGCTGATATTTGCTCGCCAATCCAAGATGTACACACAATTCAATTGGCTAAGGAGCCAATTAGTACCAATAATTGGGTGCTCAGTGGCACTGATCAGCACTAGTTTGGAATTGGAGGCACATTTTTCTACATGATATGTTATAACAATGTACATCCAAATCCCTTAGTGTGCAACCCAGAAGGGGGTGTGGCCATGGGAGGTTCATGTGCAGGTCAAAGGCTAAGGGATTTGGGCGTGCATTTTTACAGAATAGCACATAGTAAAATGTGCCCCCAGTTCCCAACTGGTGCTGATCAGTGACACTAGCACCCAGTTTTTTTCAATGTTGACTTTTGAGCACTTTTTTCTGAATCTAACCCTATATGCTGTAATGTACCATATTGGCTTGAACAGATGCTACAAAATGCTTATGAAACCATTCTTGAAATATGTCTGATGTCATCGAAGCATTTTTGCAGCTGTTGTAAATTAATGATAGCATGTTCATATTTTTGTGGTCAAAGCAGTGAGGGGAAAATGACTTCCCAATGCAGAGTGGTTTCAGTTTTTGCGAACCCGTTTTTTTTCACACACAAAAGCAGTGTCATATGATCCTTCATCTGTTTGTTTGTTTGTTTATTTAAGGATTGATATACCATCATTACTTCATTCAAGAGCAAAGCGTTTAACAAGAAATTATAAAATTAAAATTAAGAAAAAGGAACACCATAATCCATAGGGAAGAACACATTCATACCACTACAAAGAGAAAGGGGGTGGGGAGAGAGAGAGGGGAGAAAGCAAACAAACAAAAAATAAATCTTTATATCTATAGATATATCGGTGCCATCTAGTCTGCTACAGAACACGTCCTCAGGGCAAGGTGATCTGAAATGCCATTTGAAAATAAGTTTTAGTTTCACTTAAGAGAAAATTCACTTCTAATATTCAGGGGAGATTGTTCCAAAGGCTTGGAGACATGAAAAAAAAGGCCGAAGTCCGTGTGGTCTCATAATGGACTTCTATGGGAGAGGGTAAAACTAAGGGATTGGAGTCCAGAGATTGCAGTAAATGTGAGAGAGTATTCAGAATAACCTATAGAGAAAGATAAGATGAATCACCGACATAAAATGTTTTATGTGTGAAAAGAAGAACTTTGAACCATAACTGGTACAAAACCGGCAACTAGTGCAAATTATTTAGAAGAGGTGTTAACAGGATCATAGTTCCTGGCTTTAAAAAGCATCCTAGCTGCTGAATTTTGCAACATTTGAAGAGGACACAATTGAGATTTTGGCAGACCTGTATAAACTGTATTACAGTAGTCTACTACTACTACTACTTAACATTTCTAAAGCGCCACCAGGGCCACGCAGCGCTGTACAATTTTAAACAAAGAAGGACAGTCCCTGCTCAAAGGAGCTTACAATCTAAAGGACAAGTATGCAGTCAATCAATTGGGCAGTCTAGGTTTAATGAACAGAGGTAAATGGTTATGTGCCGAAAGCTACAGTGAAGAGGTGGGCTTTGAGTAGGGATTTGAAGATGGGCAGGGAGGGGGTTTGGTGTATGGGCTCAGGAAGTTTATTCCAAGCATAGGGTGAGGCGAGGCAGAAAGGGCGGAGCCTGGAGTTGGCGGTGTGGAGAAGGGTACTGGTAGGAGGGATTTGTCCTGTGAGTGGAGGTTACGGGTAGGAACGTACGGGGAGATGAGGGTAGAGAGGTAATGAGGGGCTGCAGATTGAGTGCATTTGTAGGTTAGTAGGAGAAGCATATCTGGTCGGGAGCCAGTGAAGTGACTTGTATAATATCTATATAAGATATTATAAAGGCATGGATCAGGGTGTGAATTGAAGAGAAGCCTAAAAAATAATCAGCAGCTTGATTTCATCACAATCAGAAAAAACGCTTTTGAACTACTGTGAGATCTGCTTCTCAAAAGAGAGAGAGGAAATCAGTAATTACACCTAGATAATGAAGGCATGTTAGGGGGGGAGATATCTGAAAGCCAAAAAGATGAACAGGATCAGATGGGGCAGTTGCAAAATCAGAAATCCAACAATTTGTAGTTTTCTTTCGGGGTTTAAAACAAGTTTATGAGACATTAACCGGTATAAAAGCGAAAGCAGTGCTGTTTGAAGTGGAGCCAAATTTGGACAGAGAGGAGACTTGGGAAAAATGAGCAGAACATCATTTGCATAGATGAAAAATTGAATGTTATGATCCTGTAATAGAAGTGCTAAAGGGCTGAGAAAAATATTAAATAGCAGAGGGGAAGAGAGCTGAACCTTGTGGCTCCCCAAAATGAAGGGGCACATCAGAAGAAAGTTTGTCACGAATAGTTTGTCAAAACCCTCTGCCTTTTGCTTATTGGTTTTGCAGGCAAGTGTTTTGTCTGAAAGCATATTATAACAGAACCCCCATTTCATCTGCATTATAAATTTCCATTTTTATCTATTAAGAGGCAAATTTCAACTGATATGGCAACTTGCTGAATCTGGTGTCAACATTAAACTCAGGAGTAATGTCAGGAAGTATTTTTTCACGGAAAGGGTAGTAGATTCGTTGAATGCCCTCCCGCGGGAGGTGGTGGCAATGAAAAAGGTAATGGAATTCAAACATGCGTGGGATAAACACAAAGGAATCCTATTTAGAAGGAATGGATCTACGGAATCGAGATTGGGTGGCGACGCTGGTAATTGGGAAACAAAACCGGTGCTGGGCAAACTTCTACGGTCTATGCCCTGATCGTAACTGAATAGATATGGAAAGTTCAAGAACAGTTCTGAAAATATTTTTACGGTCTGTGCCCTGAGAAAGGCAAGGACAAATCAAACTCTGGTATACATATACATACCATGTAAAATGAGTTTATCTTGTTGGGCAGACTGGATGGACCGTATAGGTCTTTATCTGCTGTCATTTAGTATGTTGCATCATAACCATTCATTGCTTGCTTTGAAATCCCTTGAAGTTCCTTGCTCTCTGTCAAGGTTTTTTCTTGGAGATTCTGCCTTATGGTATATAATGGCCTGAAAATTTGAGTATCTTTTGCCCTTTCTTGTGTGAATATGTGAACACAGCTTTATCCAATTGATGTCTGTTCCGAGTTTTAATCTCTTCCTTTGCAGTCCTTCACTCTTGTTGAAATCCAAGATGTATTTCCTTAAGTTGGACTCTTTCTTTATCCATCCATGAAATGTTGACTCCCCAACACAAGACACATTTTCTAGCACAGCAGCACTAGTGCTTACACGTTTTCCAGTTGGAGGCACAAGATCGTTGTTATGCCTTTCTGCATGCAGGCACTCTGACGTGAGCATTCACAACCAACAATAAAATGTGTGACCTTTATTTGTTGCACCACTCTTTTGTATGCAAGTTGTGAACCATCTTGTTTGTGGTTCCGTTTCTTTTGACACACCTCTATTTATGAAGAAAAACTAAACAGGTTTAGTATTCTTCAGCTTGGAGAAAGGCTGAAAGAAAATGTGATAGAAGTCAAATATGAACAGTTGTTTAACCTGTCAAACAGCACAAAAACAAGAAGACAGTCCATAAAAGTGATGACCCTCAGGTTGAAAATATATTTGTAGAAAACTTACCACACGGCACATAATTGAGTTCTGAAATACGTTGCCAGAGGAAGGTGATTATCATAGCAAGATCCATGAAAAAGTACTATCTGTGTATACTTGGAAGATTCATTGATTATCCTTGGAAATGAGCAGTGAGATATAGATCTACATGTTGGGATCTTCTGGGTACTTGTGAATTGGAGTTGCTTCAAGACAGGATGTTGGGAGTAATAGGCCTTGACCTCACTCAGCACAGCTTTTTGTTATAGTCTCATGTTATAGTGCTCCTTAGTGGATCATTTCTTTCTATTTGTCTTTCTGCATCAGTGTTAAATTGTTTTCAGATATATTCACTTCATTGTATTGATTTATCCAATTATAGACCTTAAATTTCCATTAATTATTTTAGTGTTTGTTTTGACAATGTTTGGAGAAAACTAAAATTCAATTCAAATCTTGAATGTTGTAGGAAGTTACAGTATGTATGAGTGTCTATGGCCACACCCCCTTTTCAACTATGTGGCTTAGAATTTACGTGTATCATGTTGCAGAATACGCTTAGATAGTTGTGCGCATAAATTCTAATTAATGCTAATTGCTTAAGTGGCAATTAGTGCTCATTGGGTTAATTAAGTTGCGTGTGCAAATCTGGAATATGATTGGATTTACATGTGCAACTTAAGTTGCGCTATATAGAATCCAGGGAATTATGTAATACTGCATTTAGCTGCCTAGCTTCAACTTCATGAAATTAACTGCCAGTGGATCTTAGGTTGGAGACCTATTACAAGAAGTTCAAAACTAGTCTGAAGACATGGCTTTTCAATCGGGCTTTCACTAGATTCCTGTGAATGGCAAGTTAACCATGTGTTCCTTATTCCCTTTCTTTGTCTCTCTCTTTCCTTCAGGTGTATGTCGTTTTTCAGAATCCTTCTGTTTTCTTATGTACTTTCACACCTCAGTTGTCTGAATCTGTTATCTGTTTCTGGAAGTAACTTAATATTGATGTTTTTTTGCATGCCAATCTTTCACATCACTAACAAATAAAATGTTCTTTGTGTATGCTTAAATACAAGGTTTGTGACATAAAAATTAGCAATTCCTTTTGTCTTCAGAGGGCCACTTAACTGTATTAGTCTTTTTAATTTTTACATTAGCTTCCATAGTCTATCTCTTGCTCCATGAACATGTAAACTGAATGGCTGATATCTTCAATATTGTACCACCATCATTTGCGCTAGTGCTGAGGCTGATGGGCCTCTTTTCATCCTAAGCAACCTGTAACTGATATGAAGTTTTCTTTCTGGGATTGTTTTTTAATACTTCATTATTAGATGTGCTTAAGAAAGATTGATAGTCAGAAAGACTTGGTGAAAGATTCTCTGTTCTCTCATGTCTCTTAAATGAACTGCAAAGATTACTCACCACATTGTTGCACATCTGTGATGGTGATCTCATGCACATTCTTAGGATGAGAAAAACATGATATGAACAGTTTTGGTACTAAAAATTCTAAGAATGCGGGAAGGGAAGGAGGAAACAATGAATGTAAAGAGCTCTGGATGAGGCAGCAACATTTATTGATAAACCTAAAATTTTGATTTATATATTACAGAAAGAATGATAGAAAAATTGTGTTTAAAAATGCAGATACACTCTTCGTGTCTCTTTTTCACATCCAGTTTTGAATTAACAAAAGAGATTCATATACTTTTAAACAGCTCCTCCCATACAAGGAAGTGCTATGATTGGTTAGCAGTTCTTTAAAGGCAAAAGTAAGCTTTAATTTTTTGGCAGTGTATTGGCTTCGTGATTGGCATGCTTCCTAAAATGTGAGATAATGCCAACAGAAATGTTTTTAATTCATTTCACCAATAACCAAAACACTGTTGCTATTTACTCAGAAAATCTAGATGAAAGCTCTTTGACAAATGATGGCAACCTTGATTGGTGTAGGAGACCTAATTGTATATTGTCTCTGAAGAAGCATGCTCCCTTACCTTACTACTTGTCTTTAGGTAGTGTGGCAGCAGTAAGTTTAAGATTGAAGAATGTGTGCCCTTAGCAAAAAGTTAAATGGGTAAAACCTGCATTCATTTGGTTAAGATCTCACTCTGTATCTAATTCTCTGTCAACATGTCAGTTGAAGATTTATGTCTTCATGCTTTATTCCTGTTGGAGACTTGACAGATATGACCTCTCTAGGCAAGATGGTCTTTTATGGATTTTGCTGTGTTTACATTAGTGCCATGAGGGTCCTAGTGAAGTACATTAAAGCTAATGCATCACCTGCTGTCAGTGGCCTTTTCTGTTTGATAGCCCCCTCCCAGCCCTAATAAGGCAAAAATAGCAACAAAAAAAAACAGGGAAGGAATGAAATAGCAGTATAAAGTTGAACAATCATTTCCAAACCTTTTAGTTTTATTGCCTGCATAAAGACATAGCTGTAAGAGAGATTTCTCAAAGAGGATAAACTGAAATAATTCCTTTGGATGTGCAAAACTAGAAGCTGATAAAAGCACAGGGGGAAACTGGTGTACAGAGCTAAAAACAGGCCTAAACTGCAAAATACAGCAAGTGCCTGTTGCTAGTATCTCATCTATTTTTTTTAAACCAAGTGTAATATTTGTTGTTCTGTTACACATAAGTAAAAGAAAGCAAGTGAAACAGTTTTACTTAATTTATATATTGAAATCTGTTAACAGGATTCATCCCACATACCCTGGGAAGATGGTGAGAGAGATGGTAAAGGACAGACAGAAGTGCAATTATCCCAAAAGTCCAGATACACGTTCAGGTAGGTGTGCTTTTGTTAGTCCAACAATTAGTTCTGCACTAAAACTTGAGTTTGATTTACTAAGGCTTTTTTTAATGTGTGTTTATAGGAACAAACACTTACTAAATCAAGCCCAAAGTCTGTTTAAAACGTCTTTTTATCATTGCTGAATCATGGTAGCATTATACTTTTTGTTACCTTTTGGTAATGAAAAAAGAAGTTAAATGAGTTTTAGTTATCAGCGGAGATTAGGTACTATGATATGGGATGTATTCCTGTTGATTTTTTGTGTTTTATTTCCTTTCCTTGTTCTTTTCTCTCCCTATTGATGTGGGCTTAAATTTGTTTTCCTCTTTGCTACATTTAATATATATGTAATAAATAATGTGAAATATAAAAACTACGATACTGGTATCCTTTTTTCCACTTTCTATATATTTGTGAAAATTGTGTCTAAATATACCATGAAAATGTTCATGAATCTGCAAATTGATGAAATAGAAAATGTATTTTGGAATAGCTATAATCTGTAACCCTCTATTTCCTATACCCATGGCCATGGAGGAAATTGGACAGTCAATAGGCAATCATTTTTGCATGGCATGTAATATTTCTGTGGTTAAGAAAAAGAAGACAAAGTTCTTCTTGTGCGTACTTGTCAGATGATATTTGGAAATCTGCCAACCCTGATTCTAGAGCTCCTGCATCCAACCTTTTATCCTCTCTGAGCACTCCGGCCATCGACTCCAATGCTGCCATTTGCTGGCAACACGATAAAATGGGCCCAGCTATATTTAGTTTCTCTGAGAAAACAGAAGATCAGGTTTAGGGCCCAATAAGTGGCACTATCTCTACTTGTAAAGTTCTTCTGTAGTCAAATAAATTCAATACAAAGGATAGTGTTCATGTTAGCAACCTTGACATTTTCCATGCTAATCAATCCAGAGTGAAAGGACCAGTTAGAACAAGGCAGCTCTTTCACCCTTCAGACTTCATCCCACACTGCCCAAAAGATTGAATATTTCATTCATTTCACCCTTCCTAGCTCCTGTTTCTTATTAATCATCCTCGTACCTTGCCACTGCACATCATACCCCCAAGGCCTTCATGCACATTTGAAAAGTCCTGTACTCCCCATAGCAGCCACCATGACCCAACCTCTCTCCCACTCCTCTGTGGTGCATTCTTACCACTGGAGTATCCTCCATCTTGATATTCACTGGCAGGAGGGGGGTGCAGGCCCTTTTGTTAGCACCTTCAGCAGTGTCATTGGGTATCATTTAGAGAAGAGCAACAAAGTCAACAGGAAGTAGTATTTTATTGTGTTTTGATGAGAATCAGGATGGGAGATTTATTATAAAGATAAGTAGGTATTTTGGAGGGGTGAGAAGCAATATAGCCAGAGGTCATAAATTCTTAGGTTCCACTTTGGGGAGATATAGAAGGACAAGGCTTTAGGGGTGATGTATATGCAGAGCTGGACCATGTTGGGTGAGAGAGGACAAGTGTCACAAACTCAAGGAATTTGAGCTGTTGGGCTGCTGCTGGAGACTGGTTAGCAGCAAGCGAATCACCCGAGCTGGACTGGAGCTGGAACGCTGGATTGGAGCTTGGAAGCCGGACTGGAGCTTGGAAGCTGAGCTGGAAGCCAGACTGGAGCTTGGAAGCTGGACTAGAGCTGGAACGCTGGACTGGAGCTTGGCTGGTACGGGAACCAGGAACAGGACTTGGCTAGCGCGGAACCAGGAACAGAGCAAGACAAGATGAAGAAGAAGCAAAGCTAGGCAGGAACAGGGTGAAGGAACAAGGTACAAACTTGGCAAGGCAAACAAGACAGGACCTGGCAGGCAAGGCAGAGCACAAGGCAAACAAGACAGGGCACAAATCAAGGCAGAGCACAAGGCAAGGCAAACAAGACAGGACTCAAGGCAAGGCAGAGAGTCTGAAGTGCAACATACACATACAAATGCTAGAACACTCTAGAAGACCTCTGTTTCAAAGGCAGTTTTAAATGTCCCATTGTTCCTTAAGAGAGCCCTCACTGATAATGTCATTCCTTTAGTAATGAGGATTGAAGAATACTGGGATGTCAGAGTGAGGGTTGGAAGCTGGAACATCAGAGCAGGGCTAAAATAATCTTTGGAATACGGCTTGAGAATCAAGGAAAAGGCAGTCCGAAGAAGCCGCAGAATCTGACCACCAGGGAAAGAGGTGAGTCTGGACATTGGGGCACAGCTACAGCCATGACAAGTTAGATGGGGTTTAGAAGGGGTTGAGCTCCCCAATGCTAAATGAACCTTTCACTTTGGGCCAGTTAGCACAAGGGATTGCAAGCTGTAGTATAGAAATACAAAAAAATTAAAGCAGATAAAGACCATATGGCCTGTCTAGTCTGTCCATTTGTGTTATCCATAGTATGACGAAGACCACTGACCATTTTAGTACCCATCCTTTGGACCAACTCCATCCTGTTTATATATTTTTGAATCTGCAGTCTCATTTAGGGGTATCATTACCTCTTTCCTTGTTATCAGCAGCAGATGAATCCATTACGAATGGGTTGTGTCCACCTACCAGCAGGGGGAGATAGAGAACACTGAAAACCATAGTGCCTCTAGGATGGCTGGCTTCATCTGCCTTTCAGTATTTCTCTATCTCCTAGCAGGGTTGCGTTCCAATCGGGGTGATTTTGGCGCGAAGCCGCCATTTTGAATTTTCTTCCATCGTTTTTCAGTGATGGCTGCTGAGGGAGTTAAGCACTGTTCCCGTTGTGGCAAGCGCAGATCAGCAGCGGGGCTCTGTAAAACATGCTGTTCAGACGGTAGAGCCAGTACGAGTATGGCGAGCGATGATTCTTCCCGCTCGATGGAGCTGGTAGCGGGTGCCATCTTGGAAGCGCCGCATGGATTGAACCCCACAGTTGCGGAGGAGTCTGAGAGCAGAGGGGCACCTCGGGCCGAGGCTACCAGAGGAGCTCCGTTCCCCGTGGCTCCTAATTCGGAGACTGGAGGTCAGGATGAGTTTTTCTCCCCCGAGTTTGTGCTTATTTTACATAAAGCCTTCATGCTGAAAAGAGCTCTGCCGCAGGTGTCTGACACTGCGTTGCTACCTGGTCCCCCTCCGACTGATGATGGCCCGGGGTTGATGTCAGACATGGATTCCCCTGAGCGTTGGATGCATGCTAAGCATAGATGGGTAAATTCCCCGTCGGAGAGTGGCACCCCCCCCCCCCGCCCCCCATGTTCGGGCTGTGGGGACTCTGAGGGATCTGGCAGGCCTTCGTGGTCTGAGGAGCCAGAGAAAGGCGCCAGTTTGCCACTGGATCTGGATGATCCCACTGCGGTTTGGATTTTCCACCGCGATGAGCTGGCAGCACTTATCTCTGATGCCTTACAGGCCCTCTCTATTAATGATCCTGTTAAAGGCGAGGCCTCCTTTGGCAATCCGAGGATGGTGAGTACTAAGAAGCCTGCTCGAGCCTTTCCTTTGCATGACTCCATCCAAGAGCTTATTTCTGGTCAATGGGCTGACCCTGAGGGGCCCTTGAAAGTGGCCAGGGCGATGGGACATCTTTACCCTCTGAGTGAGGAGCACTTGGCCCGTTTTGGGATGCCTAAAGTAGAGGGAGGGGTCGCCCTGAAGGACATTCAGGACCGGAGGCTAGAATCAGCGCGAAAACGGTCCTTCAAGATTTTGGGCCTAGCCTTAAGGGCGTCTATTTGCAGTTCTTATGCTGCTTGAGTCTGCCTCTCTTGGTTACAAAAGGCAGTGGAACAGCCCGTGGATGGTGCGGAGTCCCTCGCTGAGGTTGCACCGCGAATGGAGTCGGCCTTGTCATTTTTAGCTGACACCCTCTATGATCTGGTCAGAGCTTCGGCTAAACAGATGTCTGTGGTGGTGTCCACCCGCCGCCTTCTATGGCTATGGCATTGGGCGGCTGACATGACCTTTAAGCAAAGGCTGGTGAAGTTGCCCTTTCGGGGCCTTCTGTTATTTGGAGAGGAGTTGGAGAAGATTGTTAAAGACCTGGGGGATGCTAAACCCCAGAGGTTACCTGAGGATAGGCCGCGGCCTTCTTCCAAGGGTCAGAGGGTTCCCTCCTCCTCCAGACCTCACTTCCGTGAAGCTTGAAGGTATCGCCCGGGGCGCTCTGCTGGGTTTACTAGCAGAGGAACTCCTTTCGCTTGGACAAACGCTCCACAGCGGCAGGCTCAAGGCCAGGAGTTCAGGGCCGTCCTCCACAATGATGGGATGACGGTCCACTCCTCCTTTACAGCTGTAGGAGGACGCCTTTCCCTCTTTCTCGAGGAGTGGACCAAGATTACCTCAGATCAGTGGGTCCTGGACCTGATCAGAGAAGGGTACCGATTAGAATTCAGTGCCCCGGTGAGAGACGTGTTTGTGGAGTCCTGATGCGGCACTGCCGTCAAATGGGCGGCGGTAGAGGACACCTTACAAGTCTTGTTGCACCTTGGAGCGGTGATCCCTGTGCCTCCCGCCAAACACGGCCGCGGTCGTTACTCCATTTATTATATGGTGCCGCGAAAGGCAGGTCTTATCGGCCCATTCTCGACTGAAAGTCAACGAGTCACTAAGAGTGCGGCATTTTCACATGGAAACCCTGTGCTCCGTTATTGCGGCGGTTCAGCCAGGAGAGTTCCTCACGTCTCTGGACCTGAAAGAAGCTTACTTGCACATTCCTATATGGCTCCCGCACCAACGGTTTTATTTATTTATTTAACCCACATTTTCCCACTAGTCGCAGGCTCAATGTGGCTTACACAATACCGTAGGGCAGACTACAGTTCAGTAAAATACAGTTAAACTGAGTACCTGAGTGATGTTATTTAAAGCAAGAGCACACCTGAGAGTGGATAAACAAGTGAGGAAGGTATACAGTGAGCTCCCCCCTCCCCTTTGCAGAAGTTTGAAAGCTAGAGCCTAGAAACATCTTTCAGATCTCTTCACTTTTTATAACTACACCTGCCTTCCCACTAGCTGGATCCTACCTACCAGGAAAACAAATCTCTTCCATCCTGACCTCAACACCACTGTTGTTATATATATATATATCATTTTTTTTTATTGGCCTATGCAAATTTATTCACTACTAGACTCTGTTTCCTTTCCTCTTCTAGTGCTTAGTAGAGGCTGAAAAGCGCTTCAATGGTAATTCCACATCAGCACTGTTACAGGACATACTAAAGGCCTCTCTGCAGTCTTCCCCCTCTCTTTTTCTTTGAAGGAGAGCAACAAAGAAACCATTAGTAAGTGTTTCTGCTGGGGAAGCTCTGAGGCAGCATGCAGCATCAGAAAAAGTGTCCAGGCCACGCTGAGTCCAAGAAGAGAGAACGCTTATCAGCCTGAATGTTCCATTCCTCTCCAGTGCATCTTGCACCACATCCTCATTTTCCTGTTGATGCAGCGAGCATGTGGAATAAACTGCGCACTGCACTGCAGGGAACTGAGTGCATGACCCAGCATCTTCCGCTGAAAGGCTGCTAGTGCTAGCAGCCGTTCTTCACATGAAGATTTCTCATCATCTGTAAACTGGTTCAGGCGATCCACTATCCCAGAGCCACTGCATGATGGGTCCAGCAGAATGTGTGTCACATTCATGTACTTGGGATCACGTGGCTCCACCTGCAGAAAATCCTGATTGGCCATTTCATGACATGTGACTCCAGCACGTAGCAGAAGGGTACTTACGGTGGCTAAATGTTTTGTGTCCAGGTCAAAAGCAAATATCTTCCCAGTGTTCTTAAGGATTGCAGCCAGGTGACTGGTTTTATTTCCAGGAGCAGCACAAGCATCAATTACATGGGAGCCCAAGGGAGGATCCAGAAGGAAGGCTGGAAGGCTGCTAGCCTTGTCCTGCAGGATGATGTGTCCAGATTGGTACAGGAAATCCTGGTGGAAGTCTGTCCTAGGTGAGAAGACCAACAGCTCAGGCACATGGCAGTCTGTCAGGAACTGCTTTCCAGTTTTGGGTCCTGCCTTTTGGCCTCGCCACAGCTCCCCGAACCTTTTCCAAGGTAATGGTGGTAATAGCTGCCTTTCTCAGGCGAGAGGGTATCCGGGTTCACCTGTACCTCGACGACTGGCTCATCAGAGCGGACTCTGCAGAAGAGAGTTGTCACGTAACAACCAGAGTGGTTTCAGTACTACAGTCTCTGGGCTGGGTCATCAATATACCCAAAAGTCACTTGACCCCCTCTCAATCTCTAGAATATTTTGTGGTCCGGTTCGACACGGCCTCGGGGTTTGTCTTTCTACCCGACCAAAGGCGGTGCAAGCTTTAGAATCAGGTCCATCTGCTCCGGCGGATGCCTCACCCGCGAGCTTGGGACTTTGTCCAGCTGTCGTGGTCGATGACGGCCACCTTGGAAGTGGTGCCCTAGGCAAGAGCGCACATGAGACCTCTGCAGATTGCCCTGCTTCAACAATGGTCTCCTATGTCCCAGGATTATCACCGCAGACTCACGTGGCTCCCTGCAGCCCGACTCAGTATGGAGTGGTGGCTCTCAGACAGCATGCTGCGGCGAGGAATGCCGCTAGCGCTTCCCGATTGGTGCCTGGTGGTAACGGATGCCAGCCTGAAGGGCTAGGGAGCACATTGCCAGGGAAGCTATGCCCAGGGTCTGTGGACACCCAAGGAAATGGGGTGGTCCATCAATCGCTTGGAACTGAGAGCAATATTCCAGGCTCTTCTGGCCTTTCACAAGACTCTGGAGGGACTGACTGTCAGAGTTCTGTCGGACAACACAACAGCAGTGGCCTACATAAATCATCAAGGCGGCACTCAGTGCCAAGCACTGGCCGCAGAGGCCGCTCAGATATGCCACTGGGCCGAGCTACATCTGCAGCTTCTGTCAGCAGCTCACATAGCAGGTCAGAGCAACGTGCAAGCCGATTTTCTAAGCAGGTATCAAATCGACCCTTTGGAGTGGGAACTGACAGACGAAGTGTTCCTTCAGATCTGTGCCAAATGGGGAATGCCCGTAGCGGATCTTATGGCCTCAAGCACAAATGCCAAAGTCCCATCCTTTTTCAGCAGACGGAGAGAGCTTTGCTCGGCGGGGTTGGATGCCTTGGCTCAACCCTGGCCTGCGGGCCTTCTGTATGTGTTCCCTCCTTGGCCCTTAATAGGGTGACTCCTCCTGTGAATTCGGCTGCATCAAGGAGTGGTGATCCTCATTGCCCCGGATTGGCCCAGGCAGCCGTGGTATGTGGACCTCCAGCGGATGCTGGTGGAGGCTCCCCTTCTCCTTGCCTCTGATACCGAACCTGTTGACGCAGGGCCCGGTGACCATGGAGGATCCATGCCGCTTTGGTCTTATGACATGGCTATTGAGCGCAATTGAGAGACAAGGGCTATTCTAACAAGGTCATCTCCACTCTCTTGCAGGCCCGCAAGCGTTCCACTTCCGTGGCCTATGCTCGGATCTGGCACCAGTTTGAGGCTTGGTGTGCTTCTAAAGCGATCACACCCATGCGGGCTTCTGTCTCGCCGATACTTGACTTTTTTCAGGATGGTGTACAAAAAGGCTTGGCCTATAGTTCCCTGCGTGTTCAAGTGGCAGCGTTGGCATGTTTTCGGGGGAAGGTCTCAGGCCTCTCCCTGGCTGCGCATCGGGACATTGCACGGTTTCTTAGAGGGGTGCTTTGGCTCCGGCCTCCCGTGCGGGCCCCTTCTCCTGCTTGGAACCTGGGGCTAGTATTAAAGGCTCTTCAGTGTTCACCCTTCGAGCTGCTGAGGCGCGCTTTGGAGAAGGATGTGACTCTAAAGACAGTCTTTTTGGTGGCCATTACATTGGCAAGATGGGTGTCTGAACTCCAGGTGCTGTCCTGTCGAGACCCATTTCTGCAATTCTCAGAGTCCGGAGTTAAGGTACGTACTGTGCCTTCCTTCCTGCCTAAGGTGGTTTCAGTGTTTCACCTAAACCAACCTATTTTTCTGCCATCCTTTACTAGGGAGGAGTTTCTGAAATCTTTTGGGCAGTTGCACCTTCTGGATGTGCGCAGGGCTCTGTTGCAGTATCTGCAGATGTCAAATTCTTTCAGGACCTCTGATCACCTTTTTGTATTGTCGTCAGGCCCTCGCAGAGGGTCTCCAGCGTCTAAAGACACTATAGCCTGTTGGCTTAAGGAAGCCATTTTTTCTGCATATATGCTATCTGGCCGGCCTCCGCCTGACGCCTTTAAGGCACATTCCACAAGAGCGATTTCCTCCTCTTGGGCTGAGACGGGAGCACGCTCTCTTCAAGAGATATGTAGTGTAGCTACTTCGGCTTCTAAGCTCTCTTTTTCCCGTCATTACAGGCTGGATGTGGCTGCCAGGAGGGATGCACTTTTTGGAGCACAAGTGCTTGTGTGTGGTGTGGCTTGTTCCCGCCCTATCTAGGGATTGCTTTGATACATCCCATTCGTAATGGATTCATCTGCTGCTGATGACAAGGAAGGGAAAATTAGGTTCTTACCTTGGTAATTTTCTTTCCTTTAGTCACAGCAGATGAATCCATGATCCCTCCCCGATTGTCTCTGTTTTGTGTTCAGTTTTTCCTGCAGACATGTTCCCTCATTTGGAGAAATTGGAAAACAGTCTTCAGGATTTCTGTTCTACTACAGGAGGTTGAGTACGTCCCTCCTTTGAATTATTGCTCCTGTTCTGGGGCGTTCGTTCGCTGTGAGCAAAGTTCATGTTATGCTACTTTGCGGTTTAACACTGCTTTGGATGCTTCAAAATACTGAGAGGCAGATGGAGCTAGCCGTCCTAGAGGCACTATGGTTTTCAGTGTTCTCTATCTCCCCCTGCTGGTAGGTGGACACAACCCATTCGTAATGGATTCATCTGCTGTGACTAAAGGAAAGAAAATTACCAAGGTAAGAACCTAATTTTCCCTTTATCCTACTGACCATTCCTTTCCTATACACCCAAGCATCATTCTAGCTTTCACCAATACCTTTTCTACCTGTTTGGCCACTTTAAGATCATCACATACGATCTCACCCAAATCACACTCCTCTTTTGTGCACAAATTTTCTTCACCCCCTAAACTGTACCGTTCTCTTGGGTTTTTGCAACCCAAATGCATGGCCCTGCATTTCTTAGCATGAAATCTTAGCTACCAAATTCCAGAGCATTCTGCAAAAGCTTTGTGAATGACCTGACTTGTTATAGTTGTCTCATTTTGAACATTGTGGTCTTCCATAGTTGGTTGATATGGGATATGTAGGATAGGGAGGAGTCTAGGAGGACTCCCAGCACTCTGGTCTCTGATTCAATTGCAAATGTGCTTTCATTGGATAAAATCATTTGTTTCTGTTGGAGACAATTGAACTGATACTTTGGTAACCCACAGTATTACAGTAGTCAACGCATGTACTAGTTTTGCAAAATCAGTGGGTTCTATCAAAATGCTAAATGCTTCAAAGTTAAATGTTAAAGACACAAGCCCATATTACTGATACAATTTGGTTGCCTAAGGACAGCTCAGAGTCCAACAGGAGAATTCCTTAATGCTGTAGAAGTTTGTAGGAGAGCACCCCTTATATTAGGCACTAGTGCCAGTGACCCACTTGGACTAACTCATAGATACTATAGACGTCCCATCTGCAGACAATCTTGCCAAATACTTCAGTGAAAAAATTGCAAACCTACATAAAACTCTACCTCAGGATAACTCTGATATCTTCATCGACAGTTTGGACCCAACCTCTGGCGAATACCCTACCGACCGAACATGGTCAAACTTCGCTCTCCTTACCACCGAAACAGTTACCAAGGCGATAAAAAGGTTCAACTCATTGTCAATTGGATATCTACCCCAGCTACCTAATTAAATCCGACCCCCACTGCTTCATAGAAGACCTCACATCCCACTTAAAGTACTTGTTTCAACAAGGTCTGTTCCCCAAGGAAAATGGCAACATCCTACTCACCCCAATACCAAAAGACACCAAGAAAAAAACAGACGAAATCACTAACTACCGCCCAGTAGCATCTATCCCACTGGTAGTCAAATTGATGGAAAGCATAGTAACAAAACAACATAGTGATTATATAAACAAATTCACAATATTACACAAATCACAATCAGGATTTCGCCCCCTACATAGCACTGAAACAGTACTAATCACTCTCCTAGCCAAATTCAAGCAGGAAATAGCAATAGGTAAAAGCATACTTCTCCAATTCGACATGTCCAGTGCGTTTGACATGGTAAACCATAAAATACTACTAAGACTCCTAGATTACTTCAGGATTGGCGGAAACATACTCAAATGGATCAAGGGCTTCCTAACCACCAGAACATATCAAATGAAATCAAGTTCAAACATATCATCACCATGGAAAGCAGACTGCGGAGTACCTCAAGGATCACCACTATCACCGACCCTTTTCAACCTAATGATGACCCCACTAGCCAAGTCCTTATCCAACCAAGGCCTTAACCCTTTCATCTATGCAGACGGTGTCACAATATACATCCTGTACAAACACGATCTAGCAAAAATCACCAATGAAATCAAGCTCAGCTTGAACATTATGGACTCATGGCAAATGCATTCCAACTAAAACTCAACACAGAAAAAACACACAGTCTTCATCATCTCATCCGAATACAATACATACAAACCCACAAACATAAACATCCCAGGCGGTGCCCTTCCAGTCACAAACAGTATGAAAATTCTTGGATTTACAATCAACCGTAACCTCTCAATGGAGAACCAAGTGAAATCTACAATAAAGAAAATGTTCCACTCAATGTGGAAACTCAAACGCCTGAAACCATTTTTCCCCGAGGGAAACATTTTGGAACCTGATACTGCAATGGAAGTTATGCAGGATGCAAAGAACAAATCATAAAGAAACTTCAGACCGCTCAAAACACGGCAGCCAGACTTATATTTGGCAAAGCGCAATTTGAAAGCGCCAAGCCCCTCCGAGAGAAACTGCAGTGGCTCCCAATCAAAGAAGTTATTGCTTTCAAAATCTGCACCCTAATTCACAAAATCATCTCCAGTCAAGCCCCAGGATATATGATTGACCTCATAGACCTACCAATCAGAAACACAACAAGATCAACACGAACATATCTAAATCTCCACTACCCAAGCAACAAAGGACTTAAATACAAATCAACTTATGCATCCAGCTTCTCCTACATAAGCACAGAATTATGGAACGCACTACCAACAGCCGTGAAAACAACGTATGACCACCTTAACTTCCAGATAACACTAAAAACGAATCTGTTCAAAAAGGCATACCCCACTGACCCA
This sequence comes from Microcaecilia unicolor, assembly GCF_901765095.1. Classification (NCBI taxonomy): domain Eukaryota; kingdom Metazoa; phylum Chordata; class Amphibia; order Gymnophiona; family Siphonopidae; genus Microcaecilia; species Microcaecilia unicolor. Next base: position 167,343,983 of record NC_044037.1, on the reverse strand, counting down.
CTTAATGCCTGAATCCTGCACCACAACGAAATCAAATCTCATAATGGACACAAACTCACTCTTCCTCTCTACGATTCCATAACGTGTCTTTCACACTAGAACCTTACTCTTCCATAACACCACTTTGTATTTGTTCTTACCAGAATTAGCGAATGCCTTTACAGTAATATGTAAGCCACATTGAGCCTGCAAATAGGTGGGAAAATGTGGGATACAAATGTAACAAATAAATAAAATACTCATATGTCTCGAGTTTTAACTTTAACAGAACAGAAACAGTTTGTAACTGCCTCAAAGACATGCATTAGTTACAGATATTCATGCGTCAGCTGATTATCATCTGTACATATTGTGCTTTCTTTTCTTATGAAAGCTCATCCATCTCTAATAGAATCTTAATTGCTAAAGAAATCAATATGGAAAGTACTTTTTTAAAACTTCAGTTTAATTTTTTTTGTTGCAATTACCTGGTTAGAAGGATCGGTAAGCTTCAAGTCTTAGTCATGCTTGGGCTTTATACACAATTTCATCATCATCAGCTTCTCTTACAAACCAATTCTAAATTCCTACCAAAGGTAGTTGCACCTACTCATATTAGTTTTGCCCATCCTCTATGCTTCATACAGTAAGCATCAACATGAGACAACACTTCATACTCTGGACTGTAAATGGGTCTTGCTTAAAGTCTGTCAGAAGACCTATATAGGGTTTGTCTTATGTGACTTCACAGATTTAATATTCCAGTGGCAAAGTGAACACAGTCAAATTGGGTAGCATCCCATATTCAATTCTGTTTTGATCAATCTGGTATTCTCTTAGCTAACAGAGCAAAGCTTCTTCTAATTAGAGATACTGCTCTCTTTATCTGCTTTGCTAGACAGCATCTGCTAAGCAGTTACCTGGTCTTCATTCCATATCTTCTCTTCACACCAGTGCCTGGATCAGTCTTAATTCAGAGTCAATAAATTCATCTCACATTCTTAATGGTGGAAACAATAAGTGCAGAACTTGGAACAACTCTGAGCTGGAGATGTGCCTGATTCAATTTTTTCTGGCAGACGAGGAAAGCAGAGTTGCGTACTTGTAACAGGATTAATCAGGCACACAATCCCTAACCACCTCCACCAGAGCAGAGCTGATTCTGAACTTTAAACTAACTGAGAGCACTGAGATGAGTTCTGTGCATGGGATGGACTGTGTGTGCTCAAAGCTTTACAACATATTCTGCTGTGGGAGAGCTATTGGATGATGTCACCCACTCGTGTACCTGTCTATACACCTCTTACAAAAAAACAACTTGGCTTTCTTGCAAAAATGCCTTTTTCAAATGTACTTTTGAGGTAACAACTCACAAATGTCTATCTGCTAGTGCTGGTACATGTAGTTCAATTATTAAATGACTTAATGTGAAGAAACCTTTCTTACAATCTATTTGTAAGTTTAATAACTGGATATGAATAACATAATGAAAGATCCCACGTAAGCCAAATCATAACTAATTAAGTTCCTGTTAATATTAGCAGCTTTTAGTGACGTGATTCTGGTGCCCTTGTGTGAGCAAGACATTTTTCTTACTTGACTTTCTAAGAGAAAAAATAATTTATGACAAAAATTCACCAGTTTATGAGAAATATAGCATTGGAAAAAGCTTATTCTACTGACAGTTCCTATCACTCTATCTTATGTTATCTCAAACATTTAGGGCCCTGTTTACCACGCTGCGCTAGAGGCGTGTTAGTGTGTTTAGTGCATGCTAAGCATTTGCATGCGCTAGATGTGTAGATGCCCATAATATTCCTATGGGTGTCTACGTGGTTAGCGCGTGCTAAGTTTTAGCACTTGCTAAAAACACTAGTGCACCTTATTTATTTATTAATTAGGATTTATTTACTGCCTTTTTGAAGGCATTCACTCAAGGCTGTGTACAGTAAGAATAGATCAAACACAAGCAATAGGCAATTAGAGCAGTACAAATATTCGAACAACAATACAAAATATGGTATGGTGTACTACTTAAATACCTAAATAGGGACGACTGGTGATCTATTCTAATTCTAATGTTGTATTACCACATGGTGTTCGAAATATTCTGCTTCAAACAACTGCTGCTGGTTATATTAGCGTGTATTAGTATGGTGTACTACTTGCAATGACAACACAATATGTACTAGAACATTATAATTGATAGTGAAGGGTAAGGCAAAGTTGTAACATATAGATGGGTAAGAAAGTAGGAAGAATTAGAAAGTAAGGTGATTGATTTGAAGAAAGTTGCACGTGAGGTCAGGGAGATGGTTAAATATTATCTCAGCTAGGGTAGGAGTGGATAAATATGTCCCGCTGCAGTATTGCAGCCCGAGTCAATCCTTGTGTGTGTGAGTGAGACTAACAAGTTAGTTACTTCTTCCATTAAGGCTTGTTAAACAGGGCCCCTAGATTAGAAGGTATCTGTTGTACCTTTTTGTTTCTTTAATTTGATGTATAGCACCCCCATTTTGTAGCCCTTTTACTAAGCTGTGATAGGGCTACTGCGCAGGTAGCATGTGTCAAATCAACCCTACTGCTGGGATAGTGCAGGTGCCTGGCAGTAGTTTTGAAGTTGGCACGTGCAGTTTCCCGTGGTAGAAAATAATTTTTTATTTTCTACCACGGGGCGTTCCTAGGGATATGAGCAGTGCATGTGCCCTTACCACCAAGTAAATAGGTGGAGGTAAGGGCTAAGGCAGTAAATAGCCACATGCTACTTTTAATATTAGTGCACGGCCATTTACTGCCCAATTTTAAAAAAGGCCTTTTTTACTTGCCATGATAAGAAATGGGCCAGCGCATGCCAATTTCACACGCCCACACTGTCACAGGCCATTTTTTTCCACAGCTTAGTAAAAGGGCCCTTAAAGTGCTACATAAATTTGATATAAATAAATGGACATTAACATGTTTCTTCCCTTGTGCCCTGCGTTCTAAAAGCATTCATATCACTGTGTTAGACTTTGTTAAATTTGTTTCCAGTATTTAAGTTGATTTCCTTTATTTCTTGTCACAGCTTTCTCAAATGTGCCATTAAATAAAAATAGCTATCATGAAGTGTTCTGGTGACATTGCCAGGAAATATCTTGACAGTATCAGTGATCTTTCATGCAGACCCAGTAGTTAAATAAATATTACTTCTGTAGAGCTTTTTTTTTTTTTTTTTTTTTACATGTTTTCCTCATCCTGTAATAAACCTGCTCATGTAAGAAACATAATATACACATGTTAGTACTGATTTTGAATTTTATCTCTGAATTGCAGAATATTCTTTGTAAAGAGAACTCATTAAGGCTTTAATTAGCTCCCTCTTGTCTTTCTATTCTTTTCAGCAGAGGCCAGGGTTGTAATTTGTGATTGTTTAAATAAGAGTTCAGTCCTTAGAGTGAAGAAGCACATTTTTATCACTTTGCTATCTATCCAAATTCTGTATTCTAGTGTCTTGCCCTGTTCTGACAGCACAGAAAGCTCATTAGCTGTTTATAGAAGCTTTTTCTTGAGATGAGCTAGACAAATAAGTTCTAAATTTCCTATTTCTTTGCAATCCTGTGAACACAGAAGACACCTCAAACTTGTTTACTGACACAGAATCTGTTCACTGCTTCACATGTTCTCCGTTTAATATTTTTATATTAATCACAATAATTACATTAGAAAGTAAGTGAAGAAAGATTTAAAATGTATCAGAATCAATGATAAATTTTATTAAACAAAATCATGATTCTTAGGATTGCCTCAGATAAACATCAATCAAATAGACAAACCATGATCATTTTATTATTTATTTAGGTCCCTGTTTACTAAGGTGCGCTAGCTAATGCTAGAGATACCCATATTACCACGCCTACAGCACAGCTTAGTAAACAGGCCCTTTAGTTATTTTAAATATGATACTCTTATTAGTGTGTCTCGCAAAAGTGAGATTTCATTCAAAGTACAAAAATTCTTTAAAAAATAATCCCTTGAAGATAACAATAATGCAATTTTAAATGCTTGAAAAGAAGCATATAAAGGAAAGATCTTAAAATTAGCATGCCATTCAACGTGAGTACTAAGGGCCCTGCTTACTAAGGTGCACTAGTGTTTTTAGCACACGCTAATGCTAGAGACATCCTTATTTTCCTATGGGTGTCTTTAGCATTAGTGCGTGCTAATTTTTAGCACACATGAAAAATGTTAAATTGCTTATAACGCATCTTAGTAAACAGGGCCCTGAGCCTTTAACGTTTGATAAATATGGATAGATCACATTGTACATTTGCATATTAGCATATAATTATTATCTGTCTTAGACGTATACAACTATTATTTTCAGAAAGGTTGCTGCTCATTTACATGACAAAAGCTTTTAAGAAGGTTTAACATGTTTTGAAATCATATCGCATTATACCTATATATTTTGGTAGTCTTGCTTACAATATGAGCAGAGTAAACCTTGTCTTCCAGTATGCAGTGATTTTCCACTATTTAAAAAGATGAGAAAAGTACAGTCTAATGTTTAGAACATTGAATCTATGGGTCAGTATAAAAATATTAGATCATGTTTTCAAGACCCACTGCCCCTGACTTAGCAAGTCACTTTGGGACTGGGCCAAAACCAGGCTTAACAAATTTTAGTGCTCATTACTAAGAGTAGAATAGGCAGCCTAGAGGCATATTTTCAAAGTACTTAGCCTTCCAAAGTTCCATAGAAACCTATGGAACTTTGGAAGGCTAAGTGCTTTGAAAATATGCCTCCTAGTCACTTAAGGGCCCCTTTTACTAAGTTGCGGTAAAAGGGGCCCTGCGGTGGCTTTGACGCATGGATTTCCCACGTGCTGAGGTCCCCTTTAACTGCAGTGGGTACAAGGCTTAAAAAAATAAACGCAAATGGCTGTGAGGTAAGTTAACCACTTGCTGCATATCCATTTCCTGGGGGAGTCCTTACTGCCTCCTATTTAAGAGGTGGTTGGGCTCCCACAGTAGCCCAGCAGTAACTGGGCAGTGTGTGACGCTGCCCGATTACTGTTGGGCGTGCACCTGATGTTCAAATACAAAATAACTTTCTGAGGCACTGGAAATGGCTCTCGTGAGGGCAGGCACTACCATTGGGCTCCTGTGGTAGTACAAATTGGCTCATGGCAAGCCCGCGGTAGACTTATTAATGCTAAAAAGAGTAAAGGTCTTATGTGCACTCTACATTGTCCATTCCATCATATGAACCTTGCTGAAGTGCAAGAGTCATTGAGTACAGGAGATATGCGTTCCTAGTCATCTTCTCCTCCTTACTGACAATGTACAATGAAATATGTGAAGCCTGTTACTTTCCTTGGTATGATATTATGTAGAACGCCCTTTTCAATCTAGTGTCACTGCTGGTGGTAGGTGCCTGGATTCTCTGCTACCAGCAAAGATCTGGGGATCAGCCACCAGGGTGGGTAGGGAAAGGATGGGTCCTGAGGACCATTTTTTAAATGGGAGATCCCAAGGCCATTGTGGTTTGGGGATAAGACACTGTTCCCCATTTTTAATACTTAATTTTAAACTAGTGCAAAATGTACCAAGGCATGATGACCTCAATAGTTTAACTCTGGAAAGAGAATAGAGTGATAACATCTGATGAGTTCATTATCACTCCATCTGAATATTTTTCATATGCATGCGTGATGTACCTTAGGTTCTCACTCAAGCTAAATTGTAAGTAATTAAGTTCCTGTTAATAAAGCAGCTTTTAGTGACTTGACTCCTTCCTTTCACTGCAATTGTGGTGCCATAAAATGAGCAAGATGTTGTTAAAACAAAAATATAAAGAAAGCTCCAATTTTTAAGAAAATACAACTATGGCAAAACACCTTATGCCGTTCTGCAGAATTTATCCTCGGTCTGATTTGGAGAGCCAGTGTTCACAATTACCAATCTGTTCTCAGCATCACTATCAATATGTACATGGGAAAGATACTTGATCATAATTATTTTTAACACTTTCAAGTGACTCTTAGGAATCAGTGTAGGATGAACACACTTTTAGATTCTGTTCATTTTGGATAAGATAAGGAAAGAGAAATGAGTGTAGGAGTAGCCGAGTAGCTTGAAGCCAGGGTTCAGAACCTTATTTTCTTGCTGATGCTCCTTTTGACGTTGAATAATTTTTCTTTCCATTGCCTCAGTTGAATACGGTAACTCCATCATGAGCTACCAAAGGCTATCTGAAAGATTTTTATAGTGATAACTCTACATTCTTACGTAGTTATGTGGTCAAAAACAAAAACAAGAAAACAAAAAAAAAGAACCTTCACTGTAGAGTATCAGATATGAATTATTGGAGCATATACTACAAAGGGGTCTTTTTACTAACCTTCAGTAAAGTTTTGCCATTAATGTGTGTTAAATGCAAAATGTAACATGAGTTGAAGACGAAGCCCCTTCACAATATTTTTTAGCTAAAAAGAGGAAAAACTGCTGTCATGTCAATAGAGGGTTGTTACTATGGAAACAACTACAGATCTAGAGGTGAAGTTAACATTTCTGTGCTAATAACTGACTTACAGATCATTTCTGGCAGTAACAGTAACAATTTTACTGTAGTCAAGGTAGGCTATGCAGTCTTTTGGAAGTATCAGAGTAAAGCACACAGACATGTTCCAGTGGTGTAAAGGGAAATCCCTTAATCAGGTTGGATTCTGTGGTCCGTCTTTATAACAGGGCTTGAATTGAGACTAAGTTACTCTTGAAAGATGAGGACAGGGACTTTTGATTCCACTGAGTCAGACCGGTGGTCCATCTAGACCAGTTTCCTACTGTATAGGTCTTTATCTGCCGTCATTTACTTTTTCATTTACTATTGTATAATTATGGTACAGCTAGAGACCCCCCCACCGGAATGGTGGCGGGCCCAGTCATAGAGCTCAGGCCATTACAGACCTTGGCTGAGTCAGAAATCTGATGGCTGACATAACTGGGAGCTTACTGGAAAAGTATGGCCTAGTTTGTGGCCCAGATTGAGGCCTAAATAAGCTAAATTAGGAAAAGTTAATAGATATGGAAACAAAATGGAGGATTTCAACACAAAATGGAAGCTGTATCTGTTGCAAAGTGGAATTTTCTCTAATGTAAGTTAGAAAAACAAGTTGAGCAATGAGTGAGTCATGCCAGGTGCAGAGAAAATGGGGAACTAGCTGTCCAAGAGAGGAGGGAGACTTTCCTGTGAGCAGGGTCTTGCTTAAGAAGCGAGCTAAAGATAAAACCATGTTAGCAAGATAGAAGCTACTCATTAGCATGAGCCAATCAGTGACAACCATGACATTAGCATAGATCCAATCAGGTATATCTACTGTCATATTACCCATATCCTGAGGGCACCTATAAAAATCAGGGTTTTTCCTGGTTTAAGCTAGAGAGAAAAGGGTTGGCACTCTCTCTCCAAGGGAAACCAATGTGTCCAGCAGAATTAACAAATTACCTAATTGCTTTCCCTTGTAAAACCTCTAATTGGTAAAAGAAATTATAAAAGATTAGCAAATAATTAACACCTGTTTGCAGCTTATTATATTCCTATAATTAATTGATTGTACGTGACTGTTGTCAATCACTGATTTGACTTATACCTTGGCAAATAAACTCCTCATTCCAAATGATGATTTGTGGGCTTCACTTAATGATGAAAGGCTGTAAGTATAAATGCTTTTGCTACATCAGGCTATCATTCGCTGCATTGTATAACCTGTAGCCTAAATCCAGTTTGTCATAAGGCTGGTATCTATTCCTTGCCAGTGCTGAGAGGCGGACTAATGCGGGTCTCTTAGACCTAACGTCTCTCTCAGTGGCAATTCCTTTTAGAACCTCATAACTCCTGGATTACCCCAGTACTAGTGTTATTTAGAGATGGAGTCAGATTAAGGTCACTCTAGCCTTCTTGGGGGGGGGGGGGGCTCGGGACCCCCCAATTCTCAACACTATGTAAGAACCTTAGGGGGCCTTTTACTAAAGATTAGCTTGAGTTATCTGCAGCAGGACCTATAGGAATAAATGGGACCTGTTGCAGATAACTCAAGCTAACCTTAGTAAAAGACCTCTTCAACCTTTCCTTGTTTGAGAGGAGTTCCATTCCATTAATCATTTTGTCATCCTTCTTTCAATCTTTTCTAATTCTGCTATATATTTTTTGAGATATGGCAACCAGAATTGCACACAGTACTGAAGGTGAGGTCAGTGGTGGAGCGATACAGAGACATTATAATATTCTTTCTCTTATTTTCTATCCCTTTTCTAATAATTCCTGGCATTCTGTTAGTTTTTTGGCTGATTCAGCACACTGAGCAGAAAATTTCAAAGTATTGTCCACAATGACTTAGATCTTTTTCTTGGGAGGTGATTCCTAAAGTGGAACCTAGCATCATGTAACTATGATTTGGATTATTGTTCACAATATGCATGACTTTGCACTTATCTACATTAAATTTCCTCTGCCATTTGGATGGTCAGTCTTCCAGTTTCCTAAGGTGTTTTAGCAAGGGGGTGCATGTAGCAGGCATGAACTGTCAGCTCCACTGGTCCCCTGCCCACTTAGACGTCTACTTCCTGTTCTGGGGCAGGGATCCAGCAGAGCCGACACCACATGCCTACTCCACACACCCCCTTGCTGCTGGCACCTACAGCAGACCACCCTCACCACCCCGCCCTGTGTACGCTAGCGGATCAAGTTTATTAATGGGACTCGGCTGAGTTTCGTCGACAGCCTGCATCAGGGGTCTAAAAACACACATTCAAAAAACATAAATTAGTAACAAAATTAAAATACATATCAAAAAAATAGCTTATGCAACAAAGTATAAATTAAGACAGCTTATATAACAGAGTGTGAAAAAACAGCAAAGAGAATTACCATCAAACTCTTGAGGAGATGGAAGAAACAATCACATAAACAGAAAAAAAAAATATTCCTTCAAATAAATAAAGCCTGTGCCAAATTAAGAGGGTTACACTGTAATCACTATAATGAAATACAATTAATAATTGATGATATTGCAGTCATACTGAAACTGCTGCCCTCCCCCATACATCCCAGTGGCTTGTTTTTGTGCATTTTTCCCTTGGACATTTTAATTTCTTTTTTTTCTTTTTAGAAAATGATTACAAAAGAAAAACTCACTGAGCACAAAACATTTAGGAAATGGCCATTTTTGAAACAAAGAGAGAGATGTTTTTTCTGGTTCAAAAATAGCCATTTTCGCTACTGGTTTTTTGGATGTTTTTAGCAAAATGTCCAAAATTGAAATAGATGTCATATCGAAAATGCCCCTCTTAGTTTATTGGTGGTGTTACTTTTAGAAGTAGTTAAGATATGAACTATTAGAACTTTGAAATTGTGGACATATCTTCCACATTTGTTGAACTTGGCCTGATATTCAGCTGTATCAGTCTGAAATGATATCCTGGGCTGATAAAAATTTCTGGTGTTTTTTTTCAGCCTCTAGTCAATTTATTAGGTATCCCCTCAGGAAGAACATATTTTGTTAAAATGTCATTTAACAGCAGCCAGATGTAAGATAACCAGAGGCCCTGATTAAAGGGCCCTTTTACTAAGCTGCATAGGCAGCTATGCGCGCCCAACGCACGCCAATTCGTAACTACTGCCCGGCTACTGCGTGGCCCGGGCAGTAATTTTATTTTCTATGGATGCAGGAAATTTTTCCGGCGCATGGTGCTAACCAGGTAGTAATCAGCATTGTACGCGAGCAGATTACCACGTGAGACCTTACCACTAAGTTAATGGGTGGCAGTAAAGTCTCAGGCTCAAAATGGACATGCGCCAATTTTTATTTTGCCGCATGTCTATTTTTGGTAAAAAAAAAAAAAAAAGGCCTCTTTTGCAGGCGCACTGAAAAATGGACATGCGCACATCCAATATACACGTCTACAACGGCGCAGGCCATTTTTCAGCGCACCTTAGTAAAAGGACCCATAAGTTATAGTTTAATCATAAGTAGTTTGTTTAAGTAATTGAGAATGTTACATAATATATAAAACAAATATGCAATTTATTTTGTAGAAACCATTTATTAATTTTGGGCCTCTTCAAGCCAGGCAACAATACCAACAAAGCCCATTTAAAGTGAAAAGGCTTTGTTGGCATTACCGCACTGGGAACCGCTAGCATGGTTTGATAAGAGACCCTTTGTTATCTAAATTCTGTAAATAGCAGACCATCCTAGCAACCTCACTTTTTTTTAATGATATATTAAAACTCCATAAAAATCTTTTGATTTTACCCTCTGTTTTTTGTTAAGTACTAATATATTCAGCTGTAGCAAATTTTGGGGCCATTTTACTGAGCAGTGGAAAAGGGGCTGGGTTTGCAGTTTACCAAGGCCCCTTTTTACCGCCGCCAGTAAAAGGCTTTTTTTATATATATATATATAAAGGAAATGGCCCTGCAGTAAGTTAAACACTTGCCATGCAGACATTTCCAGGGGCAGCCCTTACCGTCTCCTATTTAGGAGGCGGTAGGGGCTCTGGTGGTAGCCCAGTGGTAGAAAATACAAAACTATTTTCTAGCACCCTAATCACCACATTCAAGAACTAACGCCTGGCGGTAGGGCCGATTTGGTGCACATCGGTACGGCTACTGCTACTTCATAAAAGGGCCTCTTTATTTTCTGATATGGATGGTGGATTACTCTGAACTTGTTCTTCACAGTACTTGTACAACTTTTTGTTCTCTTTATTAAGAGGAAAGGGTATAGGCTGGCTCAGTGATGAGTTGATGAAAAAGGCTAATTGACTCATCCAGTATGTCCAATTATTCCTGTCTATGCTATCGATGGTATCTTTCAACTTTCTGCCACAGCGTATAAATACCTATAGGATGATGCTTCTTAACCAAGACAAGTTTTGCCATCATTGTCTTTCCTTCCTGTTATGGAAAATGCCCAAATTTAGTTCTGGGAGGGATGGGTAGATCAGTCTTATTTCAATGACAGTTATTAGCTGGACTCAAGGCACCAGATTCTGGAGAGAACCAAAGCCTTTACGTGAAAGTCCATGATTACAATTTCTGAGCTAGGTAGAATTAGGAATATAGTTGAAAAGTAGTCTCAGCTCAGGGCAGTATAATGCAGTGGAGATAGTTCCAGTTGAGCTGTAAGCCCAATCAAGTAGAAGGGAACCAAATGCCCTCCTCTCCCGAAAGACACATCTATGGGGCGGGGGCTGGGGGGGAGTTGAGTGAAGAGCTGATTTCCTAATTCTTGGTTGCTTTATTGGCAAAATCTCATCCTTGTAGGTGACTATAGAGGGGAAAGCTTTTTAAGACACTTTGATAAAATAAAGTTTCACTGTATGCTGTCTACTATATATATTTTTTCTTTCTTTACACTAGTAGCTTGCAGAATTAACATATGTATCAGTAATAGCTAGTGATATGGTGGATTTCTCGTTTGTGAGCATCTTCATAGGCCTGATAAAATTGGTTTTCAACTGAAATATTCTTTGCATAGGGATGGGTAATAGTGGAAAACCCACGTTATAGATAAGCAGATTGACCAATCCTCTTCCATTTTTGATTCATTGGGGATGTTTTTGCAGAAGCAAATAAACAGTTTAAACATTATTCATACTCAATCCAATGTCTGTTGTCAAGGTAATATTTTATTTCATGAAGTGCATACCAATTACATTTAGAGATGTTGGTTGAAAGGGAGGATTTAGTCTCTATGATCATCTTTTGGTTGTTTGATATTTAAGATTTATTGTTGTAAAGGGCACAGATTTGCTTTGTTTACTTGAAGGGCTCTACCACACAGCCAGGGAAGTTGTCTGGATGCTGAACTTTAATATGCTTGAGAAGTGTGCAGTTTTTATTAATCTTGGAGCTGAATCTGGCATATTACAAAAGTACAGATAACAGAGGGTATTGTGACAAGTTAGCTTTCTCTCTATAAATGTAGGGTGATATTCCTTGCTTTTTAGATGTGTTTAATTTACTTGTTTCAGGGGTTCTTTTACTAAGGTGCGCTAAAATGAAAAATGGCCTGTGGTATTGTAGGCATGTGTTTTGGGTGCACAGAATCATTTTTCAGTGCACCTCTAAAAAATGCCTTTCTTATATTTTTGCCAAAAATGGACGTGCAGCAAAATCAAAATTGCCACGCGTCCATTTTGGGTCTCAGACCTTACCGCCAGCCATTGACCTACCGGTAAAGTCTCACGCAGTAACCGGGCAGTAATGACCTATGCGTACCAAATGCCACTCGGCATGCGTCCAATACGTGCAGTTGAAAATAAAAATAATTTTTGGAACACGCGCCAAAAATGAAATTATCACAAGAGCTACGTGGTAGCCGTGTGGTAACTCCATTTTGGCGCGCATTGTGTACGTGTAGACACTTACACAGCTTAGTAATAGGGCCTCTTATTTATTAATTCCCAAAACTTTCTATACCACTCTAACTAGTAGAGCAGAGTGGTGTATAGGCTAAAAAAAGAATAGAAAAGGAACTCTATTAAAAACAGTAAAGTATAATATCCATACCAAAGAGTAACTAAAGGAGAGGTAAAATCAAGATAAAGAAACAAAATAAAAGTGTGATAAAATAAAGTTAAAAATAAAATGGTAGGTAGTTGGTGTCAATAGTTAGACAGTTCTTTCAAAAGCTTGCTCAAAGAGCCAGGTTTTTAACTCTATCTTAAAATTCTTGAGAGAGGAATTACTGTGGAGGGATAAAGGAAGGGTATTCCAGGTATGTGGGGAGAGAAAGAAAAAAGCACTACTGCGTGTGGATTCAAGATGAACTGATTTCGGGCTAGGTAAGACCCAAGCGGTGGTCATTAATTGACCTAAGGGTCCTAGGAGGACAGTACGGAATAGTCAAACAAGACAAGTAGTCTGGTGTACCAAATCGGACAACCTTAAATGTAATCAGAGCAACTGACTTTGTAATTTACCTGGTAAACCTGAATTGTAGTTAACCTCTCTTGAGTGAGGCTTTGTTTATGAAAGCTGCTATACTTGCAAAAAAAATAAAAATCATTTGGTCGTCAATTTATGTGTAATTTCCGAAATGTAACAAGTGTTTGACATTTAAAAAAAAATGATTCTCCTCCTTAGCTGTCCCAGCATTATTAATGAGTGTATTTGGGACACTACTGTTCTTATTCTCATCAAAATCCTATGTATATAATAATCACATTTCAATACTGAACAAAACAAGTGAGATTGTGGTAAGAGATTTACGAAAATGAAGTGTGGGCAGATTTTAGAATCATATGCTTGCTATTTCCAAAATATGCATAAAAAATGTAAGTATTAAACTGTATTAGGTAAAGAAAGTATAGAGGCACACGGACCAAGAAAGGGATCTAGGTGTCGTCGTTGATACGTTGAAACCTTCTGCTCAGTGTGCTGCTACGGCTAAGAAAGCAAATAGAATGTTAGGTATTATTAGGAAAGGAATGGAAAACAAAAATGAGGATGTTATAATGCCTTTGTATCGCTCCATGGTGCGACTGCACCTCGAATATTGTGTTCAATTTTGGTCGGCGCATCTCAGAAAAAGATATAGTGGAATTAGAAAAGGTGCAGAGAAGGGCGACGAAAATGATAAAGGGGATGGGACGACTTCCCCATGGGGAAAGGCTAAAGCGGCTAGGGCTCTTCAGCTTGGAGAAAAGGTGGCTGAGGGGGGAGATATGATAGAGGTCTATAAAATAATGAGTGGAGTTGAACGAGTAGGTGTGAAGCGTCTGTTTACGCTTTCCAAAAATACTAGGACTAGGGGGCATGCGATGAAGCTACAATGTAGTAAATTTAAAATGAATCGGAGAAAATATTTCTTCACTCAACATGTAATCAAACTCTGGAATTCATTGCCAGAGAATGTGGTAAAGGTGGTTAGCTTAGCGGAGTTTAAAAAAGGTTTGGGTGGCTTCCTAAAGGAAAAGTCCATCTACCGTTATTAAATGGACTTGGGGAAAATCCACTATTTCTAGGTTAAGCAGTGTAAAATGCTTTGTACTTTTTGGGATCTTGCCAGGTATTTGTGACCTGGATTGGCCACTGTTGGAAACAGGATGCTGGGCTTGATAGACCTTTGGTCTTTTCCAGTATGGCAATACTTACCGTATTTTTCGGACTATAAGACGCACCGGACCATAAGACGCACCTAGGTTTTAGAGGAGGGAAAGAGGAAAAAATTCCTCTTTCCCTCCTCTAAAACCTAGGTGCTCCGGTGCGTCTTGTCCGGGTTTTGGACCTCCGTCCCGTACTTACAGGATTCCATGTTCCCTGGTGGTCTAGTGACGTCGGGGCAGGAAAGAGCCCCCTCTTTCCTGCCCATCGCGCTGCTCTCCGTGCTTCTCAATGCTTTCTGACGGTCTCGGCGAGATTCAAAATGGCCGCCGAGAATCTCGGCGGCCATTTTGAATATCGCCGAGACCGTCAGAAAGCATTGAGAAGCACGGAGAGCAGCGCGATGGGCAGGAAAGAGGGGGCTCTTTCCTGCCCCGACGTCACTAGACCACCAGGGAACATGGAATCCTGTAAGTACGGAACGGAGGTCCAAAAACGCTACCTTCGGACTATAAGACGCACCCCCCATTTTCCTCCCAAATTTTGGGGGAAAAAAGTGCGTCTTATAGTCCGAAAAATACGGTATGTACTTAACTATGGCCAATAGAGAAATGAATACAACCATAAAACAGGCAAGTAGATGATATGTACGTGTTGATTCGGATGAGTTCCTAGTTGGTACGTCGATCAAGTCTGTCATGTATCCCGGGGCTTAGCTATAGATGATTTTGTGAACCAGGGTGCAGATTTTGAAAGCAACACCAAATCAACACATCCGAATCAACACGTACATTTCTAAATTTGCGCTACCCAAGCTGCAAAGGACTTAAATACAAATCAACTTATGCATCCAGTTTCTCTTACATAAGCACACAACTGTGCAATGCACTAGCAAAAGCCTTGAAAATGATGTACGACCACTTAAACTTCCGGAAATCACTAAAAACCAACCTGTTTAAAAAGGCATACCCTACCCATCCAACTTAAATACCTGATCTCTGCAACACAACAAAACTAAAGTACGTAATGAACATAACTCAACTCTTCCGTTTCACGATTCCTTAATGTGGCAGTGCTACATGAACTTTATCTTACCGGAATATCACTTTGTATTTGTTCACACCGGAGTCTGCAAAGGCCTCTCCGGTACTATGTAAGCCACATTGAGCCTGCAAATAGGTGGGAAAATGTGGGATACAAATATAACAGAAATAAATATTGAACAATCTGAGAGTGCTAATGCATTAAGATGCTTTCTCCTTAGCAAATGAAAACACATTCTGTTTTCAAATAGTCTATTAATTAGTCATTAATAGGAGAGGGCAAACGATGACAGTTTGACATCTGAGGAAACCGAGAGCCTTCATTTAATTACAACACGAGTAAAAACTTTCATGCTTTTTCACATTTATTTGCCTTTGTGCCTCAGACACTTTTAAAGAAAGTAGATAAAGAAACATAGAAATATGACCACAGATAAGGGCCGGATGGTCCATCCAGTCTGCCCATCCTGAGCAATCACTATATCCCTCATTCTCTAAGAGATCCCATATGTCTATCCTACGCTTTCTTAAATTGACATCATTTTTGTCTCCACTGGGAGGCTATTTCACGTGTCCACCACCCTTTCCGTGAAAAAATATTTCCTTAGATTACTCCTGAGCCTATAACCTCTTAACTTCATCGTATGCCCTCTCATTCCAGAGTTTTCCTTCATTTGAAAAAGGCTCATCTCCTGTACATTAATATCACAGAGATATTTAAATGTCTATCTTATCCCCTCTCTCCCACCTTTCTTACAGAGTATACATATTGAGGTCTATAAGTCTGTCCCCATACTTTTTACAACAGAGACCACTGACCAATTTTGTAGCCACACTCTGGACTGACTTCATCCTGTTTATATATTTTTATAGGTGCAGTCTCCAGAATTGCACACAGTATTCTAAATGGGGCCTCACTAGAGACTTATACAAGGACACTTATCACCTACATTTTCCAGCTGATCGTTTCTCTCCTTATGCACCTGATCATCCTGGCTTTGACCGTCGCCTTTTCTACCTGTTTGGTTATCTTAAGATCCTCAGATACGATCACCCCCCAAGTCCCACTCTTCTCTCATACACAGTACTTCTTCATCCCCTATACTATACAGTTCCCTTGAATTTTTGCAGCCCAAGGTCATGACCCATTCCATTCCACTCATGATTATATAGACCACTATCATATCTTCCGTCAGTTGTTTCTTCTCCAAGCTGAAGGTCCCTATCCTGCTTAGTCTTTCCTCATATGGTAGCTGTCCCATCCCCTTTATCATTGCCCTTCCCTGTACTTTTTAAAATTCTGCTATATCTTTTTTGAGATGTGGTGACCAGAACTGCACATGGTATTCAAGGTGCATCATACCATGAAGTGATGAAAAGGCATTGAAATATTCTCTGTTTTCTCCTCTACCTTTCTTAATAATTCCTATGCGTATGATACTCATCCATTTTAGCCAAACAGGGTTAAGATTTAGAAAGCAATAAGGTTTTGCTCATTTAAATTTAGTATCCAGTTATAATTTTGATCGCTCTGTGATTCTTTTCCTTCTACCTGTGATACCATATACAATAGTGTTGTAAAAACCATCATAGACCATTAGTGTCTTACATGTAGTTTGTTCTCATCGGGGAGATCAATTGTACCAGTGCTTCTCAACCCTATTCTGGAGGCAGACCTAGTATGAGATGAAATTGTAAAACAGACACACACAAATCCAAAAATAATGTTTCAAATTATGCAGTTCTAGTTGAAGTGACAATGCCATGTTTTGTTTTTCTTAAATTTTTTAACTTTAATGAAGCAAGATGAATCTTTAAAGGTTAAAAATCATACTTCCAGATGCAATGCTAAGCGTTTCTGCTGCTTCTTGTATCCTATAATGTAATCACTTGCTATGCTGTTTATATAGTTATTTTAAATCTGTTTTTGACTATTGTCATTTAACTTTTTTTTTCTGTTTCCCAGCAAAATGACAAGAACAGTAGAGATTTCTGGGGATAGTGAACCTTTGGGGATCCATGTAGTGCCCTTTTATTCCTCCCTAAGTGGCAGGTAAGATGTTTTGTTTTTTTGCTTAGATCTTAAATGCGTATAAAATCATTGTTAGGTCAACATAGTGCTGTAGTAAGCAACAGGAAGAAGAACTGAACTTGTTCATTTTGTGAATTAATATATTCTTTCATGGGAATCTTTTTCTGCATAGTGAAAAATAATAAAATCAACCTGTTTTGTACTAGAACACACTAATTTAAAATCCAGATAATTTTTAATGATTTTGAAGACATCTTTTGAGGTATTCTGATGTAAAACACAGTAAAACTTGTCTGTGCTACTTTTTCATTATGCCACCTTGAGAGCTCCTAGGGTCTTAATAGACATCTATCCCCCCCCCCCCCCCCCAGTTTAAACCTACTTGCAAACAAGAGATGGCAAAGTCAAAACAGCACTAGTTGTCTGACAGTTCTTAGCTTTTTTCCCGCAGTAATTAACCTTTCAAATATACACCTGATGGTTAAACATTTAAAAATGTGTAGTTTACCTTGAACTTTTCTGTCAAGATCACTTCAGCTGCAAATGGCTTAATATTATCTCTTGAGTTCAGTGATGCATATCTGCATTTTTCCAACTTCGTTTATGATCAGAGGCAAACTCCAGAACATTCGGCTCACTATATTTTAGCCCACATTTTGCATAGCATTTAATATATCTTTAACCTAGAATTGCAGTGCTGTGAATAAGGTGTTAACAAATGCAGCTAGGATGCTCTCCTCAATCCTCTCCCAGTAAACTCAGTGACCACTTTATTTGATGAACAAGTAGGCCACAGCTTTATTAACAATACAGGTTGAGGTGCAACTCATTAGCAATACCCAAGCAAGTATAGTAACTACAATAGACAGCCAGTGAAGAAGCCACTCACCATATTCCTAGTTCAGTGTCTTTCCTCCTGTCACAATTAGCTAAAGAAATGCTGGAGAACACATTCCCTCACCAAATCACTAGCTAGGGTACCATGTCTCCAAGAATGACTACACCACAATGCCTATGTGTAACCCTTTCATAGGGGGAGAGCATTAGTGGCTATACAAATGTATTTTTATTTGAAGTGGCTCAAGGCAGAGCTGGGGCTAGCAGAGCTAGAAGGCTGGCTGGCAGAGCATCCGCTCACTTTATTTTCTGTCTCTCAGTTAATAAAGTAATTCACACAATAACGGTTGCTTCAAACTTTGAAGAGTTTATTTTGACTTAGCCAATGGGAGTAACATCTACAAAAACTATGTATAATCTCTTGTATATTCGAGAAGTTACACGAAGTCAGAAAACACAGTGTCTATCTAATCTACTTACATAGTAACATAGTAGATGACGGCAGAAAAAGACCTGCACGGTCCATCCAGTCTGCCCAAGATAAACTCATGTGTATACCTTACCTTGATTTGTACCTGTCTTTCTCAGGGCACAGACAGTATAAGTCTGCCCAGCAGTTTTTCCTGCCTCCCAACCACCT
This sequence comes from Microcaecilia unicolor, assembly GCF_901765095.1. Lineage (NCBI taxonomy): Eukaryota > Metazoa > Chordata > Amphibia > Gymnophiona > Siphonopidae > Microcaecilia > Microcaecilia unicolor. Next base: position 167,325,360 of record NC_044037.1, on the reverse strand, counting down.
GTCCCGCATTCCATCACCGGCTCTGGCACAGACCGTATAAGTCTGCCCTCCCCTATCCTCGCCTCCCAACCACCAACCCCTCTTCCCCCCACCTGCTCTGCCACCCAATTGTAGCTAAGCTTCTGAGGATCCATTCTTTCTACACAGGATTCCTTTATGCACATCCCACGCATGTTTGAATTCCGTTACCGTTTTCATCGCCACCACCTCCCGCGGGAGGGCATTACAAGCATCCACCACCCTCTCCGTGAAAAAATACTTCCTGACATCTTTCCTGAGTCTGCCCCCCTTCAATCTCATGTCATGTCCTCTCGTTCTACCGCCTTCCCATCTCCGGAAAAGATTCGTTTGCGGATTAATACCTTTCAAATATTTGAACGTCTGTATCATATCACCCCTTTCCTCCAGGGTATACATGTTCAGGTCAGCAAGTCTCTCTTCATACGTTTTGGAACACAAATCCCATACCATCCTCGTAGCTTTTCTTTGCACCGCTTCCATTTTTTTGACATCCTTCGCAAGGTACAGCCTCCAAAACTGAACACAGTACTCCAGGTGGGGCCTCACCAACGTCTTATACAGGGGCATTAAAACCTCCCTTCTTCTGCTGGTCACACCTCTCCCTATACAGCCTAGCAATCTTCTAGCTATGGCCACCGCCTTGTCACACTGTTTCGTCGCCTTCAGGTCCTCGGATACTATCACCCCAAGATCCCTCTCCCCGTCCGTGCCAATCGGACTCTCCCCGCCTAACACATATGTCTCCCTTGGATTTCTACTCCCTAAGTGCATCACTTTGCATTTCTTCGCATTGAATTTTAATTGCCAAACGTTAGACCATTCTTCTAGCTTCTTCAGATCTTTTTTCATGTTTTCCACTCCCTCCGGGGTGTCCACTCTGTTGCAAATCTTGGTGTCATCCGCAAAAAGGCAAACTTTACCTCGTAACCCTTCGGCAATGTCACTCACAAATATATTGAACAGAATCGGCCCCAGCACCGATCCCTGAGGCACTCCACTACTCACCTTTCCCTCCTCCGAGCAAACTCCATTCACCACCACCCTCTGGCGTCTGCCCGTCAACCAGTTCCTAATCCAGTTCACCACTTCGGGTCCTATCTTCAGCCCATCTAGTTTATTCAAGAGCCTCCTGTGGGGAACCGTGTCGAAAGCTTTGCTGAAATCTAAATAGATTATGTCCATAGCACGTCCTTGATTTAATTCTCCCGTCACCCAGTCAAAGAATTCAATGAGATTTGTTTGGCACGATTTCCCTTTGGTGAAACCATGTTGTCTCGGATCTTGCAACTTATTTGCTTCCAGGAAATTCACTATCCTTTCCTTCAGCATTGCTTCCATTACTTTACCAATAACCGAAGTGAGGCTTACCGGCCTGTAGTTTCCAGCCTCTTCCCTATCACCACTTTTGTGAAGAGGGACCACCTCCGCCGTTCTCCAGTCCCTCGGAACCTCTCCCGTCTCCAAGGATTTATTAAACAAATCTTTAAGAGGACCCGCCAGAACCTCTCTGAGCTCCCTCAATATCCTGGGGTGGATCCCGTCCGGTCCCATGGCTTTGTCCACCTTTAGCTTTCCAAGTTGTTGATAAACACTCTCTTCCGTGAACGGTGCTCTATCGGCTCCATTCTCAGGTGTACTTTTGCCAGTCCCTAGCAGTCCTTCTCCAGGATTTTCTTCTGTGAAAACAGAGCAAAAGTATCTATTTAGCAAATTGGCTTTTTCTTCATCATTTTCTACATAGCGTTTTGTTGTATCTTTTAGTCTCACAATTCCGTTTTTAGTCTTTCTCCTTTCACTAATATACCTGAAGAAGTTTTTGTCTCCCCTTCTTACATTTCTAGCCATTTGTTCTTCCGCTTGCGTCTTCGCCAGACGTACCTCTCTCTTGGCTTCTTTCAGTTTCATCCGGTATTCCTCCCCGTGTTCCTGTTCTTGAGATTTTCTATATTTCTGGAACGCCAACTCTTTAGCCTTTATTTTCTCAGCCACTTGCTTGGAGAACCATATCGGTTTCCTTTTTCTTTTGCTTTTAGTTACTCTCCTTACATAAAGGTCTGTGGCCCTATTTATTACTTCTTTCAGCCTGGACCACTGTCCTTCCACTTCTCGTACGTCCTCCCAGCCCATCAGCTCCTTCCTGAGGTATTCGCCCATTTTACTAAAGTCAGCACGCTTGAAATCCAGGACTTTGAGTTTAGAGTGTCCGCCCTGCACTTCAGCCGTCATATCAAACCAAACCGTTTGATGGTCACTGCTTTCCAGGTGTGCACCCACTCTGACATTTGACACACTATTCCCATTTGTGAGCACCAGATCTAACGTTGCTCCCTCCCTCGTGGGTTCTGTCACCATTTGTCTGAGCAGAGCACTTTGGAAAGCATCCACAATCTGTCTACTTCCATATCATCATGCTGATCAATCCATAGACTGGTGGGTTGTGTCCATCTACCAGCAGGTGGAGATAGAGAGCAAACTTTTGCCTCCCTATATGTGGTCATGTGCTGCCGGAAACTCCTCAGTATGTTCTCTATCTCAGCAGGTGGTGGTCACACACAGCAGCAGCTCTGGCTAGGCCTCCAAGCCTAATTTTTAGGTTTTGTTGAGTGCCTGGGGTTGAGGGCTCTTCTTGAGCAAGTGCAAACCTGGTGGCGCCAGGTCCCTCCTTTTCTCCCCCCTCCCGCTGGTTCCGTTAAAAAAAAAAAAAAAAAAAATTTTTGAACATCCTTAAAGGTGTTTATTTCAACGTTTATTTAAACGTTTATTGCAGCTACTCACTGGGACACCAGGTCGTTACAGCTCGGAGCGGAAAGCAGGTAATTTTTACCTTTTTATAGCGGGCAGGGGGTTCCCCGATTGATCTCCACGTGGCCGATGGCGTCGGAGGGCGAGGGCGCAAAGAGTCGCTCCCCTGATCGCTTGTGCGCTTCTAGAGGGGATGCGGGGGTCTTAAAGTCTGATTCGCCCTTGTTGGGTGACAGTTTCGTGACCGATGAGTGTCCCGGTCCTTCCTCCGGTGTGGCGGTTTTTCCCGCCATAAACGCCCATCCCCCGCTGCTCGCCTCCGCCATCTTGGCCGGCCACGCGGCTCGGACGGCTTCTTCTTGGGCCGCCCTTGAGGTGGGAGACATTAATGCCATGAACGCCCTTAATTTGGGCGACGGCACAAAAGCGGCTAAAGTTAAGCGCCGTTCTTCCCGCTCGGCTCCTTCGTGGAGTGTCGCGCCGGACGCCATCTTGCGAGCGCCGGTTGAGGGTGCATCTAGGGCTGTAGCCCAGGCTGCGGAAGTGCACAGACTGGGGGGTTTCTCCCCCGAGTTTGTTTTGCTGCTGCATCAGGCCTTCCTTATGCAAAACGCTGCCCCTGCTCCCTCGTCTGGTAAAGAGGTTGAGGCCCCCGGAGGTAAACGCCCTCGGGTTGATTCCCAGGCCTTGGAGGACTTTGTCTCCTCCGATGTAGATGAGGGCAGCGTATCTGAGTTCTCCCAACGGTCCTTTGCGGATTCCTTGGAGGAGACGGATCCCCGCTCGGATGCAGCGGATGACCCCTCTGCAGCGCGACTCTTTAGCTCAGAGGATTTGCCCAACCTGTTAGTGCAGGCCATGGGCATTTTGAAGATTTCCTCTCCGGAGGACGTCTCTCCCTCAGCCCCTGTTGGCTCTGCCATTATGCTGGGGACGAAGCGCCCGCCTAGAACCTTCCACGTGCATGATGCCATGCACACCTTAATTTCGGCTCAATGGGATGTCCCGGAAGCGAGCCTTAAAGTGGCTAGGGCTATGTCCCGCCTCTATCCTTTGCCTGAAAGTGAACGTGAGGCCTATCTGTGGCCTACCGTGGATTCTTTAATCACTGCGGTGACTAAGAAAACGGCGTTGCCGGTGGAAGGTGGCACGGCCCTAAAGGACGCCCAAGACAGAAGATTGGAGGCGGCCTTAAGGTCGTCCTTTGAGGCGGCTGCTTTAAGTTTGCAGGCCTCAGTTTGCGGCTCCTATGTGGCCAGGGCGTGCCTGACTATGGTGCAGCGGGCTTCCCCCTCGGATCATTCCTTGAGGGCTGATTGGCCGGCCCTGGAATCGGGCTTAGCCTATTTGGCAGACTTGCTGTATGATGTCTTGAGGGCCTCAGCTAAAGGCATGGCTCAGACAATCTCTGCGCGGCGGTGGCTTTGGCTGAAACATTGGTCTGCTGACCACGCCTCTAAATCCCACCTGGCTAGGTTGCCTTTTAAAGGCAAGCTGCTCTTTGGGGTCGAGCTGGACAAAATCGTGACCGATCTCGGCACGTCTAAGGGCAAGAAGTTACCAGAGGTCAGGGCTCGGGCTAGTACTCGCCCCGGTACCTCCAGAGGACGGTTTCAGGAAGCCCGTCGGTACCGCCCGGGCAGGTCGGGCTCCTCTGCCCCCTCTTCCTTCAAGAGGAACTTCTCCCCCAAGCAGCATTCCTTTCGCAGAGACCGCCGTCCCGGAGGTGCTCCCTCCGGTCCTCCCCCAGGGCCTCGTACCCAATGACGGGGCCTTGGTCCACGCCCCAGTGCAGATTGGAGGACGGCTGTCCTCGTTTCTGGGCGAGTGGACCACAATAACTTCAGACGCTTGGGTGCTGGAAGTCATCAGAGACGGCTACAAGCTAGAGTTCTGCCGACCCTTAAGAGACGGGTTTGTACTCTCTCCCTGCAAGTCTCCGGTCAAAGCTGTGGCAGTGCAGCAGACCTTGGACAATCTGATCCGCCTGGGTGCGGTCGTTCCGGTGCCAGAAAATCAGCTTGGCAAGGGGCGTTACTCCATTTACTTTGTGGTACCAAAGAAAGGAGGTTCTGTACGGCCTATCCTCGACCTCAAAGGGGTCAATCGGGCCTTGAAAGTTCGGCACTTTCGCATGGAGACTCTCCGCTCTGTTATAGCGGCAGTGAAGGCAGGGGAGTACCTGGCATCCTTGGACATCAAGGAAGCGTACTTGCATATTCCCATCTGGCCTCCTCATCAACGCTTTCTGCGTTTTGCAGTCCTGGGCCGACACTTCCAGTTCAGAGCCCTCCCGTTCGGGTTGGCTACTGCTCCGCGGACCTTCTCCAAAGTAATGGTGGTCATCGCGGCCATCCTTATCTGGACGACTGGTTGATCCGAGCCCCCTCTTATGCAGAGTGCGGCAAAGCTGTGAACCGGGTGGTTGCTCTTTTGAGCTCCCTGGGGTGGATCATCAACTGGGAGAAAAGCCAGCTGCGCCCAACTCAGTCCCTGGAGTATCTGGGAGTTCGATTCGACACCCAAGTGGGCAGAGTGTTCCTGCCAGACAATCGGATTGTCAAGCTTCAGGCTCAGGTGGACCAGTTCCTAGTAGCCTCTCCTCTTCGGGCTTGGGACTATGTGCAGCTGTTGGGCTCTATGACGGCCACGATGGAAGTAGTGCCCTGGGCCAGGGCTCATATGAGACCACTACAACACTCTCTGTTGCAGCGCTGGACTCCGGTGTCGGAGGATTATGCTGTGCGCCTTCCCTTGGACCCAGCAGTGGGCAAGGCGCTGAGCTGGTGGACGCAGACAGCCAAGTTGTCTGCAGGAATGCCTCTGGTGACCCCGGAGTGGATTGTCGTCACGACGGACGCCTCTTTGTCGGGCTGGGGAGCCCACTGCTTGGGAAGGACAGCGCAGGGGCTCTGGTCTCCTGCAGAGGCAAAGTGGTCTATCAACCTCCTGGAACTCAGAGCCATTCGGTTGGCGCTTTTGGAGTTCATCCCGGTACTGGCGTTGAAGCCTGTACGGGTCCTGTCGGACAATGCCACGGCTGTGGCCTATGTCAACCGCCAGGGAGGTACCAAGAGCGCCCCTCTAGCCAAGGAGGCCATGAATCTATGCCAGTGGGCGGAAGCGAACCTGGAACAGCTGTCAGCGGCCCACATTGCCGGAGTCATGAATGTCAAGGCGGACTTTCTCAGTCGCCATACCTTGGAGCCCGGAGAGTGGCAGCTATCTGCTGAGGCGTTCTTGGATATCACGAAGCGCTGGGGCCAGCCGAGCCTAGATCTGATGGTGTCATCGGCCAATTGCCAAGTGCCGCGCTTTTTCAGCAGAGGACGGGACCCTCGATCCCTGGGAGTAGATGCTCTTCTCCAACAGTGGCCGACACAAGAGCTTCTCTATGTGTTCCCGCCCTGGCCCATGTTGGGCAGGGTGCTAGACCGGGTGGCAAAGCATCCAGGCCGGATAATCCTGGTGGGTCCGGATTGGCCCAGACGTCCCTGGTATGCGGACTTGATCAGGCTCTCAGTCGACGATCCTCTGCGGCTGCCAGTGGAGCAGGGTCTGTTACATCAGGGTCCCGTGGTGATGGAGGATCCCTCCCCCTTTGGTCTTACGGCCTGGCTATTGAGCGGCAGCGTCTGAGGAAGAAGGGCTTCTCAGACAAGGTCATCGCCACTATGCTGAGAGCGAGGAAGCGCTCTACTTCTACTACTTACGCCAGGGTTTGGCGTACCTTTGCAGCGTGGTGTGAAGCAGGCTCATTTTCTCCATTCACTGCTCCAATTTCTTCAGTGTTGGCGTTCCTGCAAGAAGGTCTGGAGAAAGGCCTGTCGCTCAGTTCCCTTAAAGTCCAGGTAGCGGCCCTGGCTTGCTTCAGGGGCCGCCTGAAGGGTGCTTCCCTGGCTTCGCAGCCAGATGTGGTGCGTTTTCTCAAGGGAGTTAATCACCTGCGCCCTCCTCTGCACTCGGTGGTGCCTGCATGGAATCTCAACCTGGTGCTAAGAGCATTACAGAAGCCGCCTTTTGAACCCTTGTCGAGGGCATCTCTGAAAGACCTGACGTTGAAAGCAGTCTTTTTGGTGGCTATCACTTCAGCCAGAAGAGTTTCCGAGCTCCAGGCACTCTCATGTAGAGAGCCTTTTCTGCAGTTCACTGAGGCAGGAGTGACTATTCGCACGGTGCCTTCCTTCCTGCCCAAGATTGTTTCTCGCTTCCATGTGAATCAGCAGCTCTGTCTCCCTTCCTTTCATAGGGAGGACTACCCAGAGGAATACTCTGCTCTTAAATATCTGGATGTGAGACAAGTCATCATCAGATACTTGGAAGTGACCAATGATTTCCGGAAATCGGATCATCTGTTTGTCCTGTTTGCAGGTCCTCGTAAGGGTCTGCAGGCTGCTAAGCCTACAGTGGCAAGATGGGTCAAGGAAGCCATTGCAGCGGCTTATGTGGCCGCAGGGAAGGTGCCGCCTATCCAGCTGAAGGCTCACTCCACTAGAGCTCAGGCGGCCTCGATGGCAGAGGCCGGGTCCGTCTCCTTGGAAGAGATATGCAAGGCGGCAGCTTGGGCATCGGCCCATACATTCTCCAAGCATTACCGCTTGACTGTGGCGGCACGGGCGGAGGCCCGGTTTGGAGCTTCAGTGTTGAGGTCAGGGATTTCAATGTCCCGCCCTGGGTGAGTACTGCTTCGGTACATCCCACCAGTCTATGGATTGATCAGCATGATGATATGGAAGGTAAAATTATGTATCATACCTGATAATTTTCTTTCCATTAATCATAGCTGATCAATCCATAGCCCCTCCCAGATATCTGTACTGTTTATATTCTGGTTGAATTTTAGGTTCAAGTTTAGTCCTCAGTTACTTCAGGAGGACTTCGTGTTCAAGTTTTTTCACTTGGATTCTTCAAGAGTTGAGACGAGTTTGTGTTACAGTGAGCTGCTGCATTCCTCTCCCCTCCGTTTTACGGGGCTGGATTGAGACTTAAATTCTGCCGGCACTCCCTCCCGATTCGTGCGGCTGTAGGGCAGCTTTGTACCCCTCCCGCTTCGGCGGTGGTAGGGTCAGTCAGCTCCTCCCGCGGTTGCGGTTGCAGGATAAGCCAGATCCCCCCGCATCGGCGGGGTGGTGTCCCTCCCCCGCTCCGCGGGGATGAGCTGGACGGATTCCCCTCCCCCACTTGTGTGGGGATGAGCTGGGTTAATTCCCCTCCCCCGTTTCGGCGGTGGTGAGCTGGGCAGAGTGTCCCTTTGTGGGTGTAATTCTCTAAGTGCTGAGTCCTGCGGATGGAGCTTTGATATCGACATACTGAGGAGTTTCCGGCAGCACATGACCACATATAGGGAGGCAAAAGTTTGCTCTCTATCTCCACCTGCTGGTAGATGGACACAACCCACCAGTCTATGGATTGATCAGCTATGATTAATGGAAAGAAAATTATCAGGTATGATACATAATTTTACCTTCTTTCAGATTTGGCAGATGGAACCTTCCTGAAGATATTGGTGTATTGGTGGGTCCTTCCACAGGGAATTCTGGGGAATAGGGCTGTCTTTACCTTGGGAACAGTTCTTTTTCTGCAGTTAGATTACTTTGCATCTGTTGTATCTCTCCTTTCCTTCTGCACCTCATAGGCAGTGTTGGAGGACAGGGTCCCTTTACCTGTGCTATGTGGAAGCAGTCCAGCCGCATGGTAGGCTCTGAAGCTGGCTCTGCACACCTGACTTCTCCAGGTCAGTGACACAGCCAGTCCCACAAAGAGGCCTGCAACATCTTGGGGGTTGGTGGAGGAGTAGCCTAGTGGTTAGTACAGTGGACTTTGATCCTGGAGAACTGAGTTTGATTCCCACTGCAGCTCCTTGTGTCTCTGGGCAAGTCACTTAACCCCCCATTGCCCCTGGTACAAAATAAGTACCTGAATAAATGTAAACCGCTTTGGATGTAGTTGCAAAAACTTCAGAAAGGCGGTATATCCAGTCCCATTTCCCTTTCCCCTTTCCCTTAATAATGATGGTTAGTTCCTTACTATGGTTCTGGTGCAATGGATCACAGTTGTAAGCCAGACAGTGAACATTTCCTACTACCCTAGTTACTTCCCACGTTTTTGAAGTTATGGGGGTTAGAAGAAAGTGAAAGCTATTCTCTTTCTGGTAGAAGGCTGAAGGATCTGATACTGCTGCATAAGCAGATGTTTAGACATTTATTTATTTACCAAGTCAGAATTGGGACATCCACGAGGGGCGGAGCAAGATGGCGGCAGCAACACCAAACCGCGAATGAACCTTTGGATAATGCTGTGTCAAACCCATACCTATACCTCTTGGTAGATTTTTTCTTTTTAAAGATTTACCTTATTTCTTTCTACGATGCCGCATACTAAGAGGAAGGGGGTTTTGAGAACTGGATCCCAGCCGGTTCGAACTTCGACGCCAACACAGCTCTCTATCCAAGGTTTTCTCGCGAGAACCCCTGTTACGACGCCGGGAAGCCCTGCAGAGTTCGATACCCGAGGAGAGGTTGAACTCCAGGGGCAGGACGTTTCTTTGTCCCCCCCGGCGCGCCCACCCCCACCGCAACCGGCTGAAATCGATCTGGGTGAAGTAGCCTCTAACCGCGGTGACGGAAGAGGAGAGCTACTACTGGGCCCCCACATCGATGTTGTAGCTGAGGCCAGTGCAATAGCAAAGGCTAAGAGTCAGATGGCACAGAGACCAGAAAAATCTTTAGTCTCCTCGCCGGCGGTGACTCTTGAGGCGATATGGGAGACACTACAGACGGTAATGGAATCAACAAGCAAGATAGAGCCGTTATTGGGTAATGTGCAAGAATTGTCAACTGCATTTGCTTCTATGAAAGACGAGGTGACTGAAAAGATTCAAAATTTGTCAATTGAAACCACTAAGTTGAAAGAAACTTCAGTTAAATTAATACAGGATAGTATGCTGATACATAGAAAAATGGAACATTTTGAAAATTATAACAGGAGGCTAAACTTGCGACTTTTGAACTTTCCACGGACTTCTATATATTCTCCATTAGAAATCTTCAAAAGGTATTTGATAGAAAATTTAAAATTTACTTTAGAAAGTGTGCCTCCACTGAATAAAATTTATTACCTTCCTACGAGAAAATCAACACAATTGTTGGAACAACCAGATTTAAATGTATCAGAATTACTGGAAACATCATTGACTGACATAACTGAACGGCAAACTTTGTTGGTCTCATTTATATTTCTCCAAGATTTAGAATCAGTCAGGAAAATGGCTTTGAAGAATCTGCAAACCCCATTTTATGGGGGAAAAATCTGGGTATTCCCAGATGTTACAAAACAAACTCAAAGTAGAAGAAAAGATTTTTTAGCACTTCGTGCTGAAACTTTGTCTTTAGGAGCTTCGTTTCACTTGAACTACCCTTGCAAATGCAATGTGAAATATTTAGGGGTAAAATATGTTTTCTTTGAACCCGAACATTTAAAACAATTTATTTCTCAGAAAAAATTATTATAAATGCTTTTTGACCTTAAACCGTTATGTCTCGTCTTAAAGATTAGGATGTTGGGAATGTAAACTTTTTTGGGGGGGTTTGTAATAATATAACAATAATCTGCTATAGCTTTACTATATTAAGTAAATATTCTTTTTCTCAACTTAACGGCTTTTAGCCCCTCGAATTTGGTGGTCTAATATAAGTTATGTAATATTTACCTATTTTTTCTTTTTTTGCTTCTATGTGGCAAGTTTCTAACTATGTTACCTATTCAAGTAGTAAAAATGCTTGTAAAATTGTAAAAATGATAAATAAAAAAATTAAAAAAAAAGAATTGGGACATCCTGCTCATAATGCCCAAAAAACCATCCACCTCAGCCATTTTCAGTTAGGAAATATTTGGTGATATCATGTTCAAACATATATGAGAAGGATGTTCTTGTGCTGAAAACCAAAATGAACAGCCATGTTCCAAAATTAAACATCCAAAAGAGTCATTCCGTGTCAAGTGGACCAGATTTTGATGAAATTTGGTACATAGTTTCTTTATGATAAAAAACTAAGCTGTGCAAAATTTTAGTTCAAAAGACTAAAAATTGGAGGTTCTAGGGGACCTCAAGTAAAGGGTTGCAAAATGTCGCCTGAGCAAAAATGACATTTTGGGCCAACTTCCAGAAGCTGTAAAACTGGAAGTTTTAGTAGTACAAGGGGGATATTTGGAGAACCTGCACTACTTTTATACCAACTTTGAACGCTTATAATTTTTCAACCACTTGAAGGAAAGTGCTGCAAATTGGAATGCCTCATTACAGCCATGCATTTAGTACACCTACCAAAAATCAACCTGAAAGGCCAACTAGTTTAGAAACTACAGCAGCCTCAACATCGCTGTAAATTGATTTTTGCCGTTTTTTTGGCAAAGTTTGAGCCTAAACCATTCAAAAAGTAAGAGGACTAGGAACATGGGGTTTTGCCAGTTCATTAAGCCCTAAAAGTAGTGCAGGTTCTCCAAATATCCCCCTTGTACTACTAAAACTTCCAGTTTTACAGCTTCTGGACGTTGGCCCAAAATGTCATTTTTGCTCAGGCGACATTTTGCAACCCTTTACTTGAGGTCCCCTAGAACCTCCAGTTTTTAGTCTTTTGAACTAAAATTTTGCACAGCTTAGTTTTTTATCATAAAGAAACTATGTACCAAATTTCATCAAAATCTGAGATGGTGAGGTGGGGACGACCTTTAAAATTGGTCCACTTGACACGGAATGACTCAAAATATAAACACCAAAAAAGCAGGCACAAAAATGTAACTTTGGCATAATTTCTATAAAAATGGCAACACAGACTTCCCTGCAGAGCAGAGGGGCAGGCTAGTGGTGAGTGCATACCAAACTCTAGGACAGCTTCAGGTATTATGGCCATGCCTAATAGAGCAGCCTAGTGGTCAGTTAAGTGGACTGTAAACTACAGGACTCATGTACAAATCCCACCTTAATTTTGTTATATGTTATTGTGAGCCCTCCAGGAATAGGTGAAAACCTACTGTACCTAAAGGTACACCACTACAATAACCATTACACTTGCAGGTGTCTTAAGTTCCGATACAGTATGTTCCGGGAGGGCTCACACATTTGTACAGAAATAAGACAGTTAAAGTGGGAGTTACACCTGAATCCTGTTGTTCAAAGTCCACTGCACTGACCACTAGTCTACTTCTTACCAGTGGCATACCAAGGGGGGCAGGGGGGGGGCAGTCCGCCCCGGGTGCACGCTGCTGGGGGGGTGCTGCGTGCCTGTCGGCTCTCCTGGTTCCCTGCTCTCTCTGCCCCGGAACAGGTTACTTCCTGTTCCGGGGCAGAGGGAGCAGGGAGCCACGGAGCCGACAGGCGCGCGGCTGCTCCCAGCAGCCAAGAAGGCACCCGGAGGGAGGGGTGTTGATGCGCCGTGGGGGGGGGGGTGGATGCCGCTGCACCCAGGGGGGGATGCGTGCAGCGGCGATCTGCCCCGGGTGGCAGCCGACCTAGGATCGCCACTGCTCCTTACACTTGCTTGCTGCTCTGTTAAGAAAAAGATAGGGGATGGGACTGATGTACCATCTTGCTGTGGTTACAGTCAAAGCTGTTTACATACTATATGGAGGGTTAAGTGGCTTGCCCAGAGTCACAAGGTATGGTCATAATACCTGAAGCTGTCATGGAGTCTGGTGTCCTGTCTCTTTCATTTATTAGGGGGGTGGGAGGGGGGGGTCAATAACCACTGGGTAATTCAGGAAAGGTCATGCCTTCATCCTTCCAGTGGTCAGCTGACCAATCAGGGCACCTTTTTGTACCCTAGACGTGATTGAAATAGGTCTCGATAAAAGCGTCTTCCTTTTTTGCCAATATCCCAAAAGATGTCCTAATTTTGGGCCCACCCTAGTCTTGCCCAAAACACGCCTCCGACATAACTACAGTGTAAAATATCCAAATTCTGCCTTTCAAAAATCACGATTTAGATGTTTTTGGCAAATTGACTTTTTTGGGCAATTTTGAAACATCCATCTGTTTCGAAAAAGAGCACCATAATACAAACAAGGAGCAACATGGAGTTCAAATGAAACGCCATCCTAGGACAGATGAAACAGGGGTGACGTGATACAATCGTTCAAATATTTGAAAGGTATTAATCTGCAAACAAACCGTTTTGGGAGACAGGAAGGTGGTAGAACTAGAGGACATGAATTGAGGTTGAAGGGGGGCAAACTCAGGAGTAATGTCAGGAAGTATTTTTTCACAGAGAGGGTGGTAGATATGTGGAGTGCCCTCCCTCGGGAGGTGATGGAGATGAAAACGGTAATGGATTTCAAATATGTGTGGGATAAACACAGGAATCCTGATTAGAAGGAATGGATCCACGGAATCTTAGCAGAGATTGGGTAGCAACGCCGGTAATTGGGAAGCAGAACTGGTGCTGGGCAGACTTCTACGGTCTACGCCCTGATTGTGACTGAATAGATATGGATGGGCTGGAGTGTAAATTTTAAGGGGCTTCAACATTAGCTTCAGAACTTCTAGTACAAGAAAAGTGCTGGGCAGACTTCTAGAGTTTGTGTGCTGAGAATGCCAAGGACAACTCAAACTTGGGTATACATACAGTGGGGGAAATAAGTATTTGATCCCTTGCTGATTTTGTAAGTTTGCCCACTGACAAAGACATGAGCAGCCCATAATTGAAGGGTAGGTTATTGGTAACAGTGAGAGATAGCACATCACAAATTAAATACGGAAAAACAAATTGTGGAAAGTATATGAATTTATTTGCATTCTGCAGAGGGAAATAAGTATTTAATCCCTCTGGCAAACAAGACCTAATACTTGGTGGCAAAACCCTTGTTGGCAAGCACAGCGGTCAGACGTCTTCTGTAGTTGATGATGAGGTTTGCACACATGTCAGGAGGAATTTTGGTCCACTCCTCTTTGCAGATCATCTCTAAATCATTAAGAGTTCTGGGCTGTCGCTTGGCAACTCGCAGCTTCAGCTCCCTCCATAAGTTTTCAATGGGATTAAGGTCTGGTGACTGGCTAGGCCACTCCATGACCCTAATGTGCTTCTTCCTGAGCCACTCCTTTGTTGCCTTGGCTGTATGTTTTGGGTCATTGTCGTGCTGGAAGACCCAGCCACGACCCATTTTTAAGGCCCTGGCGGAGGGAAGGAGGTTGTCACTCAGAATTGTACGGTACATGGCCCCATCCATTCTCCCATTGATGCGGTGAAGTAGTCCTGTGCCCTTAGCAGAGAAACACCCCCAAAACATAACATTTCCACCTCCATGCTTGACAGTGGGGACGGTGTTCTTTGGGTCATAGGCAGCATTTCTCTTCCTCCAAACACGGCGAGTTGAGTTCATGCCAAAGAGCTCAATTTTTGTCTCATCTGACCACAGCACCTTCTCCCAATCACTCTCGGCATCATCCAGGTGTTCACTGGCAAACTTCAGACGGGCCGTCACATGTGCCTTCCGGAGCAGGGGGACCTTGCGGGCACTGCATGATTGCAATCCGTTATGTCGTAATGTGTTACCAATGGTTTTCGTGGTGACAGTGGTCCCAGCTGCCTTGAGATCATTGACAAGTTCCCCCCTTGTAGTTGTAGGCTGATTTCTAACCTTCCTCATGATCAAGGATACCCCACGAGGTGAGATTTTGTGTGGAGCCCCAGATCTTTGTCGATTGACAGTCATTTTGTACTTCTTCCATTTTCTTACTATGGCACCAACAGTTGTCTCCTTCTCGCCCAGCGTCTTACTGATGGTTTTGTAGCCCATTCCAGCCTTGTGCAGGTGTATGATCTTGTCCCTGACATCCTTAGACAGCTCCTTGCTCTTGGCCATTTTGTAGAGGTTAGAGTCTGACTGATTCACTGAGTCTGTGGACAGGTGTCTTTCATACAGGTGACCATTGCCGACAGCTGTCTGTCATGCAGGTAACGAGTTGATTTGGAGCATCTACCTGGTCTGTAGGGGCCAGATCTCTTACTGGTTGGTGGGGGATCAAATACTTATTTCCCTCTGCAGAATGCAAATAAATTCATATACTTTCCACAATGTGATTTTCCGGATTTAATTTGTGATGTGCTATCTCTCACTGTTACCAATAACCTACCCTTCAATTATGGGCTGCTCATGTCTTTGTCAGTGGGCAAACTTACAAAATCAGCAAGGGATCAAATACTTATTTCCCCCACTGTATAGAGTATCACATTATCTTGTTGGGTAGACTGGATGGACCGTCATTTACTATGTTACTATGATAGGCTGCACCTTACACTGGGATCAGCTAAAGGAGGCAGACTGGCAGTCGTCTCTTTCCATTCTGCCCCCTTTCACATCCAGGATTCTCAGAGATTTTCAGCCAATCATATATAGCCAGGCAGCTGCTTTTTTTTTTTCTTTTTTCAAATATGAAACACACCACTCCCACGGAACCTTCTGTTCCTGCTACTCAAACTCCACCCTCTTTCCCTTCTCCTGTGCTGCCACCTGCATTCTCTCTGCAGCTTCTCAGTACCTCTCTACTCTTATCTCTCCCTATACTCCTCCCCAGGAACTTGTTCATTTGGTAAATCTCTCTTATCTGTACCCTTCTCCTCCACTGCCAACTTCAGACTCCGTTCCTTTTATCCTGCTGCACTATATACCTGGAATGGACTTCCTGAGCCAGTCCGTCATGCTCCATCTCTGGCTGTCTTCAAATCTAGATTAAAAGCCTCCCTTTTTGACGCTGTGTTTAACTCCTAACCCCCTATTCACTTGTACAGTACTCTTGTATGTTTTATCGTTCCCACCTTATTAATTCCCTTATTTGTCTTGTTTGTCTGACCCTGATTAGGTTGTAAGCTCTTTCGAGCAGTGACTGTCTCTTCATGTTCAAGTGTACAGCACTGTGTACATCTAGTAGCGCTATAGAAATGATTAGTAGTAGTAGTAGTACCTCTCCACTCTAGCTAAGGTGCTTGGGTAGAAGTGTCCTCTCACCTCAACACCTTCCTAGCCTCGGCAAGGAGGACTTTGGCCTGCTGCCTTCCAATAAACATTTTTGCAGGTGAACTTTTGCCAAGTCAAATGTGAGTGACCAGGATCGATAGGTTCACATAAATAAAATAATGCTAGGGCTATTTTGGCTTGTTCTCTGTATTTATTTTAATACTTATGTTTGCTTTAGGTATAGATGTATAGGCTGATTTTAAATATTTATTTATTCAAAAAAAAGTTAAACCTCCTAATCTACAATTCTTGCTATAATTCTCAATGCACTAATCCACATTCATCAGAGTGAAGGGGGCCAGTAAATCATTCATATATATATATATGCCCAACTTTGTTTGCTATTTTACTCCATATCAGTCAGTAATATCAGAGAATTTTTATTGGATCTATCAGATACACGTGCACACATCCATTTGACTAAACAAATGTGAGCCAAGCATTCAATAGGAAGGGCACATAATCGTCATTAATCCATGTTTATAAATTTGACTTTTAGACAATCTTTTATTCTCAAAATAATTTTATAATTTTTATCAAAATTTTTATCAAAATTTTTTATATCAAAAATAAAAGCTTGTTTAATCAGTATTGGAGACGAATATCCATGTTTCACTCATAGCTGTTTCAAGGTAGTCTGATCTCCAATACTGATTGTGTGCTTAGAATGAAATGAAAAAGCTGAGCCAATAAGCTAGAAAGCTAAGTACCTTCCTCATTAAGCAAGCTTTTATTTTTGATATAAAAAACGTTGATAAAAATTAATCTTTGATAAAAATTATAAAATTATGTTGAGAATAAAAGATGAACTAAAAGTTAAATTTATAAAGATGGCTTAATGACAATTACGTGTCCCTCCTATTGAATACTTGGCTCAAAGTTGTTGAGCCAAATGGATGTGCGCACGTGTATCTGATAGATCCAATAAAAATTCTCTGATATTAATGACTGCTATAGAGTAAAATTGCAATCATATGAAAAGAAGTTGGGTATATATATGAATAATCTACAATTCTTGGCAGCGAACATATATGAATAATCTACAATTCTTGGCAGCGAACAACAGATCATAAATATCAGAACTCAGATGTCTAGGTTGGGGCTTGCTGATTTCTGATGGTATCAGAGCCTTTCCAAAATACTTGCAGGAGTGAGTAGCAATTTTATAAATATACATGCTTGCAGGCACATGGAAGTGGTGATTTCAAAATTATATGAGTGGCATCATTTCCTGGTGTAGCCGTCCTATTTTGCAAACCTACATATGTAAGGTCTGCCAGTAGAGTGGTGAGGCTGCAATTTTAGTTTGATTTCATTTTGGAGGAAGAAATGACTCCTTTAGGGGCTCTTTTATTAAGCCACGGTAAAAAATGGACTGCGGCAGTGTAGGCGTCTGTATTAGGCGTGCTGGACCAGTTTTTACAGTGTTTGCAAAAAAAGTGTGTTTTTTTAAAATGTGATGGGAAAAGGGCATGCGGCAAAACTGAAACCAGCGCAGATCTAAAACCGGCCTGAGTCCTTAATGCCACCCATTGATCTATCAGTAATGGCTCATGTGTTACACACGCGGTGACCAGTCGGCGCTCACCAACTACCAATTACCGCCGAAAATGGCGCGTGGGAGGAAATAAATAAATAATTCATCCAGGCATTATGGGTGTGCGACAAATCTGAAATTACCACCGGGGGGGGGGGGGCACGCTGGCCTGGCGGTAGTCTCATTTGGACGTGTGCTGCACATGCGTAGAGCCTACCACGCCTTAGTAAAAGGGCACCTAATTCTCTCATGTAAAGACCTGGTCAAAACAAGCACTTTTTAAAATGAATGCATTTGAAGTGGTGTAAAACCCAATATGAAAATTTTGCCCCATATACATGCTTTCTCTTTCTAAAATGGGAAATCCGTGTGTGGGTTTTAGTTTGGCCTATATCACACACCCTTGAAATCTCTGTGTGGTGTTGAGTGGCTCATGTATCTGAGCAAACTGTTTGTTCAATAGTCTTGAGTAATTGTAATGACCCCTTGTAAAACTGTTATAGATTTATAAAGTATAGAATAGTTAATCATTAATATAATTTAAGTGAATCTTGTGGTTATGTGATCCTTACAAATTACCCTGTCCGGCTGAAGGAAATGTATAACCTGCTCAACCTCCTAAAGATTTTTTGCTCCATTTTGTTAATGCTGGGCCAAAGTCAATCTGATCTCATGAAAAAATGGATTATTTCCTTGGAGGAAAACATGATAAAAATGAACAGGTGGCTCAATAGGATACTTTGCTTGAGTCTTGGTTTTACAACTGCTATGTGTTTTATAGCATAGTATGAATAAGTAAAGTATCACCTCCAAATACCTGCTTGGTTTTAGTAAATTTTTGAAAAAAAACAAAATTAGAGTAAATATCTCCCAAGCAAATCAGTGTCTGCAGATTTTGTATCGCTTTCTTTTTACAGCGAGAAAGAAATAAGACCCTAAGGCTCACTTTTTCCTTTATTTCCCCTTCTCCCTTAAGCCTTGTTCCACACAGCCAAAGGTTCCTTCTCTTGATCACCCAGTCGGATTCTGGGAGGTAGAAAATAGGTAATCCAGTCTACAAGTAGAGATGGATTTGAAGGGTAGAGGTCTTTCTTTTGCCTATCACTTCACCCCAGCCCACCTCCCTTCTAAGAGAAAGCCAACTTCAGATGCACTTTCCCTTTCTATTGTATCATATGGAGACAAAGGGCAAGTGGTGCCTCCATTAATGAAGCATGTTCCCTTAGGCTCATTTATTTACAAGAATCACATTAAAAAGAAAAAAAAAAGATTTTGCCTGAAAATCCAGTCACTTAGGGCCAGATTCTATATATGGTGTCTAAAAAAATCCACATGGAACTCAGGTTTGCCTATTCTATAAGATTTACGCACGGTATATAAAATAAGCTTAGTAGGATGATATCGTGCCTAAATCTGCATGCACGTAACTTGCAATTATTGTCAATTAGTGCTCATTATTGCTTGTTAAGTGCTGTTAAAAACACTGATTGGCATGTTGAGCCAATTAAGTTATGCATGTAGTTTTAGAATGCACCTGGATTTCGCCGCACAAATCTATGTGCCATATATAGAATCTGGCCCTTATTGGGCAATTCTATAAATTAGGTACACGCATTTGCAATTGTTAATGTATAGAATGCTAGCACATAGGCACGAGTACATTTGCATGTGAGAGTGCTAGCAGAGCATTCCAGACTCAAATGTCATATACATACAAGAGAGGGCATAAACATGTGTAGGGCTCCCATAAGGTGAAAGAATACTGTATGTTACGTGTGTCCCTGCTGCATTTCTATGCCTGCATTTATGGGCACATAAATATTAGGCACACTGATATTGGGTTATGCTAGTATTCTACCACATAATTGAGATGTCCAGGTACCATTAAGTTTAAAGAAGCTTGTTGTACAGCCAAGCAATCACTCATTTGGCTACCCCAGTTGGCTTTTCTGAATGCCATCAACCCACTATTTTTAAGAGCTTTCAAGCAAAATACCTGTCTTTAATTTGTATAACTATAAAACTTGATATACTGCCGTAGTACTGTAAGTGTATCATAGTGGTGTACAATAATTTCAAAAAAAGAGCGACAAAAGAGAATAGACAGTGAAAGTGAGAGGAAGTGAATGAATTAAAAGGAGGTGGCAGGCAAGGAAAAAGTGAGAGGGCAGATGAAATCAAAAGAGAGCAAACAGAGTTAAGAGAGCTTAAATGAAATAGAAAATGGGAGGAGAAAGAGGTGGGATATACTAGTGTTCAGAAATGGACTAAGGAAGAAGGGACAGGGAGCTGGGAGAGGAAGACTGAAGGGAAAGAGGTGGGAGACACTAGTGGGCAGAAAGGGACTAAGGAGAAGGGACAGGGAGCTGGGGGAGGAAGAGTAGGAGAGGAAGAGGGAAAGGGGGGGCAGGAAGGAAGTAAGGTAGAAAGAAGGTGAGGCATATTCTCTCCTATTCTTTTGTTTGTTTCGGCTTGATATACCGCCCTTCTAGCTAAAATCAAAGCGATTTACCATCTTTAAAAAATCATAGAAAAGGGAACGGAACTACAAACCTATAATAATAGGACAGGGGGAAGAGAAAGGGGAGGGGGAGGACATCAATACTGGCAAAATAAAGGATATGCTCATCCACCAGCCACACTGCACTACAACCTCCCCATGAAGGCCAGGGTGAAAAGATGGACTTTGAGAGCCATATGGAATCTAGGATAGGATTGTTGAGAGCAGGCAGT
Organism: Microcaecilia unicolor; assembly: GCF_901765095.1. Lineage (NCBI taxonomy): Eukaryota > Metazoa > Chordata > Amphibia > Gymnophiona > Siphonopidae > Microcaecilia > Microcaecilia unicolor. The sequence continues at coordinate 167,305,319 of NC_044037.1, read as the reverse complement.
TCCATAGAGAGGGGGTATTGTAAAAGAACGCAGAATGACATGTCAGTTCTAGCCAAAAGCAAAACACAGGGGATAGAGTAAGATGGTGTTTGAAAGCAGAGCGAATGGCAGAGGAAAGACATGAAGGTATCCCCAAGTATAGAACTTTAGGGGTCAATCTAAGGACCTTGTGTTGGATATGATAGGGTACATGGAGCCAATGGTGTTGGGCAAGGAGGGGAGAGATGTGATCAAAGTGCTAGACGTGTGAGAGTAATCGGATGGATGCGTTTTGAACAGATTATAATTTCTTGAAAAGAGTTGCAGGGAGACCAACAATAAACTATGTTGCAGTAAAAAGGTGGCTGAGGAGAGATATTATAGAGGTCTATAAAACAATGAGTGGAGTTGAACGGGTAGATGTGAAGCATCTGTTTACGCTTTCCAAAAATACTAGGACTAGGGGGCATGCGATGAAGCTACAATGGAGTAAATTTAAAAGGAATTGGAGAAAATTGTTCTTCACTCAACATATAATTAAACTCTGGAATTCGTTACCAGAGAATGTGGTAAAGGCGGTTAGCTTAGCGGAGTTTAAAAAAAGGTTTTGACGGCTTCCTAAAGGAAAAGTCCATAGACCATTATTAAATGGACTTGGGGGAAATCCACTATTTCTGGGATAAGCAGTATAAAATGGTTTCCACTTTTTGGGGATCTTGCCAGGTATTTGTGACCTGGATTGGCCACTGTTGGAAACAGGATGCTGGGCTTGATGGACCTTTGGTCTGTCCCAGTATGGCAACACTTATGTACTAATCTATCCTCGAGGTCACAAGGAAATAAAGCAAGGTAGCATATGCATTGTCTTCCAGGTAGCTACAAAGGGAATGTATATAGTGAAGAGAAGAAAAGCAAGATTTAACCATGGAAAAGATATGGAGACTAAACAATAACTGAGAGTCTAAAATTATTGTGGAAAAATTACCTAAGTATGATAAGACTACCACTTTAATGTCATATCTGCTTAGCTTGTTGATTGCACAGGACCAATAAGTAATGTTTAGGGTCTATTCTTTCTTTGAATAGTCATTGTTGATGTCAGCAATGTGTTCGTTTTCTAGACAGTAGCTATTAAGCTTGAGCAGCTATAACAAAGATACCACAGAACAACCATAAACAGGAATCTGAAAGTCTAGTTTTGAAAATTTTACTTTAAATAAAATCAATATTTAATTTTTTTTCTTATGGGTTTAAAGATTTGGTGTTTGGAGAGATCTAGGGGGTCAATATTTAGCTGGCGGTCAGCATTTTGTTGACCGCCAGCATTATGCCCATAAATTCAATGCTGGGCAGAGTCTGGGCTCTGGCATTAAAATTCTGGGTTTGCGGAGCTGGCTACACCATAGCCGGATAAGTGCGATATTCAGCATTTAACCGGCTGTGGGGACCACATTAAACATAGGACTGATTTTTATTCGGTCCTATTTATGCGGAGACCTTGGCCAGTTAGGCACTGACTCCGCCCCGGAACATCCCAAAAACTGCCAGTTTTATGTTAGGCGCTAACTGGTCAACTTAGTGGCACTAACTAGTTAAGTTCCACTGAAAATGACCAGTTAGCCATGAACAAGTGATTTAACTGGCCAGGATAGCAACCCCTTAGTTATAGTGGCATAACTTTCCTCTAGAGGTTGAATTCTTTGTGATCGGTATGTAGTCTTAGATGGATCACTAGGTTGTTCCATTTCCAAATTTATGAGAATTAAAATGGTGTCAAGATCTGTATGTTGCACATTTCATTTAAATAGGATTTCCATCTACCTTTCAGTCTGACTTTGCAGAAATACTTATCAGTGTCTCTGGAACTGGTAATGTTCTATAAATGAGTTCAAAGATAATTGTCATAAATTACTATTAAATTAGCAGAGAAGATGAAATGATTTGTTTGACAGTGAGACATTTGAATAATTAAATATAGAACTGAAGTGGCCAACTCATGTTCTCATGTTCTAATCACTCTTTTTTTGTTTACTTGGTGAATATGGTTTTACTTCTTTTTTGGAAATATACATTTATATAGAATAGATTCTGAATATGACTCACCAAAAGTTTGCATCTTGAAAAATCAGCAAAATGATGTTATCAACCTAAATTACAAATAGGCAATTTATAGTGGTTTTTCACATTTTCATTTTTATACTGAATTATTATTTTTAAATATGTTTGGATTTATCTCTATATGAGATTACAAGTACAGTATAGAATAACTTAAGTACATCACTGTTGCATCATAAGATCAACAATAGATTTACTACCAGTTCCAAAGGCTACAGTGTGTGAAAGTAGAAACTGGTTTTAGGACCCTAGTTCCAAAGGCTACAGTGTGTGAAAGTAGAAACTGGTTTTAGGACTCTACCTCCATATGCACTGTATGTTGGTTCCCAGTGTAGTCTTCACAGGCACTCTCAAACCAATCAGTCAACAGTTCAGTGTTCACTATAACAGTCTATATAGAAATATGAAACTTACTGGGTGAATTGAGAAAAGTAAATGCAGTTCATCTTCTCCTTCGACTCGCCAAATGCAAAAAGATGAAATATTTATTTATTTATTTATTTTATTTGTTTGTTACTTATATCCCACATTTTCCCACTCATGCAGGCGCAATGTGGCTTACAGAGAATTAAATAAGAGTACAAAGTTAAAAGCTTAGGCAAGCATAAAAGAAGCAAATAGGAGGGGAGAAACTAACAGCGTGAACTAGGCAGGGTAAGGGACAAGGGATGCATCAATCAACATGGTAAGTTGAGGGGTAAGTCTTAGCAAAGAGGAATGTATTCACAATGTATATTAGGTTGTTTATTCTCCTCTTCTCCTTGTGACTTGTCTTCCTCTTCTCTTCCTTGGATCATCTGGTAGCAGCTCTAGGACCCCAAAATCCAACACCACCTTCTCTCACACAATCCTCTTCAATGGTTTTCCTGATAATTTTCCAAAAATGTATATTCCTCTTGATTGCTGCCGAAAGTCCTCTGACATCTGACAAAAATTGCTGTGTGTTCTCTCCCTCAGTAGTTTTACCACTTGTCGCAGGCCAATCTAATATAATAATTCGCACCTCCAACGTTCTGAAGCTGACTCCGTGGCAGTGAAGCCATGTAGTGTTCATAGGGTTCGTAATCGCCCTGCCCTCGAGGGAACTCTGTATAGTTGCCTGCGCCTCCCTCCCTCCCTCCCCCCCCCCCCCCCCTCTCTCTCTCTCTCTCTCTCTCTGCCCTCCAAGCACGACCTGTCCTCCAGCAGCCCCTTCCTAAGTGCTGGCTGTATTTTAAAAATTCTTACCTTGGGGTGCGGCGTCCACAGTGAAGGTGAGCGGCGCTTCAGACTGCCTTCGTTTGTGTCTCAGCTCTGCCTTCCAGAAACAGGAAATGAGGGCGGGACCAGAGGCAGAACTGAGACATATACTAGCTTTCTTTGGCATCACAAGGAAACTGTTGATCTTGTTGCTTTACCTTTGCCATCAGTTTGGACTCCTGATGAAGGTTCTGGCCAAAACACGGACTGTATGGGGTCTCATGCACCAGCAACTGTTTGTGATCAGTCCTTAAACGTAGCTCAGGTCTTCCGACCTTCTGTTTTGTTCCTTGTTGGCTCTCATGGAATTGTTTGTCTTTCTCATTAACCTTTAGCCATTTTCAGAGTTACTTAAAAAAAAATCATGCATATAGGCAAAGGCAAGTGATACTTATGCTTAGAAAGTGACACAGAATAGATGAAAAACATTAATTTAATTCTGGCATTAATAATCCACTTAACCTTGGGGTTCATGCAGTAATTATTTGACACCTTATGATCTGCAAAGAATAAACAAAATTTGTAAATTAGAAATGGGAACATAAATCGTACTTCTGCATTAGTTAAGTGATTAGTTGTGTTTTTATGGATGAAATGGTGATGAAGCAAAAAGTAAAAGAAGCCAGATAAACCTGATATCTTTAGATTTTTTTTTCTTATTTTATTGCTTTTTTTTTTTTTTTAGGATTCTTGGACTCTATATTCGAGGGATAGAGGGATATAGTCGTTCTAAGCGAGATGGTCTGTTCCATGAAAATGAGTGCATTGTGAAAATAAATAATGTGGACCTTGCAGATAGAACCTTTACACAGTAAGTGCTGCCTGAAGGGAATATGCTATTAGTTCTTGTAACCCCATGGATTTTTATAATGGCTACTATTTAGTTCACACAGAGATTTTTATGTAAACCCTCTAACCAGTTGTGAACAAAATCAGTAACACATATAAGTTCCTAAAACAAACCTTAGAAAAATACTATATGGATAAGGGGGTGATTAACTTTTATTCCTTATTGTTAAGTATTACATTTATTCAGCAAAATGTGGCATAAAATCTAGAGCACAAAGCAATATGTAGAATAACAATTCTTAGGTTTTAATGAAACATTTAATCAAGCGTAGGTACCGTGGCATATATTTGTATATTAAAAGAACTGTTACACCTATTGAACTGGAGACACTTACCAGCTACTGTTTTCTGCTCTGTGGCAGACTGGGGGACACAACTTCAGGGAGGTAACACTTTCAGGTTTAACTCACTGGAAGCTTGTCTTTGGTTCCATTTCAGGACCAGAAAAACTTAGGAGGTTGTTGGCACCAAAATCTACTATCTCCACATTGTCCCCCTTTCTAGAGGCTGACCGCATTTCGGTTTCAGATTTGGCACCGAAACAGACTGAAATGTGGGTTTGGGTTTCAGCTGAAAATGCCAGTGCATTTTTGGTTGAAACTGAAAGTCTCCGCCCAACCTGGGCTACCTGGGGGGTGGGGGCAGGCATAGTGTTTTTGGTTTCAGCTTCAGTTCTGGCCAAAACTAAGCCGCAAATTTTGGTTACAGATTCGGTTTCAGTTGGCCTCTACCCCTTCATCACTACATCAGTCCAGGCCAACTAATATTCTGAACATGCATTGCTGTATAAAAGAGGAATGAACACTCCAAAATCCAGAGTGATATCATTGAGAAAACACTCAATTTCCAGGCAATTTAGAGGTGATATAGAGAAGGGTAACAGGTAGCCATACATGATCAAACAGAGAAAACTACAGCAGTCAACTTTTCTATTGCACAAATACATTGAGCTCTACAGCATCATTCAAAAATCATAGGTGGAGTCTGAGTGGTAGATAAATAATACCAGTATAGAGAGAGGATTGGACTTGGTTCACCTTCCTGGAGTGTTCTGACCACTGATATGGTATGCCCAGGGCAGGTAGTTGAGCAGAAAATCTGAGGAACCAATAAACAGGCTGGTGATTAGAGCTTCCTATTAAGGTTCCAAAGCCTCCTTGAAGGCAACACAGTATGGTCCAGTCAAACAACATGACATCCATACCATACATATGCAAAAAAGGAGGGGCCAAGAGCTGCCACATGTCAAGGCAACCCTCATCATGAGACATAGGCAGAAACACATATAGAAGCACTGTCAGCCTTCCTGGGAGAGCGTTGCTACGTTGAAGTTGTTGCCTCCTACCTATTGATGTCAGTGTGCCTTAACAGAAATGCTATCCATGTCTGATCACACCATGTCTGGTGTCTCCTGCCAGAGACCACCTTTCCTGTGTATGGACCACTATATAAGCCCAGTCACTGTTAGTTTCCTTGCCAGAGCTTGATCAGCACTATTTGATGTTGCCTTATACTTGTCTGAGTGCCGTGTGCCTATGTCTCCATTGGGATTCTTCTGCTTTCTGGGTCTCTTTCTGGGTTGTGGATTAGGGCAGTGAAGACCTGGCAGCCATCAGCACTGGAAAAGTCAACCTGAAGGGAAAGTGGTTGCTAGCAGCAGAAGACTCCTCCCTGTTTTCTCCTGGACCCCAGGGTCATGCTCTGTGGGAAACCTGTCCACAAATCTAGCCTTTTTAGCATTCCTGGATATGCTCTACTGATAAGAGTCAGTATACCACTAATGAGCAGGCAGACTTCCTAAGCTGTCACTCATTAAAGGCCAAGAAATTGGAATTCAGGCAACAGGCATTCAACGTAGTTGTGACCACTTGGGGGAGCCTTCAGTGGATTTGATTGTGACATCTCAGAATGTCTAACAACCCAAGTTCTTCAGCAGATGGAAAATAAAAGGATCCAGTGCAATAAATGCCCTGACAATCTCACAATGAGTGCTGTACATTTTCTCCCTGATCCTTAATGGGCAGGGTTATACAATGTTTCTCCATACACCTAGGATAGGTAGCCCTGGTATGGGGATCTGAAGACGCTAGCAGTAACAGAGGTACATCAGCTGCCACAGTCATGGGGCTAAGACTACTGCAGTATGAACCATTAAAATAGAAGTGTAATCTCCGTACTCACTTCTGGCCTGGCACTTAAAAGTGCAATGCTAAGGAAGATGTGTTCTTATCCCTGGTGGTTGAGATTGTGCTGAAAGCTAGAAGGTCAACCTCCTTGGAATATTTCAGAAGCTAGATAATTTCTGACACCTAGTGTGGAGAGAGGAGATCCATTTTCTGATGGAGAGTTCAGATCTTGGCTATTTTAGATTTTCTAAAGACTGAGCTTCACAAGGGCCTGGCATTTAACTCCATTAGAGTACACTGCATGGCTATATCTTGTTAAGGGTCCTGTAGCAGGGATTTCACTGATAACATGCAAGCAGGTAGTGTGTGGTCCAGGGAAGGCCAATCGTGTCAGGCCTGCTCTGAAATGGGTAGTTCCACCACAGGACTTGAATTTATTTCTCTAAGAGTCCCTCCTTGCATGTTCCTTAGAACAGCATCCATAAGAGATGTCTCAAGAACAGAAGATGACCTGGTAAGTATTATATTGACTAAGGAGGTCTTGGAGTTCCAGGCCATCACATTTAGAGAACCATATCTGAGCTAAAGGTAGGGTGACACTGTGCATGACACTTCCTTTTTGCCAGAGATGGTTTCGCCATTTTATCTCAACCAGGCAATTTAATTGCCTAGTCCTGTGAGGTACAAAGACAAGTAAGATAGCATGGTGCTATATCTCCTGGACATTAGGAAAGTACTCTACAAATATCTGAACATGACTGAACCTTGCCTGGAGACAACAGGTATTTTGTCCTTTTTAGTGATTCCCAAAGAGGTGAGGTAGCTTTGAAACTCATTTTGGCCATATGGTTAAGAGAGACTGTAATAGTGATGTAATTCTTTCATAAGATGCAGGCTCAAGTAGCCTCCTGAGAGGAGTATAAATTGGTTCTACTGGAAGATATCTGTAGAGTAGCAACATGTCCATCTCTTTGTGCAACAATGTAGACATAAAATTGTGGTAATTATTTTTGTGCTTTCCTATTGTCAATTTTCTTTTCTTGTTTTTTTTTTTTTTTTTTAATTTATCTTGATTAATCCCCAATATATTGACTTTGTAAGCCATTTAGTTATCTTGTTATGATTTTGCAGTATGTCAGCATTAATTAGAACTTGAACTGGATTGGACCTGAAAGTAAGCCACCTTTGGAACAGCAGTCCTTTGGCCCCAGATGAAGAGGGCTATGATATATCCCAGTATTTTAGGCATGTATAAAAAAGAAAAGTACACTTCTGCCTTACCTAATAATTTTCATTTGTTGAATCCTGCTGTAGCAGTCCAGGAATCCAGTGACGCTGTCAGCAGAACAGCATAACATATGTGTGTTGTTCTTTTAGTGTTGGCAGTATGCACTTTTGTGCTTTTTATGTACCAATGAACTGTGCTTTTGACCTCCGACGAAGCCATAAGTGCCGAAACTTGGCCGAGTTGGGTCATTTTCCAGTAAATCTATTTGTGGGTGAACTTGAGATTCTTCCTCCTCTGGACTGTCTCTGCTCTGTTTGACTGCTTGTAGTGTTTGTGCACAGTATTTTGCTTCTGTTTTTGCTGCTGCAGTCCAGGAATCCACCCAGGGATACTGAGAGCGAGAAAGAGAGATAAGACGATGCATGATGTATGCAGTTGGATGTGCTTGTACAGTTGGATCTGAGTGTATCCTTTGTTCTCCGAGGACAAGCAGGCTGCTTGTTCTCACATGTGGGTTGACATGTGGGTTAACGTCTGCGTCGGCCCAGGAATCGGCATTTTGCAAGCAAAATATAAAAGAAGTTTTGTCAGCGTCTTCTGGCATGCGTGCAGCGCGCATGCGTGAACCGATTTCCCACCCGTCGCATGAGTGCATTCCCTCAGTTGTCTTTTTTCCGCTTTGAGATGCGGCAGGTTTTGATCTCCGCTCCTCTCAGGCCAGGAAGAAAGTCTTTGTGAGTTTTTTCTTTATTTTACTACAATTGTCAGTTTAAAATAAAATAAAAAAACAAAGTTCCCATAGTGTCTTTTAGATTTGTTCACCTTTTAAAGTTTCCTTTGTTTTCGACGTAGCCGGGTTATCCCCTTTCTTTTTTGTGCCTTTTTTTGGTTAACAGGCACAATCACATCTTGATTTCGCCAAAGCTGTTTTTCCTTCCATGTCATAGAACATAGTAACATAGTAAATGACGGCAGAAAAAGACCTGCATGGTCCATCCAGTCTGCCCAACAAGACAAACTCATATGTGCTACTTTTTGTGTAGACCCTACTTTGATTTGTACCTGTCCTCTTCAGGGCACAGACCGTATAAGTCTGCCCAGCACTATCCCCGCCTCCCAACCACCAGCCCCGCCTCCCACCACTGGCTCTGGCACAGACCGTATAAGTCTGCCCAGCACTATCCTCGCCTCCCACCACCGGCTGGCTCTGCCACCCAATCTCGGCAAAGCTCCTTAGGATCCATTCCTTCTGAACAGGATTCCTTTATGTTTATCCAACGCGTGTTTGAATTCTGTTACCGTTTTCATTTCCACCACCTCCCGCGGGAGGGCATTCCAAGCATCCACTACTCTCTCCATGAAAAAATACTTCCTGACATTTTTCTTGAGTCTGCTCCCCCTTCAATCTCATTTCATGTCCTCTCGTTCTACTGCCTTCGCACCTCCGGAAAAGGTTCGTTTGCGTATTAATACTTTTCAAATATTTGAACGTCTGTATCCATATCACCCCTGTTTCTCCTTTCTTCCAGAGTGTACATGTTCAGGTCATCAAGTCTCTCCTCATACGTCTTGTAACGCAAATCCCTAGAAGACACCCATCGGCTTCAAACGTTGTACTCGGTGCGACCGGACCATCTCGGGTACCGATACCCACGCCTGGTATATCCAGTGCCTTCAGCCCGACCATAGCCCAGCTGCTTGTAGTCTGTGTTTTCATATGAAGAAATGGACCCAAGCGTCTCGAGAAGCCCAACGAGAAAAGCTTTTTGGGGCTCGGTCCGGTCCTTTGACATCAGTACCGAGGTTGGCGGCATTGACATCGAGGGAAGCATCGACGTTGGGAGTGGGAGGTAATGGCCGCTGAAAGACCAATTCGCGCTGGGAGCAGTGAGGCATCAAGTGGGTCTCCACCTACCTCGAGGCCTGCATAACAGGCCTCTTATAACCTTCGACTGGTGGCTTCTTCAAATTGTCCAGTTAGGATACACCCTCAATCTGGAATCCAGGCCTCCAAATTGCCCACCGGGAGCTCAGTCCTACAGCTCCCAGCACAAGCAGGTACTTGCAAATGAACTCTCTGCACTTCTACAGGCCCAAGCGGTCGAACCTGTTCCACCAGGGGAAGAAGGGCTGGGATTCTATTCCAGGTACTTTCTTGGGCAAAAGAAAACGGGGGATGCGTCCCATCCTAGATCTAAGGGCCCTGAACAAATTTCTTATCCGAGAAAAGTTCAGGATGGTTTCCCTAGGCACCCTTCTTCCCATGAAAACAATTGGCTATGCTGTCTGGACTTAAAGGATGCTTACACACACATCTCGATACTTCCAGCTCACAGGAATTAGCTTCGATTTTGGCTGGGAACACAGCACTTTCAGTACCGTGTACTGCCTTTTGGCCTGGCGTCTGCGCCCAGAGTGTTTACAAAATGCCTAGCTATAGTCGCAGCGTCTCTACGCAGACTTGGAGTGCATGTGTTTCCTTATCTTGATGATTGGCTGGTGAAGAGCACCTCGAAGGAAGGTGCTCTGGAAACCATGCGTATGGCTATTCAGGTCCTGGAGCTACTGGGGTTCATTATAAATTATCCCAATTCACCCCAGTCCAAAAATTGGAATTCATTGGATCTCTGCTGAACACTCAGACAGCTCGAGCTTATCTCCTTGGGGCAAGGGCGCACAACCTTCTGTCCCTGGTGTCCATGGTTCGAGCGTCTCAGCAGGTCACGGCAGATGTTGAGACTTCTGGGGCACATGGCCTCCACAGTTCATGTAATGCCCATGGCACATCTACATATGAGATCAGCTCAATGGACCCTAGCTTCCCAGTGGTTTCAAGCTGCGGGGGATCTAGAGGATGTAATCCAGCTGTCCACCGACTTTTGGAATTCTCTTCAGTGGTGGACGATTCGATCCAATTTGACTTTGGAGCGACCATTCCAAGTTCCTCAGCCACGAAAAGTGCTGGCGATGGATGCATCTCTCCTGGGGTGGGGAGCTCATGTAGATGGGCTCCAGACTCAGGGAGCCTGGTCCTTTCAGGAAAAAGGTCTGCAGATTAACCTCCTGGAATAAAGAGCGATCTGGAACGCTCTAAAGGCTTTCAGAGATCGGCTATCCAACCGAGCAATCTTAATTCAGACAGACAATCAGGTTGCCATGTTTTATATCAACAAGCAGGGGGGCACCGGATCTCGCCCTCTGTGTCAGGAAGCCATTCAGATGTGTCTTTGGGCTCGCCGTCATGGCATATTTCTCCAAGCCACTTATCGGGCAGGCGTAAACAACAGTCTGGCCGACAGGTTGAGCAGGATAATGCAACCTGACGAGTGGCCACTTAAATGGGTGTAGTCCGCAAGATCTTCTGAGCGTGGGGCACCCCTCGGTGGATCTTTTTGCCACTCAGATCAATCAAAAGGTCCCTTAGTTCTGTTCCAGACTCCAGGCCCACGACAGACTAGCATCAGATGCCTTTCTCCTACATTGGGGGACAGGCCTTCTGTATGCGTATCCTCCCATACCTCTAGTAGGGAAGACTTTACTGAAACTCAAGCAAGACCACTGAACAATGATCCTTTTTGCACCCTTCTGGCCACGTCAGATTTGGTTCCCTCTTCTTCTGGAGTTGAAGAACCATGGAGATTGGAGTGTTTTCCAACCCTCATCACTCAGAACGAGGGATCGCTTCTACATCCCAACCTCCAGTCTCTGGCTCTCACGGCCTGAATATTGAGAGCTTAGAATTCGCCTCTTTGGGTCTTTCAGAGGGTGTCTCCCGAGTCTAGCTTCCAGAAAAGATTCCACAAAGAGGTGTTACTCTTTCAAATGGAGGAAGTTTGCCGCCTGGTGTGACAGCAAGGCCCTAGATCCTCTTTCTTGTCCTACACAGACCCTGCTTGAATACCTTCTACACCTGTCAGAGTCTGGTCTCAAGACCAACTCCGTAAGAGTTCACCTTAGTGCGATTAGTGCTTTTCTTCGCCGTGTAGAGAGCAAGCCTAACTCTGTACTGCCTTTAGTTGTTCACTTCATGAGAGGTTTGCTTTTGTCAAAGCCCCCTTTCAAACCTCTACCAGCGTCATGGGATCTCAACGTCATTTTCACTCAGCTGATGAAAGCTCCTTTTGAGCCGCTGAATACCTGCCATCTGAAGTACTTGACCTGGAGGTCATTTTCTTAGTGGCTGTTACTTCAGCTTGTAGAGTCAGTGAACTTCAGGCCTTGGTAGTACATGCAACTTATATCAAATTTCATCACAACAGAGTAGTCCTCCGCACGCACCCGAAATTCCTGCCAAAGGTGGTATTGGAGTTCCATCTGAACCAGTCAATTGTCTTGTCAACATTCTTTCCCCGTCCACATACCTGCCCTGGCGAAAGCAGTTTGTATACTGTCATGTTTGTGACTTATTCTTGGTTTGTGCTCCTCTCGCCCTCTGGTGGCCAGAGCCGATGGCTGCCATAGACTTTCCAGACTCTCTTTTCGGTCCGGTCCAGATATTTTAGCCCTCCAGTCTTGCATGGAAGTTTGGCAGCTAGCCTCACCCTTAGCTGCCTTGGGATTGCTGCAGCTTGAGCCTCAGCTGCTGATGGGCTTATTAGCCACCTGGAAACTTTCTACTTTGCCTTTGCAAACGCCAAAGGTCCAGATTAATGTTTGGTGCTGATAGGAGCACTTCTGTTTTGCTGTGCTGTTAGGAGCACTTCTGCCTTGTGTGTTTGAGCTTCCCTCCTTACCCTTTTGGTGCTGTTAGGAGCACTTTTGCCTTGCCTTGTGTCTTACCTGTATGCCTTGTTTTTGTCTGGGTGCCTGTGGGCACTCCTGTTTTGAACCCTAACCCTGTTTCTGTCAAGCTTGTTCTGTATCTTAGTCCCTGTCTGAGAATCCCGAATCCTCAGTAGTCCTGAACCCTGTGTTAGTCAAGCTTGTTTAGTATCCTGTGTCCAGTGTGAGAATCCTGTTGGTCTAGTCTGTCTGCAAGTTAGGTCCAGTAAGTCCTGCCGGCCGCCTGTACCTGGGGGCTCAACCCCTGGGGAATGGTGGCCAAGCGCAGGTGAAGACCGGTTGCTCTGTCCTGCTTATTCCCTGCTTGCCTACTGCTGTAGTTCTAGTTCGGTTGTTCCAGCTTTGCCTATCTACAGCTTCTCCTGCCTTGCTTGTTACCCAGTCCTGGTTGAGGGTCTTGCCTACTGCTGCCGTTTGTCGGCAGTGGTCCAAGAGCTCATGTGGTGCCAGTGTCCGAGAGCTTGAGACCGTGACATATACCTTAGACTGCAAGAGAGCATTGTCCTTTTACGTGGAGCAGAGAAAGCCCTTTAAACAGTCCACCCAGTTGTTTGTTTCTTTTGATCCCAACAGGAGGGGCGTCACCATCAGAAAACGCACAATCTCAAATTGGCTAGCACATTGCATTTCCTTCACTTATGCCCAAGCTGGGCTGACTCTGGAGGGCCATGTCACGGCTCATAATGCTAGAGTCATGGCTGCGTCAGTGGCTCACTTAGTCAGCCTCCATTGAAGAGATTTGCAAGGCTGCAACGTGGTCATCAGTCCACACATTCACATCTCAGTACTGCCTTCAGCAGGATACCCGACACGACAGTCGGTTTGGGCAGTCAGTGCTGCAGAATCTGTTCGGCTTTTAGAATCCAACTCCACCCCCCCCCGACCCATTTTTGTTTTGTTCCAGGCTGCACACTCAGTTAGTTGTTTATGGTTTCAGGTCAGTATAAGTTATGTCCTCGCCGTTGCGAGGCCCAATTGAACCAATGTTTGTTGTTTTGAGTGAGCCTGGTTGCTAGGGATACCCCCACATGTGAGAACAAGCAGCCTGCTTGTCCTCGGAGAAAGCGAAGATACTTTTGCACGTATTCTCCGAGGACAGCAGGCTGATTGTTTTTACAGCCCCGTCCACCTCCCCTCTGGAGTTATGTGCTTCTTTGTTATGCTTTTTGATTTAACTGAGGGAACGCACACACGCGATGGGCGGGAAATCGGTCCGCGCATGCGCAGTGCACACTGCTCACGCACCAGAAGACTCTGGCAAAACTTTATTTATTTATTGCATTTGTATCCCACATTTTCCCACCTATTTGCAGGCTCAATGTGGCTTACAATACATCATGGGTAGTGGAAATATAATAGAAAATAGACATTTAGTGTTACAGAAAATTTTTGGCAACATGATAATGATAAGACATGATAGTAGTATAACAAGCAGATATTATAAGACATTTCTAACTATGTGTGGAGAAGTTATGTATATTCACATTGGTTGATCTTTGTGGTAAACCTTGTTAAAGAGATGGGTCTTCAATAGTTTGCGGTAATGGTGTAGAGTTGTGCCGAGTGGGGTTTGGGGGGCTCAGCACCCAAGGTAAGGTTGCTGTGCCCCTGGAAGCTTTTTTTTTTTAATTTTTTAAGTGCCCGCTAGGATGCCCGGTTGGTGTCCTGGCATGTGAGGGGGGCCAGTGCACTACAAATGCTGGCTCCTCTCACGTCCAAATGCCTTGCATTTTGCCGGGTTTGAGATGGCCAGGCCCGGTTTCCATTATGGCTAAAAAAAATGAAGCTGGCCATCTCATATAAACCCAGCGATCCTGCTCTAAACCCGGCGAGTGATTTGGCCGGTGCCAAGCATATTTCAAACATATGGTTTGCTCCGCCCCTTTGCGGAGCCGTCCCCCGAAGATGGCCGGCCATCAATTTGGCCGGCGCCATTCGATTATGCTCCTCTATGTCATGCAAGGTTCCACGTTAGGAGTCGCTGACCAAGAAAGGGATCTGGTTGTCGTCGTCGATGATACATTGAAACCTTTTGCTCAGTGTGCTGCGGCTAAGAAAGCAAATAGAATGTTAGGTATTATTAGGAAAGGAATGGAAAACAAAAATAAGGACATTAAAATGCCTTTTTATTGCTCCATGGTGCAACTACACCTCAAATATTGTGTTCAGTTTTGGTCTCCACATCTCTAAAAAGATATAGTGGAATTAGAAAAGGTGCAGAGAAGGGCGATGAAAATTATAAAGGGGATGGGACGACTTCCCTATGAGGAAAGGCTGAAGCACCTAGGGCTCTTCAGCTTGGAGAAAGGGCGACTGAGGGGAGATATGATAGAGGTCTATAAAATAATGAGTGGTGTTGAACAGGTAGACGTGAAGCATCTATTTTGCTTTCCAAAAATACTAGGACTAGGGGGCATGCAATGAAGCTACAAAGTAGTAAATTTTAAAATGAATCTGAGAAAAATTTTCTTTACTCAACATGTAATTAAACTCTGGAATTCGTTGCCAGAGAATGTGGTAAAGGCAGTTAGCAGAGTTTTAAAAAGTTTTGACGGCTTCGTAAAGGAAAAGTCCATAGGCCATTATTAAATTGGCATTGGGGAAAATCCACTATTTCTGAGATACAGTATAAAATGTTTTGTACTTTTTGGGGATCTTGCCAGGTATTTGTGACCTGGCTTGGCCACCGTTGGAATCAGGATGCTGGACTTGATGGACCTTTGGTTTGTCCCAGTATGACAATACTTATGTACTGTTTTTCCCAGATTGGATTGCCAAACATTAGTTGATTCTCAGTCCTCAGCAGTCAGAAGCTTTGTGGCTACCTAGCTGTCCTCTGTCTTCACTTTTCAACCATTTATAAGTTATGTCTCTGTCCCAGTTAGAAACACCGTTATGTCTCTAGGAGTATTGATTGACCTCTCTCTCTCTCTCTCTCTCGGTACCTACATCTCTCTCTTGTCTGGAAGTTCTTTTGTGCTCTAGGTAGATTAGGTCCTTGAGTTCATGTTAAGATGATAGCACTTTAAAATCTTTGCTCTGTTTTCTGGTTTTAAACCATCTTGATTATTATGATGCCCTACTGGCAGGCATCCTTCTTTATTCTACTTGGAGGTTGCAGTTAGTGCAAAATAGAGCTTCTAAGTTGATCTATGGAGCTAAATGGTATGTCCTTTTGAATTTTCTTTGCTTCTTTAAATGGTTTGTTTGGGTATTTTCTGATTTACCTTTTCTTTTATCCCCACGTTTTCAGTTAGTTGTGCATGTTCCGCGGATTCTGTTGTTGTGCTTCTCACTCCCCCCTCCCTCCACATTTATACATTTGTGTCTTCAATTGTTTTTGACTTTCATTTTTTTTTGAGGGGGGGGGGATCTTTCTGAACTTTTTTGTTAATATATTATCTACACTGCCATGATATACCTTGAATGGTGCTGTAACAAATTTAGCATAAAGAAATAAAACAAGGGGGAATATGTGAATATATGAATGTAAGAAGGAATCCACAAGGAAAACAGGGAGAAACCTCTACAAAGAAACAAAATGCAACACAGAGTAGAGGGTGACTTGTGACTCTCAAGATGGAAGTAGCAGATGAAAAGCTTTATTAAGGCACCAAAGTAAGACCCCCACATGGGTCTGTGTTTCAGCGGAGAAGCCACCTGCCTTAGGGGTCACAAGACTTTTTTTGGCCACTGCTCTGTATATTGTAGCTAAAGTGATATGTGTATGTATATGCTGACAGTCTTATTGCCGTGTACCATATTTAGAGCAGTGGCCAAAAAAAGTCTCGTGAACCCTGAGGCAGGTGGCTAGTCCACCGAAACGTGGACCCATGTCGGGTCTTACCTTGGTGCCTTATTAAAGACTTTTCATCTGCTACTCCCGTCTTGAGAGTTGTGAGTCAACCTTTTCTCTGTAATATATGAATGTAAATATTGGACAATAGGCAACAAAAGATCCAAGGGCTCAGCTCTTGGAGATGACTTGCTAAAAGAATATTGACAAACCACCTGACATTTGTAGTAGATGGAACTGGAATTTTCTGTTTCCTTCTGCTGAAGGGAGGGTGTATTTCCACTAGTTTGGCAGGTCTCAAGAAGTGACAGATCAGGTAAGACATAACTACTTTTCAGTCTCTATTACACAGAAGTGCAGGAATGAGGATGGTAATTAAAAAAAACATTTTCATGCATAAAACATAGGTTTAAATTGACCAGACTATTTGCGGATAAAAGTATGTGCAAGTGGCATCTATGCAGATTAGTTTACCCAAACTCAGAAATATCCTGAAGATAAATATCAGAGAATCTGGAACAGAAATGCTCTCATTTGAAAATTGCATTTAATGATATTCAGACAATTATATTTTGAAAGGAGAAAGTGAAAAAAAATGTTAGAAAATAAATATGTTATCCCATAATCGTTGAGAAGAAAAATGTAATTATGAATGGTCTACATGAAATGCTCTTATTTTGAAATTACCACCTAGTGAAATATATGTTCCTAGGTAGTGTTTTAATTGTGTATACACTTATTGTAAGTTCAGAGATAAATCTTTTATGGCTCTTCTTTTACAGAGCTCAGGATATATTTCGACAGGCAATGAAGAATGAAAGCGTCATAGTAGAAGTGGTTCCTTCTTACAGCCGTGATCCATATGAAAAATCACTAATTGCTCCACTTACTATCTTAGATAGTGATGACAAAATTCCTAAAACAAACCCCCCACCTCCTACCCTTGGAAAACCAACTGTGAGGATAGGAGAACCAGCAGGAATGAACAACACAGAGACTGGCACATATGCATCTCTACAGCCAAGCAAGAGCCCAATCCTCCCACATTCGGACAGGAAATCATCCTCACCATCAGTTTCTCCTTTGGGATTTGGAAGCAAGAAACAATCTAAGAAAATAAAAATAGACCTCAATAAAGGTAATTAAATAGTTGAAATCAGAAAGCTGTGAGAATACCCATGGGAAAATGAAAACTGGAAAATTTGTGTTTATTGACAACAAGCTTATGGCATATATGGTGGCACAGGGTTAAGGGACTCAGAACTGTAAAGCTCTCCTGATGTTGTTTTGAGTAGGAATATTGTTGTGCTGTATACCTGCCTTATTTGCTTTATAGAGGTCAGTATTCACAGTAGTTTAAGTTGGCTGGAGTGCTTGCATAAATTGCACTCTGTGAGCTGGCCACAAATATTCAATGGCACTAACTGGCCACGTAAAATATGACCTCTAGAAAAGCAGTCTGAGGCGGAGTCAGAAAGGAATGTACAGGTATACGGTACCAGCGATATTCAGTGGTGTTGCCTGCACAGGACTGCAGAAAAAGCAGTTCTAAATTTGTCTGCTTCGCTATGTGGGTGCCATCACTAAATATTGGCCTCACCACATTGTTTCGTGGACAAAACCAATTTGTCCCTGATTCTTCCCCCAAGAAAAGTACTCCCTCTCCTTAAAGAGACTAGTCCTTCTGGGAGCAATCCCCACCTGCAAAAGCCCACCTTCCTCACCTTTCTATTCCATGGTGGTATATTAGACTTTCAGACAGGAGCAGTACCCGCTCACTCCTCCCTATATCTGCTCAAATCTCAAAATGGCCTGCTGCTACTTCTAGCTACAGTCTCTCAGTACTTGTAGTAGGCTGTGCAGGGGCCTTCTGGAGGTGGGGGTTGCTTCTGGAAGGTCTGCTCTGCTTTGCAAGCAACAGGAGGGGGCATTTGTTTTGAGGGGCGAGTCAGAATCTAATGATAATAATCAGGGGGGGGGGGGGGTTACTAATCTCATTATGTAGATTTTGACTGAATAATAGCCAAGACCTGCATAAGTCCCAGTGGTAAGTAGTAGTCAGTCAGACCTGGATGTGTAGTGCTGATGCCCAAACATGGCCTGGCATTAATATCCAGGTCTACATGAGTATTGATAGTTTTTTGTGACTATGGCCTTAATTGCATTTTTGTTGACTGATTGTGTTTCCACATTGTATCAAGTCTGTTTGCAGAAGTAGTTTGTTACTGTCTCTTGCTGCTTTTTAACTAGAACTGTTTGTAGACTAAGTTTTATGGTTCTTCAACAGGCATGATGCTACTTAAAGTTACCATTTGATCAGTGTTGTTCTGGTTTTACTCAGTTAATCTTTCTGTGGAGTCAAGCTGTGGGTTTAAGTTCTCCCCCACTCCCCCTAGGGCTCTGGGAAAAATGTTTGCTGTGAGGGCTGGTGCTGTTTCTAACAGGAATACAGCATTTGGCCTTCTGGAGGAAAAGAAGGAATGTGGGGGGAGGGGAGAAAAACAGCAGTGTTTTCCATTCTTGCTCAGGCCGGTGTAAAGCCTTTTATAATTGGACCTGTGGCAGCCGATACTGCCTCTTTGGAGGTTGGCAAGGGATGCTTGTCTGCAGGTAGCTGATGAACTTGTTTGATGCTGGCCGTCTGGTACTATGGGGCTTTAGGCCAGTATGCAGTGGGGATAGCATCATATTGCATGGAGAAGCTGCAGGGAGTACCCAAGTCTCTCCCTGGGAGTCATGGTACACTCCTGAAGTTTCCATTTCCACCACAGCTGAGGTAATTTCAGCAGGAATGGCAGCCATTTTATCTCTGGACCACATCTGACACATGAACCAAGTGGGTAGTCTTCTCTTATTGGGGAGTAGGATCAGTTGGAAAGTGTGGTCTCCCCTTCTTCTCAATATGGGTTCATGGGAAGCCCTGGGGGCTCTCTGGCCCCTAAATACCTTAGGCACGGACTCAAGGTTGCAGTAGCATGCTCAGTATGGAGCCATCCTGAGTTAGGGTTCTATGAGTCTCAGAGACCTCTAATCCCAAGATAAGGCAGCTATTGTCTCCTGAAGAGGGAGAGGTGTGTCTAGTCTGTCCAGGGCTTCCCTTTCCTCCTTGTTGGAGGATGTTTGAGAGAAAGATATGATTTCTCAGGAAGAATTCGTCTATGGGGGTTCTACTCTGCAATTCTGAAGAGATCTCTTCTGATGAGGACACAATACCCCTGGTAGTGCATTTAATTGTGAGCAATTGTCTTCTCTCTTAAACCGCGGTCAGTGGCTGTTGTAATTCCCTGAGCAGTGGCGGAGTACACTTCAAAGGGAAACTCTATTTTGGAGTGCTTGAAGGAGTCTTTAAAGCTTTTTCTTCTGTCTACACAGCTCTGTCAACCTTGATGCTAGCAAAATGGAAGACCCTGAACCTGGTCTTCAAGGAGATAAGGTTCATGAGTAAAGTGTGCCCTCTCCCTCAGGATTATGATAAGGTAGGCGCTTTGGTGATGGCAGTCATCAAGAGGATCACCATTCCAGTGGAGGATGGTACAGCCTTCAAGAAGGCCCACAACTATAAGATGAAGTTGCTTCTTTAGCAGTTCTTCGCCTCCTCATTTTGGGGGATTCAGGCTGTGGACTGTGTTGGTTACATGACTTAGGAAGTTCTGTGTCACTGGATCCAATAACTTCTCCCATCTCCAGATGGAGTCAGGGAGGCCTTCATGGCTGACATCTTGAACAGTTGCATTTGCATCTGTTCTCACTCACTAGCCTTGGGCATAGTGGTGGCTTGTAGATGGTTTTGGTTTAGAAATTGGTCAGCTGATGCCACATCTGAGGCAGGCCTTAGCAATCTTCTCTTCCAGGGGCATCTCATACCAGACCTCAGTGACTGTAGAGGATAGAATCAGCCCTTTTGGGGATATGAAAGCTGGGAGGTTTAGGCTTATTCTCCTCTACTGGCAACCATGCTTGAGGGGCTAAAGGGCACCACTGAAATTCAGCAGGCCTCCTCTGTAGTGGAACTGATTGGAAGCATGATTTACCTGTTTCATTGGACATGGAGCATCCTTAGCTCTGATCCATGGGTATTAGAAGTAGTTCAAATGGGTTATGTGCTTGAGTTTATAGAACCCATTTGAGATGCCTTTAGGGTGTCCCTCTGTGTGATAGGGCACAAATTTCTCATGGTAAGAGAAACCTTGAGTTCCCTTCTTGCTGTGTGAGCTGTTGAGCCAATGCTGCTGCAGAAGTGAATGTGTCACTCTAATGCAATTTATTTTCTTGTCGCCAAGAAGGTGGAGGGGCCTTTTGGGTCAATTCTTGATCTCAAGAGGATCAACAGTTCTTGAGAGCCGTGTATTTCTGGATGGAGACTTCACTTAGTGATCTTGATGGTACATATGGGGAGTTTCTGACCTCTTTCAGTCTTTTAGAGGTGTTCTTCCACATTGTCATTTGGGAAGCTCACAAGTATTTTCTGCAGTTCTGTGTCTTAGGAGAACACTTTTAGGTCAGAGAACCACCATTTGGTCTGGCCATACCCCATTGTTCTTTACCAAGGTAATGGTCATTGCAGCAAGTGTTTTTTTTAGTAAGGAAAGGATACCTCGACAACTGGCTGATACAAGTTGATTCAGAATATGAGGGCTTTAAAGTGACATAGCCTTGGCTGGATGGCAAATTTTGCCAAGAATCATTTGGAATCAGCTCAGATCCTTGAGTATCTGGGAGTTTGATTCCATGTCCCTCTAGGGTTGGTTTTTATTCCATAGGCCTGAGTGAGCAAGCTTCAGTCCCAGCTTTAGGTCTTGTGTGCACTCCAGTTCCAAGAGCTTGAGACTACATGCAGTTGCTTGGGTCCATGGCTGTAACCTGGAGGTTGTTCTAAAGTGGTGGTCAGTCCCACACCACATCTTAAGGGACATTCTTTTGGACCAACCACATTAGATTGTGGTATGCACAGGTGCCAGTTTCAGAGACCGAGGAGACCACTTGTTTGAATAGGGTGGTTGAGTTCACTTCCTCTGCTTCAGGATCGAGGGGTATCTGTGTTCTCCATCAACATTATGGTTTTGCCATATGCCAACAAACAGGGAGGTACATAAGTAATGCCATACTGGGAAAAGATCAAGGGTCCATCGAGCCCAGCATCTTGTCCACGACAGCGGCCAATCCAGGCCAAGGGCACCTGGCAAGCTTCCCAAACATACAAACATTCTATACATGTTATTCCTGGGATTTTGGATATTTCCAAGTCCGTTTAGTAGCGGTTTATGGACTTATCCTTTAGGAAACCGTCCAACCCCTTTTTAAACTCTGCTAAGCTAACCGCCTTCACCACATTTTCCGGCAATGAATTCCAGAGTTTAATTACATGTTGGGTGAAGAAAATTTTTCTCTGATTTGTTTTAAATTTACTACACTGTAGTTTCATCGCATGCCCCCTAGTCCTAGTATTTTTGGAAAGTGTGAACAGACGCTTCACATCCACCTGTTCCACTCCACTCATTATTTTATATACCTCTATCATGTCTCCCCTCAGCCGTCTCTTCTCCAAGCTGTATAGCCCTAGCCTACTTAGTCTTTCTTCATAGGGAAGTCGTCCCATCCCCGCTATCATTTTAGTCACCCTTCGCTGCACCTTTTCCAATTGTACTATATCTTTCTTGAGATGCGGCGACCAGAATTGAACACAATACTCAAGGTGCGGTCGCACCATGGAGCGATACAACGGCATTATAACATCCTCACACCTGTTTTCCATACCTTTCCTAATAATACCCAACATTCTATTCGCTTTCCTAGCCGCAGCAGCACACTGAGCAGAAGGTTTCAGTGTGTTATCAACGACGACACCCAGATCCCTTTCTTGGTCCGTAACTCCTAACATGGAACCTTGCATGACGTAGCTATAATTTGTGTTCTTTTTTCCCACATGCATCACCTTGCACTTGCTCACATTAAACGTCATCTGCCATTTAGCTGCCCAGTCTCCCAGTCTCGTAAGGTCCTCTTGTAATTTTTCACAATCCTGTCGCGAGTTAATGACTTTGAATAACTTTGTGTCATCAGCAAATTTAATTACCTCGCTAGTTACTCCCATCTCTAAATCATTTATAAATACAGTGGGGGAAATAAGTATTTGATCCCTTGCTGATTTTGTAAGTTTGCCCACTGACAAAGACATGAGCAGCCCATAATTGAAGGGTAGGTTATTGGTAACAGTGAGAGATAGCACATCACAAATTAAATCCGGAAAATCACATTGTGGAAAGTATATGAATTTATTTGCATTCTGCAGAGGGAAATAAGTATTTAATCCCTCTGGCAAACAAGACCTAATACTTGATGGCAAAACCCTTGTTGGCAAGCACAGCGGTCAGACGTCTTCTGTAGTTGATGATGAGGTTTGCACACATGTCAGGAGGAATTTTGGTCCACTCCTCTTTGCAGATCATCTCTAAATCATTAAGAGTTCTGGGCTGTCGCTTGGCAACTCGCATCTTCAGCTCCCTCCATAAGTTTTCAATGGGATTAAGGTCTGGTGACTGGCTAGGCCACTCCATGACCCTAATGTGCTTCTTCCTGAGCCACTCCTTTGTTGCCTTGGCTGTATGTTTTGGGTCATTGTCGTGCTGGAAGACCCAGCCACGACCCATTTTTAAGGCCCTGGCGGAGGGAAGGAGGTTGTCACTCAGAATTGTACGGTACATGGCCCCATCCATTCTCCCATTGATGCGGTGAAGTAGTCCTGTGCCCTTAGCAGAGAAACACCCCCAAAACATAACATTTCCACCTCCATGCTTGACAGTGGGGACGGTGTTCTTTGGGTCATAGGCAGCATTTCTCTTCCTCCAAACACGGCGAGTTGAGTTCATGCCAAAGAGCTCAATTTTTGTCTCATCTGACCACAGCACCTTCTCCCAATCACTCTCGGCATCATCCAGGTGTTCACTGGCAAACTTCAGACGGGCCGTCACATGTGCCTTCCGGAGCAGGGGGACCTTGCGGGCACTGCAGGATTGCAATCCGTTATGTCGTAATGTGTTACCAATGGTTTTCGTGGTGACAGTGGTCCCAGCTGCCTTGAGATCATTGACAAGTTCCCCCCTTGTAGTTGTAGGCTGATTTCTAACCTTCCTCATGATCAAGGATACCCCACGAGGTGAGATTTTGCGTGGAGCCCCAGATCTTTGTCGATTGACAGTCATTTTGTACTTCTTCCATTTTTTTACTATGGCACCAACAGTTGTCTCCTTCTCGCCCAGCGTCTTACTGATGGTTTTGTAGCCCATTCCAGCCTTGTGCAGGTGTATGATCTTGTCCCTGACATCCTTAGACAGCTCCTTGCTCTTGGCCATTTTGTAGAGGTTAGAGTCTGACTGATTCACTGAGTCTGTGGACAGGTGTCTTTCATACAGGTGACCATTGCCGACAGCTGTCTGTCATGCAGGTAACGAGTTGATTTGGAGCATCTACCTGGTGTGTAGGGGCCAGATCTCTTACTGGTTGGTGGGGGATCAAATACTTATTTCCCTCTGCAGAATGCAAATAAATTCATATACTTTCCACAATGTGATTTTCCGGATTTAATTTGTGATGTGCTATCTCTCACTGTTACCAATAACCTACTCTTCAATTATGGGCTGCTCATGTCTTTGTCAGTGGGCAAACTTACAAAATCAGCAAGGGATCAAATACTTATTTCCCCCACTGTATATTAAAAAGCAGCGGTCCTAGCACAGACCCCTGAGGAACCCCACTAACTACCCTTCTCCATTGTGAATACTGCCCATTTAACCCCACTCTCTGTTTCCTATCCTTCAACCAGTTTTTAATCCACAATAGGACATTTCCTCCTATCCCATGACCCTCCAATTTCCTCTGTAGCCTTTCATGAGGTACCTTGTCAAACGCCTTTTGAAAATCCAGATACACAATATCAACCGGCTCCCCTTTGTCCACATGTTTGTTTACTCCTTCAAAGAATTGAAGTAAATTGGTCAGGCAAGATTTCCCCACACAAAAGCCGTGCTGACTCGGTCTCAGTAATCCATGTCTTAGGATGTGCTCTGTAATTTTGTTTTTAATAATAGCCTCTACCATTTTCCCCGGCACCGACGTCAGACTCGCCGGTCTATAATTTCCCGGATCTCCCCTGGAGCCTTTTTTAAAAATGGGCGTTACATTGGCCACCCTCCAATCTTCCGGTACCACGCTCGATTTTAAGGATAAGTTGCATATCACTAGCAGTAGCTCCGCAAGCTCATTTTTCAGTTCTATCAGTACTCTAGGATGAATACCATCCGGTCCAGGAGATTTGCTACTCTTCAGTTTGCCAGGGGTGTTTCTCTGGAGATGGACAAGTCATGTGCATGGATGGAATTGCACCTGTTACACTCTTAGTGGCCTATGTGGTGCATGTGGGCAGTGTTCAGGTGGGCTTTATCATCCAACAGAAGCTAGACCTGGGAGAGTGGGTTTAACAGGATAATGAGGAAGGTGAAATTTTTTCTTACCTGTTACTTTCCTTTCCTTCTGTCTTGCTAGACCAGTCCAGGACCCAGATTGAAGGCTGAGAGATTCCGCAAATTGCTTCTCCTTGCTTTGCCACCTGTCTGTATATAGTCTGTTCTGCATAGGTAGTCTAAGGAGCCTCTTTTCTGGGTCAGGCTTGATTTAGTTGGTTCTCTTTGGGGTTTTGATTTTTTTTTACCCTTAATTATTTTGGTCTCTCTGTTAGGTGGCTGCACCATTCCTTATATCAGTGATGTCATTAGAATCTTCAAGTCTTTGCCTCCATCTGCTAGTAAGGGGGCATAACCCATAGGTCTGGACTGGTGTAGCAGAACTAAAGTAAAGGAAATTAAGTAATAAGAATAAATTTCACCTTGTGCTTCCTGTTCCACATATTTGTTTTAATAAATGTTTTGCCCTTAAATTCAACTTCTCCTCAGCCATTTGTATCTATTGAAACCTATACCAGCTCCTCCTCTTAACAGGAAAAATTGTTGGTGGCTTCTGAATATTTTCCTTTCAGTCTTTTCATTCCTCTTTTTTGTTGAATTGGTGACCATTTGCATATTTATATCTTATTATTGAATAGTAAAATGCAATCTCAGGGCCGTGCTAACACGGTAAGAGAGGTAAGCATGGCAGGGGGGCGCTTCCCTATGGGGGGCACCGCCGCACCATGCTCACCTCGCTCGCCCTCCCGCAACAATCGTTTTCTTTTTTTTTTCTTTTTAAATTTACCTCCGTGGTGGCGGTTCTGGCAGCGCAGCGTCAGGGACGTCTCTAGCCTTCCCTTCGCTGTGTTCCACCTTCTTCTGACGAAGAAGGCGGAACACAGCAAAGGAAAGGCTAGACGTTGGGAGCGCCGCCTCCTTCCCTGACGCTGCGCTGCCGGAACCGCCACAGAGGTAAATTTAAAAAGAAAAAAAAAGAAAAGGGATGTTGGGGGGAGAGAAGAGGGTGGGCAGTTGAACAATGGGAGCGGGAGGGCAAGGGAGAAACGAGAGCATGGATGCGAAGGGGGGGGCATGGATGCGAAGGGGGGGGGGAGAAGAGGGCGGGCCAGGCTGGGACATGGGTGAGAGAGGAGCATGGATGCGAGGGGGTCATGGAAGGGAGAGAGGGGAATTGCTGGAAAGGGATGAATGGAGGGGGCAAGGGACAGAGGAGCATGGATGGGCATGGATTGGGAGGGCAGGGCTCAGGGAGAGAGGGGAATTGCTGGATATGGATGAATGGAGGGGGCAGGGGACAGAGGAGCATGGATGGGCATGGATTGGGAGGGCAGGGCTTAGGGAGAGAGGGGAATTGCTGGATAGGGATGAATGGAGGGGACAGATGGGCATGGATGGATATGGATTGCAGGGCAGGGCTCAGGGAGAGAGGGGAATTGCTGGAAAGGGATGAATGGAGGGGGCAGGGGACAGAGGAGCATGGATGGGCATGGATTGGGAGGGCAGGGCTCAAGGAGAGAGGCGAAATTGCTGGACATAGAGGGGGAGGGAAGAGAGATGAAGGAGATGAAATGAGGAAAAGGAAGAGAGGAGAAAAACTGCACATGGATGAAGAAAATAGGCAGAAGCTGAGGACCAGAAATGAAGAAGAAAGGAGGAAAGGAAAGAAATAAATGGAAAGGAAGCCCTGGAAACGGAGTTAAGAGGACAGATAGCAGCAGAATCAGATACTGGGCCAGCATGATCAGAAAAAGAAAGTCACAAAGGTAGAAAAAAAATCATTTTATTTTCATTTTAGTGTTTGGAATATGTCCACTTTGAGAATTTACATCTGCTATCTTATTTTGCAATGTATAGCAATTTGTTTCTAAGAATATTGCTGACAATTCCTGTCAGTGTGGCAAGTGGTGAGCGATCATTTTCACGGGGGGGGGGGGGGCCCGCCGCCGCCGCCGCCGCCACCACCTGATAGTCTGCAGGGGGGGTGCCAACTGATAGGCTGCAGGGGGGCGCCAGAGACCCTAGGCACGGCCCTGTGCAATCTGTTTCTTTTTTATGTATAGCTGGTAATGATTTTGATCTCTCTTACCTCTCAGGTTAACTTAGGGCAGAAGGGTAACATGAGTTTCATTTTCTCTCTCTCCCTCTTTCTCTCCTATAGGTCAAGAAGGACTTGGTTTCACAGTGGTTACCAGGGATTCATCTGTGCATGGCCCTGGTCCTATTTTTGTAAAGAATATTTTGCCAAAGGGAGCTGCTATAAAGGATGGCCGTCTGCAGTCTGGAGACAGAATATTAGAGGTTAGAAAATCTGGAAATTATTCATATTGTTCACCTTCTTCTGAAATGATGATGTTTCTTTGTTGATGCTAAGTATGCATTGAATAGCAGCTGTATTACATGTTTCTTTGTAATTAAAAGTAGTACAACTGCTATATTCTATTGTATTTGTATATATTAGTGTATCATCTCTCCTTACATATGCTATATTAGAAGAGAATCAGGGTATTACATTGGCTAAATGGATCACATGTTAGAGACAAATTAGATTTTGGGCTCCCTTCAGAAATTACATTATGATGAATTTCAGTTGCTATATAGTCACAGGTGAAATATTTGGGAGTTTTGCTAGACAGGAAGCTCTCCCTGTGCCCACCATTTGATGGTAGTGCATTCAGCACTTTTAAGTTAACATGTTCTTTCGCAGATTGCATCCAATGCAAATTCTTCTGATATTGATTCAGTAGTCCAGGTTATAGCATTCCCAGCTATAATTACTGTAAACCAAGCTACATGGCCACTTCTTTAAAACCTTTACAGTTATATCAAAATGTAACTGTATACTAGACTGTATGTTCATATAGTAGGAGGCTCTTGGATAAATTTGACAGGATGAAGTTAGGACCCAGAGTGGTGAACTGGATTAGAAACTGGTTGACAAACAGATGACAGAGGGTGGTGGTTAATGGAAGTCACTCAGAGGAAGGAAAGGTGAGTAAGTTGAGTGCCTCAAGAATTGGTGCAGGAGCCAATTCTGTTCAGTGCATTTGTGAGTGATATTGCCAAAGGATTGAAAGGAAAGGTTTACCTTTTTGTGGATAATACCAAGATTTGGAATAGAGTGAACACCCCGGAGGGAGTGGAAAACATGAAAAAGGATCTGCAGAGATTAGAAGAATGGTCTAATGTGTGGCAGTTAAAATTGAATGCAAAGAAGTGCAAAGTGATGCATTTGGGGAGTAGAAATCCAAGGGATCTGTCCAAGGGATTTGTATGTCCTAGGAGGTGAGAGGCTGATATGCACTGACAGGGAGAGGGACCTTGAGGTGATAGTGTCTGAGGATCTGAAAGCAACAAAACAGTGTGACAAGGTAACCAGAAGGATGCTAGGCTGCATAGAGAGAAAGGAGGCATTGATGCCACTCAGTGGCGTACCAAGGGGGGGGGGGGGGCGGTCCGCCCCGGGTGCACGCCGCTGGGGGGTGCTGCGGCGCGCGCCTGTCAGCTGAGTTCGCTAACTTTGCTAACTTCGCTGCAGCTCCCTCTGCCCCGGAACAGAGGGAGCTGCAGCGAAGTTAGCAAACTCAGCTGACAGGCGCGCGCCGCGGCACCCCCCCCCCCCCAGCGGCGTGTACCCGGGAGGGGGGTGTCATTTCACCGGGGGTGGGCCGTGCTGCACCTGGGGTGGGGGGGCGCATCGGCGATCCGCCCCTGGTGTCATGCAGGCTAGGATCGCCACTGATACCACTGTACAAGTTGTTGATGAGGCCCCACTTGGAGTATTGTCTTCAGTTTTGGAGGCTATATTTTAGTAAGGATGTAAAAAGACTTGAAATGGTCCAGAGGAAGACAACAAGAATGATATGGGGCTTCCACCAAAAGATGTATGAGAAGAAACTGAAAGACCTGAATATGTATACCCTAGAGCAGTGGTTCCCAAACCTGATCCTGGAGGCACACCGTCCAGTCAGGTTTTCAGTATATCCACAATGAATATTCATGAGATAGATGTGCATACAGTGGAGGCAGTGCATGCAAATCTCTCCCATGAATGTTCATTGTGGGTATCCTGAAAACCTGACTGGCTGGGGTGCTTCAAGGACTAGATTTCAGAACCACTGCCCTAGAGGAAAGAAGGAAGATATGATACAGACGTTTAAATAGTTGAAAGGTATTAATATAAAAACAAATCTTTTCCAGAGAAGGTGAAAAGATAAAACTAACGGACATGAATTCAGTTTGTGGGGTGGTAGACTTCAGAGTACTATCAGAAAATTCTTTTTCACAGAGAGGGTTGTGAATGCCTGGAATGCCCTTCTGAGAGAGATGGTAGAGATGAAAACAGTGACAGAATTCAAAAATGCCTAGAATGAATGCAGATGATCTCTATTTAGAAAATGGATGATATAAAAAAAAAACTTAAATGGCTGCATGTGTTGATGTGTCAAGTGATACTTAGATTGTGACTCTGGCTGTAAAGAACTCAGGCTGGTGCCAGGCAGATTTATTTGGATTGTATCCTGTATATGGCAATCTGATTTAGGATGGGTTAGAGAGGCTTCAACAGCAACTCCAGTAGCCGGAACGTGTGGACTGTTCTGGGAAGATTTTTTATTGTCTGTGTACCGCAAATGACAAGACAAATTCAGTTAGGCTGGAGAGGGCTTCAACAGCAACTCCAGTAGTTGGAACATTAAAAAAAGTGCCAGGGGGACTTCTACAGTCTATGTCCCAGAAAGTCTAAAGAAAGACAATGATCATAGAAACATGATGGCAGATAAAGGCCATATGACCCATCTAGTCTGCCCATCCTCTGTAACCCCTAATTCTTCCTGTTCCTAAGCGATCCCACATGCTTATTCCATGCCTTTTTAAATTCTGGGACAGTCCTCGACTCCACCACTTCCACTGGGAGGCCATTCCACGCCTCCATCACCCTTTCTGTGAAATAATACTTCCTTAGGTTAGTCCTAAGCCTATTCCCTCTCAACTTTGTGTTATCTAACATTTATTGTTGGTTAACCATGAATTGATGATTGTGACTGTTGGGGAGACTCGATGAACCGTTCAGGTCTTTATCTGCCATCATTTACTGTGTGTCTCTATTACATGGTTTACATTGGCTCCCAGTTCGATTTGATCACAATTTAAATTGGTTTTAAAGCACTATAAATGGAAAATCTTTCTGAATTGCAATGGCACCAGGGCTGGATTTTGTGAAAGACAGACATGCTACAGCTTAGGGCAGTTTCTTCTTTCTTCTTCACTTCATGCACAATATCCATCTTTGGCATTGATTCTTCATGTTCAGCTTTCTTCCATTTTTCTGTCTCATTTCCATCTAGTTTTCCTTCTCTATCCCTCTTCTCTTCCCCTCCATTCATATCCAGCACCTCTCTCCCACTCCCACCCTGCCACTCATGAAGGTCTGACTTATCTTCCTACCTCCTTCTCCTCCTCTATGGTCATCCTATGTCTTGTGAGTATTTGCCGGCAGCAATTAAGTCAGGCTGTCCGGCTGGCCCCAGAGACATTCCTTCTGCTATGTCCTGCTTCGAAAGCAACACAAAGTTCTGAACATAAGAGCAGCCATACTGGGTCAGACCAATGGTCCATCTAGGCCAGTATCCTGTTTCCAACAGTATGCAAGCCAGGAGTACCTGGCAGAAACCCAAATCGTAGCAACACTCCATGCTACTCATCCCAGGGCAAGCAGTTGCTTCCT
The DNA here is from genome assembly GCF_901765095.1 of Microcaecilia unicolor. NCBI lineage: Eukaryota > Metazoa > Chordata > Amphibia > Gymnophiona > Siphonopidae > Microcaecilia > Microcaecilia unicolor. Next base: position 167,275,024 of record NC_044037.1, on the reverse strand, counting down.
CATGTCTGCCTCAATAGCAGACTATGGATTTTTCCTGAAGTTGTCCAATTCTTTTTTGAACCCATATATGCTAACCGCTGTTACTACATCCTCCGGCAAAGAGTTCCAAAGGTTAACTATTCATTGAGGAAAAAATATTTCCTCCTATTTGTTTTAAAAAGTATTTCCATATAACTTCCTTGAGTGCCCCTAGTCTTTGTACTTTTGGAATGAGTAAAAAAAATGATTTATTTCTACTCGTTCTACACCACTCAGGATTTTGTAGACCTCAATCATATCTCCCCTCATCCATCTCTTTTCCAAGCTGAAGAGCCCTAACCTCTTTAGCCTTTTCTCATATGAGAGGAGTTCCATCCCCTTTATCATTTTGGTCGCTCTTCTTTGAACTTTTTCTAATTCCGCTATATCTTTTTGGAGATATGGCAACCAGAACTGAACACAGTATTTACGGTGAGGTCGTACAATAGAGTGATACAGAGGCACAATAGTATTTTCAGAATTATTCACCATCCCTTTCCTAATAATTCCTAGCATCTTGTTTGCTTGTTTGGCTGCTTCTGCACATTGAGCAGAATTTCAGCATATCTACGAAGACACCTAGATCTTTTTCTTGTTTGCCAGCCCCCGACGTGGACCCTATCAACAGTGTCTTTTTAGGATGCAAAACTCAAATACAGAAAAGACTCCAAACTGCCCAAAACACGAGTGCCAGACTTATTTTTGGGAAATCGAAATTCGAAAGTGCATCACCTCTTTAAGCAAAGCTTCACTGGCTCCCCATCAAAGAAAGAATAAATTTTAAGGTCAACACATTGACCCACAAGATCATCCACGGCGAATCCCCTGGCTACATGAATGAATTGCTTGACCTCCCTGCTAGAAACAGATCTAATTCTTCACAAACTTATCTTAACCTACACCTTTCCAATTGTAGAGGAATTAAGTACAAGACCTACTACGCATCCAGTTTCTCATTTTTGGGCAGCCAGCTTTGGAACGCTATACCCAGACTTATCCGATTAATAATCAACTTCTTGCCCGTTAGAAAAATGCTGAAAGCTCATCTCTTTAAGCAAGCCTAACCAAATGCCCCAACCTAATCTCGCCAACTTCCACCCCCAATTCTGTTCTGATTTAAATACCAACCTCCCATCCTTCTCTTTCCATCTCTCCTTAATTTTATCCCTCCTTACCCTTTCTCCCAAATTACACTATCCTATCCTGTCTACCCTCTTTTATCCTAGTCATATATTATCTAGCTCAACTTATCATACACTACTAAGTCCAACTCAGGGCCGTGCCAACACGGTAAGCATGGCAGGGGGGCGCCGCCGCACCATGCTCACCTCGCGCGCCCTCCCGCTCCCATTGTTCAACTACTTCCCGCCCTCTTCTCCCCCCCCCCCCAACATCCCTTTTCTTTTTTTTCCTTTTTAAATTTACCTCCGTGGCGGTCCAGCAGCGCAGCGTCAGTGAAGGGGGGCAGCGCTCCCGACGTCTCTAGCGTTCCCTTCGCTGTGTTCCGCCTTCTTCTGACGTCAAGGAAATGACGTCAGAAGAAGGCTGAACACAGCGAAGGGAAGGCTAGAGACTTCGGGAGGCGAACGCTGCCTCCTTCACTGACGCTGCGCTGCTGGACCGCCACGGAGGTAAATAAAAAAAAAAAAAACAAGAAAAGGGATGTTGGTGGGAGAGAAGAGGGCGGGCAGTTGTTGAACAATGGGAGGGCAGGGGAGAGACGAGCATGGATGCGAGGTGGGGGGGTCATGGAAGGGAGAGAGGGGAATTGCTGGATAGGGATTAATGGAGGGTGACAGAGGAGCATGGATGGGAGGGGCAGGGCTCAGGGAGAGAGGGGAATTGCTGGATAGGGAATTAGGGATGAATGGAGGGCACAGAGGAGCATGGATGGGAGGGCAGGGCTCAGGGAGAGAGGGGAATTGCTGGAAAGGGATGAATGGAGGGGACAGGGGACAGAGGAGCATGGATGGGCATGGATTGGGAGGGCAGGGCTCAGGGAGAGAGGGGAATTGCTGGATAGGGATGAATGGAGGGGAAAGATGGGCATGGATGGATATGGATTGTAGGGCAGGGCTCAGGGAGAGAGGGGAATTGCTGGATAGGGATGAATGGAGGGGGCAGGTGACAGAGGAGCATGGATGGGCATGGATTGGGAGGGCAGGGCTCAGGGAGAGAGGGGAATTGCTGGATAGGGATGAATGGAGGGGGCAGGGGACAGAGGAGCATGGATGGGCATGGATTGGGAGGGCAGGGCTCAGGGAGAGAGGGGAATTGCTGGATAGGGATGAATGGAGGGGACAGATGGGCATGGATGGATATGGATTGCAGGGCAGGGCTCAGGGAGAGAGGGGAATTGCTGGATAGGGATGAATGGAGGGGGCAGGGGACAGAGGAGCATGGATGGGCATGGATGGGAGGGGAGGGCTTAGGGAGAGAGGGGAATTGCTGGATAGGGATGAATGGAGGGGGCAGGGGACAGAGGAGCATGGATGGTCATGGATAGGAGGGCAGGGCTCAGGGAGAGAGGAGAAATTGCTGGACATAGAGGGGAGGGAAGAGAGATGAAGAAGATGAAATGAGGGAAAAGGAAGAGAGGAGAAAAACTGCACATGGGTGAAGAAAATAGGCAGAAGCTGAGGACCAGAAATGAAGAAGAAAGGAGGAAAGGAAAGAAATAAATGGAAAGGAAGCCCTGGAAACGGAGTTAAGAGGACAGATAGCAGCAGAATCAGATACTGGGCCAGCATGATCAGAAAAAGAAAGTCACCAGACAACAAAGGTAGAAAAAAATCATTTTATTTTCATTTTAGTGTTTGGAATATGTCCACTTTGAGAATTTACATCTGCTATCTTATTTTGCAATGTATAGCAATTTGTTTCTAAGAATATTGCTGACAATTCCTGTCAGTGTGGCAAGTGGTGAGCGATCATTTTCACTGGGGGGGGCGCTGCCGCCGCTGCCAACTGATAGTCTGCAGGGGGGCGCCAACTGATAGTCTGCAGGGGGGGGCGCCAGAGACCCTAGGCACGGCCCTGGCCCAACTTTACATTGTTTTACTACTGTTTTATTAAAATTCTATTAACTTTGTATTTCAAATTACTATGTAAGCCGCATTGAGCCTGCATTATGTGGGAAAGCGCGGGGTACAAATATAGTAATAATAATAATCATCATCAGGTAACTATGATTCAGATTATTCTTTCCAATTTATTTATTTAATTTATTTATTTATGACATTTATATCCCACAATATTCCCGCCCATGGGCAGGCTCAATGTGGCATACAGTAGTTAATAAGCAAACAACAATATCAATAGTACAAAGTACGGTAGACAAGGGCACAGTTGGGAGAGAGAAAGAACTGATGAGGAAAAGGAAGAGAGGGTAGGTGATAAGTCAGCACAGAGTGAGCTGCAGGCTAAAAGGGTGTGGCTCCTGTAGGGCTCGTGGCATATGCTCTGCCAAAAAGGAAGGTCTTGAGGCGCTTCTTGAAGGTCGGGTGCATCACCTTGCATTTGGCCACGTTAGATTTCATCTGCCATTTGGATGCTCAGTCTTCCAGTTTCCTAAGGTCTTCCTACAATATTTCACATTCTGCACGTGCTTTAACAGCCTTCAATAGTTTTGTTTTATCTGCAAATCTAATCACCTCACTCGTCGTCCCGAATTCCATATAATTCATAAATATGTTAAATAGCACAGGTCCCAATACAGATCCATGCGGCACTCCACTGTTCACTCTCCTCTATCGAGGGAAATTACCATTTAACCCTACCCTCTGTTTTCTGTCCAATAACCAATTCCTAATCCACACCAGAACATTGCATCCTATCCCATGACTCTTTAATTTTCTCAGGAGTCTCTCATAAGGAACTTTACAAAAAGCTTTCTGAAAATCTAGATACACTACATGAACAGGCACACCTTTATCCACATGTATATTCATTCCTTCAAAGAAATGAAGCAAATTGGTGAGGCAAGACTTAACTTGGCTGCACCAGGATACTGATGGTGCTCAGAGAAGTCCTGGCAGGACCTCTTAAAGATTTATTTAATAGATCTTTAGAAATGGGAGAGGTTCTGCAGGATTGGACATGAGTGGATGTGGTCCCTCTTCACAAAAGAGGAGACAGGAAAGAAGTGGGAAACTACAGACCGGTAAGTTTCACATTGGTAGTAGGAAAAATAATAGAGGTAATAGAGTTGCTGCTGAAAGAAAGGATAGTTAACTTTCTAGAAGCTAACGGATTACAGGATGTGAGGTAACATGGCTTTACCAAAGGAAAATGCTGCCAAACCAATCGTATTGACTTTTGGCTGGGTGACCAAAGAACTGGATGAAGGACGTACTCTAGATGTAATCTACTTGGATTTCAGCAAAACCTTTGATACTGTCCCTCACAGAAGACTCATGAATATGCTGAGAAGGCTGAACTTAGGACCCAAAGTGGTGACTTGGATAGGTTACAGAGGGTGGTGGTAAACGGAATTCACTCAGAGGAAAGGAAGGTGAGTAGTGGCATTCCTCAGGGGTTTGTGCTGGAGCTGATTCTGTGTAATATATTTGTGAGAGATATTGCTGAAGGGTTAGATGGAAAGGTTTGCCTTTTTACATATGACATGAAGGTAATCAATAGAGTGGCTACCGTGTAAGGTATAGAAACCATGAGAAGGGATCTCCAAGTGTTAGAAAAATCTTCAAGGGTCTGGCAGTTAAAATTTAATAGAAAAATTACAGGAGCTGGAAACATATAGTACTGAAATCTTTCACAAACTGAGTTTCCAAAGGGACTAAACAGCACCCCCTTTACTTTTATCCACAGTCGTGGAGACTATATACACACAGTGTGAAAAAAAAAAAAAGACCTCAGTGAAAGCCACGCTTCTCACACCACTGTAGAGCTAAGACATGCACCCATCACTGGTCAAAAAAACTCCACGTAGCAGAAAAAACAAGGTAAAATAGGGCGTTGTAGTCTCATAAAACAAGAATAACTACTTAGAACTGCAGGTGTATATAATACGAAAAGTCTTATCTGCTCAATCATCACTTGTCTTCTGCAGGACTTCATCAAAAACCCAACAGAGGGTCCTGTTTCGCTTCATTGCATCAGGGGAATCAATTCCTGTAGTCAGGCCACCACATACTACAAACAATGGCGAGCTAATTTTTGATCATCAAAGAATATAAATTTTTGAATTATGAATATTATAAAATCTCTATATTTTATCTTCCATCTAAAATGCATAAACGCTTGAAAAAGCCCCTGGGATGTCCCATAGTATCCACTCAGGATTCTTAGTGTAAATGTATTGATATCTGTCTTCAACCATGTTTGACGGAAGTGAAATCATATGTTCAAAACACTACTCTTTTTTTTTTTTTATATTTTTGTCATGATTGTGGCCGGAACCTCTCCCAGACGTACCTTATTTCTGGTGGTCAGCTTCTTAGCTGGCTTCTGTTTCTTCTGTCTGTCCTTTCTGAGCTAGCTCTGTCTCTCTGTGCTGGCCGCTTCCAGCAGCATGACTCTAATTGCTTTACTATACTGCAGCTGTGTGTGTTACCTGAGCTAGCTCTGCCTCTGTGTGCTGGTTGCTTCCAGCGTGGCTCTCATTGCTCTGCTATACTGCACCTGGGTGTATTGAGCTTCTCTGTGGTTCAGTTGCTCTGTGTTTCAGTATGCTGGCTGCTGGTGTCTGGTAGTGGTGACATCATCAGGCAGGGCCTTGATAAGGAAGTGGTGGTCTTTCCTTCAGCGCCTTTGCAATGTTGGCATTTGCGTTTGCATTTGCGCTTGCTATAGGGCCAGGTCAGTGTTAGTGCAGTGTGCACTTGTGACTTGTGTGTTTAGCTTTCCTGCTTTCCCCTGGTGGTTCCCCTGCTTTCCCTTTGGGTGCTTTAGAAGCACTACTGTGTTTTGGTGCTTTAGAAGTACTACTGTGTTTGGTGCTTTATAAGCACTTCTGTGTTTGGGGCTTTGGAAGCTCTGTTGTGTTTAGTGCTTTGGAAGCACTGCTGACTTCTGTGTTTAGCTTCCCTGTTTTTTTCTCTTGTGGCTCCCCTGTCATCCCTTTTAGTGCTAGGAGCTCTTCTGGTAGTTTGGTGCTTAGGAGCACCGTAGTTAGTTTAGGGTTGTAGAGCTGTTGTGCTTGGTGCCTAGGAGCACCTGTGCTAGTTTTTGTGTTTAGGTTCCCTGCTTTCTCCTTGTGGCTTCCCTGCTTTCCCTTGTAGTTCTTGGTAGCACTTCTGTTTGTGTAGTTCTTAGTAGCACTGCTGTTGGTTCACTGTTAGGAGCCTTCTGTTGGTTTATTGTTAGGAGCACTTCTGTTAGTTTACTGTTAGGAACACTTCTGTTGGTTTAGGGCTTGGGAGCACTTATGTCAGTTTAGGATTTAGGAGCACTTCTGTTGCAAGCTTGTTCGAGTATCCTGGTCCCTATGTTATCCGGTAAGTCCTGCCAGCCACTCGAACCCAAGGGCTCAACCCTTGGGGGGCAGTGGCTAACTGCAGGTGAAGCTGTACGGACCAGTCCAGTGTGTTCCAGTACAGTGCTCCAGTCCGGTGTGTTCCAGTCCAGTGTGTTCCGGTCCAGTGTGGACCAGTCCGGTGTCCTCCAGTCTAGGGGATTCCAGTCCATGTGTTCCGGCTTGCTGGGCGATGCCTGCAGTCCTTGCCGGTGCCAGTGTGCTTGCCCAGTGTTGGTTGGTGGGTTTTGCCTGCTGCTGTCACTCCTCGTCAGCAGCCCAAGGGCTCACGTTTGCTCCAGAGCTCGGCCCCGCGGGCTATGAACCTGAGAACCTGACAATTTTGCAGTCTTTTAATGAAGTTGGGTGTGCTGAGTGTGTGTTGAATCAATTAAAATAGACAAAATTTCATGGTACTAGGATCAAAACACTTGTTTGGATTGATCTTGAAGGTAGTTGATAGAAGAAATAACTTGGCGAAAAAAAAAACAGAAAAGAGAAAAAAAAAGAAATATATTGTTACCTCAAGGAAAATGTATCTTTTTAAATTTGTGTTGACCTTTTTTGGTGATTCAAAAGATTTTTCATTACATTTTTCTGGTCTGAAATTAGGCCCTGAGTGTTAACATTAATTTTGAGAGCATAACAAAAATAAATAGAAAAATTGAGATATGTGCATTTACACAATGAGAGGTCACCTTTAATTGTGGTTTACAGGAGAAATTTAACAATATCCTATTGCAAATACTCTTCCCTCTTTATATCTGTTCAGTTTTAATTAGAATTGCAGTTGTGAATGTGTGGCAAAAAGGAAGGAGAAAGCAAAGTTTCAGCCCTACTGGTAGCTTGCAAATGTGTGCACCATGTGATCATTTCTATTTATCTATATTAAGACTATAGCTATAAAAGTGATATTTGGCATTGAAACAAATTTACTAGTTAAAATTATTTCAAGAATTTGAACATGATAAACTAGATACTTCACAGGGACATTGGTATCCAGTGTACATATTTCTAAATTATCCCCATCTGCAGTAATTTTAATCTGTGAACTCCATATGCTTAATATTCACTCCTTGGCTTTTTCCAACAGACTGTACTAGTCTTTATTGGCTCTCAAAAACTATGAAGTTGTCTGTAGACTTTCTCATTCTGTCACTTTGTAAGGACTGCTGTGATAAATGAAAAGCTAATGCTTTACAATTTAGCACACAGTGTGACAATTTTTCTGATTGCTTCCATTAGGTGAACGGCAGGGATATTACTGGTCAGACCCAGGAGGAGCTGGTGGCCATGCTACGGAGTACTAAACAAGGAGATACTGTTTCTATGGTGGTTGCTCGACAGGAGGAAGCCTTTTTACCTCGAGAGCTGGTAAAATTCTTTTCATAAGCCTGAACAAGCAAATGTAACTACTTAAAATTTTTAAACTAACCTATCCCTTGTAGACTGTGCTCAGTTTAAAAACTGTCCAACATAAGTTATGGATAAAGCTTATACTAGGTAACAAAATTGATTTACAGTCATGTCATAAAATTTGATTTTCATCACTCTAATGGCAATCCTTAATATTGTCCGTCACATTCGGTTTTTTGCTTTTCAATTTTGCTTATACGATAATGGTGTAATAGAATAACTATGAGATATTTTTCGCATATGAGTAAGATAACAATTCCATATAGTCAAAATAATGATTATGCAAAGAATGATTAAGATAGGGTGAAATAGCAAATTTAATGCTTTGGTAGCTGAAAGTGAATGTCCAGAGAAAATGTCCAACCAATTATGGGCGGTAGCTTTTTGCAAGCGTGAAGAAATGTCCACAAGTGTATCTTCAGTGAGAGTTGTATCAATCTGGTGTTGAATCAGTTTTATTGCGCTTCTGCAAATATTGTTGTAAAAGTTCAGTTTTTTGTATATTGTTGTAAAAGTTCAGTTTTTTGTATAGCATCTCTCAAAGGATCCATAAGAGCATCATTAATAATGAGTTGAGTTATTATACAACACCTGCACCCAGTCCAAAAAATTTCCCGATATACCAAAACACTGAAGGACCCAAAACAAATACTGCCACAATACTTTATCAACGGCCTTTTCAGCGTCCAGACTGGCCAAGGTGGCGTCCCCAGGCCGCCTTGCCCCTTCACGCAGCACTCTACAAACTTTCAAGACATTAGCTGATGCAAATCTACCAGATACAAACCCCACTTGATCCGGGTGTATAAGGAGGGGAAGGAACGCTCCCAGCCTATCTGCCAAGACACCAGCCAAAATCCTAAGGTCTTGGTTTATCAAAGAAATAGGGTGGTATGACCCCACCGATTCAGGGTCCTTTCCCGGCTTTGGTAGCACTGTAATATAAACATGATTTAAAGTAAGGCCCATTCTCTGGGATTCCCGAATGTCCTCACACATACTAACAAAAGGGTGGATAAGGAGATCCTGAAGAATTTTGTAGAATTCAGACCCCAATCCATCCCGCCCCAGGGCCTTGGCTAGTTTCAACCTCTTGATGGCCCTCTGCACCTTTTTACCTGTTAATGGCGTATTGAGTACAGCTGCCTGTTCTCTGGTAAGACTGGGCAATTGTAGCCATTCCAAAAAAAAACTCACATAAGGGTCCCGAGAAGGAGCCGGTATCATAAAGAGAGGTGTAAAAACTGGCAAACTCTTTTTGTATATCAGACTGTGTACTATGTCTCCCCATGGAATCCCTAATTCTAGTAATATAACTTTTTCAGACCGCGGGCGCACAAACGATGCCAGCAATTTTCCGGTTTCCCCACCTATGTAATTTGTATTTATAAAGTCTAATATTGTTCATAGTCCACTCATTTAAGAGACTCTGCAGCTTCTTTCTCCTCTGTAGATATAAAAGACAGTTGGTCTCTAGTAGTCGCGCCAGAAAGTCATGGCTAGCAACTCAAAGGCGATCCGCCGCTTCCAGAGTGGCATGTTCCTTCTTTCTATGAAGTGAGGAAGTAAAAGCGATAATTTTACCCTTAATTACCGCCTTTGCTGCTTCCCAAAATATACGGGGTCCCACATCTTCCACACGGTTCTCAGCAAGGTAGTCTAACTAGGCTTTCCGTAGATACGTCTTGAACTCTGTGTTCTGATACAGAACGGGGTTCATGCACCACCACTGAGAGTGAGACGCTGTGCTCCACATCAACCCACACTGGGGCATGGTCCGATACCTCAGCTTCCCCCATAGCTGCCTGTGAAACAGAGCGTAGTAAGGCCCTGGATATCAAAATATAATCCAAGCGAGTATGTAGTTTATGTGGGTGAGAAAAAAAAGTAAACTCCCATTCCTCCTTGTGGAGTAAACGCCAGACATCCAGTACCGCTAACTCCTCAACCAAATAATTGATGCCTTTGTGCATGTGGTCACTCATGGGTTGTCTGGGCAGTTTGCAGTCTATAGATGGATTACTGGTTATGTTAAAATCTCCCCCAATTATGAGAGGATATTCATCAAGCACAGCCACTTTGGCTCTAACCTGGGTGAAAAACTGATGAGAGTACACATTTGGGGCATAAAGACTGCTGAACACCACCTTGGACCCCTGCAGCATCCCAGACACAATAACCCACTCCCTTCCATGTCTTGATATATATCATGGAGTGTAAAAGCCAAAGATGTTTTGATTAGTATAGGCACTCCTCTCTGACGGTCACTAAAGGAGGCATAAAAAACTTCCCCCACCCATTCTTTATGCAATTTAGCATGTTCCACATTGTTCAGATGTGTTTCCTGCAACAATGCAACATCTGTTGCATCCTCTTAAGATACTACAAGGGCCTAGTTCTCTTTATTGGAGAGTGAATTCCATCTACTATAAGAGTTACCACCTGTAGCTTAGCTGTAGGCATATCTATAGTTCTCTGAATGAGTACCTGTAAAATCGCAGTCCAATACTGGAGCAGGTGCCTCCTAGCAAAGCCCCCAGTCCCCCCCCCCCCCATGCCTCACAAAATATTCTAGAGAGACGCCCTGGGTACTCCACACACACTTGAACATGGATACTTAGAGCCCTGAGAGAGACCTGTCCTCCCCTCCCTAACCCAAAAATCCCCACCTTGACCTCTTCCCCATCTTCCCTCCCCCTCCCCAAGCAAGCACCAAACCACCCACACACATCCATACACATATCAAGGTTCAGACCCTAACATTCCCAACTTTAAGCAGTTCCCCGACCATACCACCCCTTCCCCCTCCCCTCACTCACACCCCCCCCCCAAGTACAAAACCAACCAGTACTGCATGGTAATTGACAACTCTGATTGAAAAAAACCCAAACAAACCAACTGAGACCAGAAAGGTCCCTTGCGTGTGGTATGTTAGTTGGTGAAGTATCAGTAAGCTACCTGGGGGAGAATGCTTGTGGATATTGTGAAGATGAGGCTATTGTGAAGATGAAGCTCCCACCTCAGGATCCCAGGTCCCTCTTTCACTCAGGGTGAGCTGGTTCTCAGTATACAAATCTTTTATTCCCGCTTCCTGGGGCACACCTCTTCCAGCTTAAAACACTTTTACAAGCTTAAACAGTTCTTCCAGCTTAAACATTTCTGCCTATTCAGTGCAATCTTCCAGCTTAAACATTTCTTCTTGCACAGTTCAATACCCAACAGATTTCTTCCCCCTGAGCCTTCCCACACAGGCATCTGGGCTCAGTACTAACGCAATCCTGGACACACAGCCCTTCCTTGTAGTACCCCATTCTTATACTTGATACTCTAGGGCTTCTTACCCCAGCCGTATTAACTCAGTCCTTCTTGGTAACACACTGTTCTAGACACACAGTCTTTTCATCTTGGACACACAGTCCCTCTTTGAACACACAGTTCTTATCCCTGACACTCTAGGGCCTTCTTACCCCAACCAGCTTCCTTGCTTGGCACACAGTTCACCACCAGTCCAAAGGGCACATCCAGTACTTCTCATGGGGGTCCTCCTGCTTCAGCTACCAGCTCTCTTCTGCAGTGGCTAGCTCTCCTCTCTCCCTCACCACTCAGGTGGGGGTATTAAGTGGTTAATGGCCAAACAGGGGCTCTCCTTCTTTCCCTCACAACTCAGGTGGGGTATTAAGTGGTTAATGGCCAAACAGGACCCAGCCCAACCTGCTGCACCTGTTTCTATCCCCAGGACTCTCCTCGGTCCTAGCGACCTCCTGCTATACACCCCTTACTGGCTCCCTTTAGTGACTCACCCAGCCCTTCTCCCTGGACATTTTAGGGGAACAGCGCCCTCTAGCGGCCTAACCAGGGTAGGACAGCCTCTTCCTTCTCACAATATCAAAAGTTGACTGCCTTTCAAGGAGTCACCCAACAGGCCAAAGACTTGGTTGGCAAACGTCCCTTACTTGTTCTCTTATTTCCCATGAGCGTCAAGGCAGATCAACCCCACCAGACAGCCCTCCGTGCCCTCAAATATGCCTGGCACAGTAGGGACCAATCGATGAGTTGCGGCAATGGATCATTGGAGTATCACTCACAGCTTATCCACAAAAGATTTTAAATCCAGCAGGTCGGTATAAATCAGAGTTTTATTGTCGTGAGTACAACATAGCAAAGCGGATCCCTTTGGCAAACAAGATTTTACATTGCTGACCCATCCGGCATCATTGTTCCGAAACATGTGCTGAATAATCCTGGAACAGTAGAGCTCTTGCCTCTTTGTATTCCATAGATCGTTTTACCCGATATGATTGCATCAATTTCTCTTTTTCAGCATAATTCAGGACTTGCGCCAGCATCGGTTTCAGGCACTGCTCTCCCTCTCTAGACACCCCAACCCGGTGCACGCATTCAATCTGAAGGGGGTCGGGAGGCAGGGTAACATTTAGATTAGTTGGAAGCCATGTCTCAATAAAGTCCTGCAACTCCTTGTCTTGAATCGACTCAGGTAAGCCGATTATCCGCACATTGTTGTGCCGACATCTGTTCTCAAGATCATCCTTCATATGCATTAATTGCTGTGCTAACACTTCCACCGCCATCACGTCCCTCTAGGGCCTCCGAGCGGCCCTCCTGCCTTCCAACGCGATCTTCTGCCTGCTGAAGTCGTGTTGCTTGCCGCTCCAAATTTTCCTTGAGGCGGTCATCCAGCACTGTTGTAAGCTCCTTGGTGAGTTCTCTTATCACCTCTTCCTGTAGTGTAATCACTGAGGGTTGGTGTGCTGCCATCTTGGGACTCACAGGCTGCATGCGGTATCTGGTAGGCCCAGCAAATTGGGTGAATAACACAAACCAGACTCCTGAAAAAAACGATTCTGGTATCAGGAGCGACCTCCCAGCACTATTTTATGTCCTTGTGGGGGGGGGGGGGAGACTTGGAGGTTGATAATTCTGCAGATTATATGCTGGTGAGGCAGAGCGGGAAAGACAAGCGTCCTCTGAGCCTGATGGCATCACGTGACCTCCAGTAAGGATTTTATATTGATAATGTTAGATTGTCAAGGGGAAAAAAAATACTCCATTAAATTGTCCACTATAAGATCAGTGAAGTAAAAAAAAGTATGACTGTTGTTTAATATTAGTAACACTGTAGCTAAAAGGCAGCCAATGATCATATGAAAGTAAAAGTATCCTCTCCCAAATAACTGAACCAGGAGCAGTTATTCTAACACCATAAAATCAAGATCCTGCTATGAAAATGACTTATGCTGATTCATGAGTCATACTCTGCACACTCTCATAAGACCTGCTGTTTATCTGAGATAGGAAAGCAGAGGGCATGGCAAGACTCCAGAAAGTCAGGTAAGAGGTTTTGCTCCCCCCACCCCCTATAAATGAGCATTGCCCAGGTCACATACCCCCCCCCCCCCCCCCCCCGTACTTAAAATGTGAACTTCTATATTCTGTCAATTTAGTTCTGATTCAGACTGGGGCCTATAGATGGTTTCCAGAGATTTAATGCTATTGTTTTGTGTATGTAATTTTATAGTAAGAAAAATGACTGTAGTGTTTCAATTCTGCTTTAAATTATGCATTCACTTGAGCCAGCTATTTTTTACACACATTTATAGCAATAGTTGGTTGGATTTGAGAGAGAGCATGTGTTTGAATATAAACCCACTCACCAAGAACAATTTTCTGTTGGCATTGGGATATTGAAGCCAGTTTTACACTCAGATTTTCTGTAGCATTGTCCCTTATGTGTAGGTATTTTATTTAGCTTTTAGTATAGAGTCAGGATGCTACTTCTTATAATACAAGCTACATTCATACAGGTTATGTGTTAGGTGGTGAGAGCCTGCTAGGTACGGATGGGGAGAGGGATCTTGGGGTGAAAGTATCTGAGGATCTGAAGGTGATGAAACAGTATGACAAGGCGGTGGCCGTAGCTAGGAGGTTACTAGGCTGTATAGAGAGAGGTGTGACCAGCAAAAGAAAAGAGGGGTTGATGCCCCTGTACAAGTCGTTGGTGAGGCCCCACCTGGAGTATTGTTGTTCAGTTTTGGAGTTCGTATCTTGCTAAGGATGTAAAAAGAACTGAAGCGGTGCAAAGAAAAGCTACGAGGATGGTATGGGATTTGCGTTACAAGACGTATGAGGAGAGACTTGCGGACCTGAACATGTATACCCTGGAGGAAAGGAGGAACAGGGGTGATATGATACAGACGTTCAAATATTTGAAAGATATTAATCCGCAAACAAACCTTTTCCGGAGATGGGAAGGCGGTAGAACGAGAGGGCATGAAATGAGATTGAAGGGGGGCAGACTCGAGAAGAATGTCAGGAAGTATTTTTTTCACGGAGAGGGTGGTGGATGCTTGGAATGCCCTCCCGCGGGAGGTGGTGGAGATGAAAACGGTAACAGAATTCAAACATGCGTGGGATAAACATAAAGGAATGCTGTGCAGAAGGAAGGGATCCTCAGGAGCTTAGCCTAGAATGGGTGGCAGAGCTGGTGGTTGGGAGGCGGGGATAGTGCTGGGCAGACTTATACGGTCTGTGCGGGGCTGGTGGTTGGGCGGCGGGGATAGTGCTGGCAGACTTATACGGTCTGTGCCAGAGCTGGTGGTGGGAGGCGGGGTTGGTGGTTGGGAGGCGGGGATAGGGCTGGCCAGACTTATACGGTCTGTGCCCTGAAGAGGACAGTACAAATAAAAAAGTAGCACATATGAATTTATCTTCTTGGGCAGACTGGATGGACCGTGCAGGTCTTTTTCTGTCGTCATCTACTATGTTACTATGTAACATGGACTCTGCTGTTCTGGTCAAAATGTAAAGTTTTTAAAAATATGTGGACCAGGTTTTACATATGATTAGCAGTACATTGACCACGGGGTATTTTCTGAGATATTTCTATTAGTTCAGTCAAAAAAAAAAATGCTTCCTTTGGTATATGTTCTCTTATCTTGGTTTGTTTCATTGTGTATACTTGACCTTTCATTGAGAATTCAGCAGGATGAAGGAAGACCAGAGTACTTCCTGTCTTTGTCCCTATCTATCTCCCATGAAGACAACATAACATTTTATGTCTCTGGGAGACTGTATTTCCTCTTGCTTTCTATTCTCCAGCACTACTTTCTTTGCACTACCTGTTGTTTTTACAGATTTGTTTTCATAGTTCTCTCTTATCACTTGTTCCTTGTTGAGAGCATGCTGCCTGTCTGCAGCCGAACAGGAAGCGCTACAATATATTGGTCTCTGAGTTCTGACCTTCCTGTATAACAGTTGTGAGCCCCTTAGTGAACTTTGTGCATTACTATTTTGTAAATTTTCTTCCTAGAAACAATTAATTGTTCACGTGTTAGCCAGTTCTACAGTTTAAACCCTAATTTATGAAAAAGCTTTCAGTTCCGTACATTTCATTGGTAATATTGCTTTGGCAAGGGATGTTAATATGTCTAAAAATGAGTTCATTTACGGAATTTAAGGGGGTTTGGACAGATTCCTGAGGGAAAAGTCCATTGAACATTATACATTTTTTTTTTTTGGGGGGGGGGGGGGGGTTGCCGGGTTCTTGAAGCCTGGATTGGCCGCTGTCGGAGACAGGATGCTGGGCTTGATGGACCCTTGGTCTTTTCCCAGTATGGCGGTGCTTATGTACTTACTAGTAAAACATGCCCGTTTCTTGCGTTAATGAAACAGGCACTAGCACGATTTCCTTCGAACCTCCCCCCTCCCTACTCACACCTTTCAGTGTTCTGATGGCACTGGCCCCCATTGTTGCGGACCTCTGCATGCCACCTTCAATCTGCAGCGTCGTCGGTTGTGAAGCCACTGACGCCATTGCCCCGCCCTCGATGTCATCACGTTTGACGCGAGGGCGGGGCCCCAACACAGTGTTTTCGGTGGCTTCACCACCACGAAGGCTTCAAACCGGAAGGAAGTGCCCGGAGGACCTGACAGTGATGTCAGTGTCCTCAGAATGTTGAGGGTGAGTTTTATTATATAGGATGTACCAGCTAGAAGCTCTGAAGAGGAATTTATTTCAGGTTTACCAGTTATTGGTTCAGAAATGGAACTAGTTACATACTAGTGATTATTGGTTCACAAATTGAACTGCTTGCTTTAGAGATTTTGGCACCGATAATGCATATGAATGAACAGGTACTACATAGTAACATAGTAGATGACGGCACATAAAGGACCTGTATGGTCCATTCAGTCTGCCCAACAAGATAAACTCATTGTATGTGATACTTCTTAACTAGACCAAGATTTAACTTTCATATTTGACTGATTTGTGGTGGCAAACTTTAAAGTTGTTAATTTTATTTTGGCATAATTTCCTCTAACTAGAAGCTATGTGGAGCATAGTTTGCTGTCTTGTGTATTGTGCCATATTTGGAAAAGTATACAAAACAAGTAATAGTGCTCGCCTGCATTAGTTTATATTTTACAGCTAAATTATTTGGATTAAAAAAAAAAACACTTCTCCTCAGTTTAGCTAGCCCTTGAAAGCTTTATGTTTGTAATAGAGTATAAAATGACAGCACAGTTGACTACTAAACACTTGTTTATTTAGATTTAGTTCATACATCTTCAATGGTAGCTGAATGCAAGGTACAGTTAAGTATTTCTCTGAGCTCAGACGGTTTGTAGTCTAAAGTATTTTAACACACATTAAATTGAGTTAATATATATATTATTTAATGCAAGCTCCATTATTCTCAATAAGGTCTATTAATAGAATAAGGGCTAAATTCTATATATTGCGCCTGAAAAATTGGCACTGATTAAAGACACATTCAGTGGCGTAGCTACGTGGGGCCAGGGGGGGGCTGAGCCCCCGTAGATTTGGCCCTGGACCCCGCCGATGACCCTCTCAACCCCCCCTCCTGCCGCCAACCCGTCGTCAGCTGCCTTTGCTGGCAGGGGACCCCAACCCCCACCAGCCGAGCAGTGGCGTTCCTGGAGGGGCTGGCACCCGGTGCTGATCGCCGATGCGCCCCGCCCCCACCTGGGTGCAGCGCCCCCACCCCCAATGTAGCGCGGACCCCCCCCCCCGGCGAAAAGACACCCCTGCGAAGGAACCCCCCGCCGGGTGCACGCCAGCCGAGGTCCTCTTCTTCTCGCAAAAGGCTTCCTTCTGTTTCTGACATGACATCCTGCACGTACAACGTGCAGCATGTCAGAAACAGGAGGAAGCCTTTTGCGAGAAGAAGAGGACCTCGGCTGCAGTGGTGTTCCTAGGGGGGGTGGTGCTGTCCGCCCCGGGTGCACGCCACTGGGGGGGGGTGCCGCACGTGCCTGTCCTCCGTTCTATTCTTCTTCTCTGCTCCGGAACAGGAAGTAACCTGTTTTGGGGCAGAGAAGAAGCATGAAACAACAGAGGACAGGCGCACGCGGCACCCCTCCAGTGGCGTGCACCCGGGGCGGACCGCACCCCCCCCCCCCTAGGAACACCACTGCAGCCGAGGTCCTCTTCTTCTCTCGCAAAAGGCTTCCTCCTGTTTCTGACGTCCTGCACGTTGTACATGCAGGATGTCATGTCAGAAACAGAAGGAAGCCTTTTGCGAGAAGAAGAGGACCTCAGCTGGCGGTGGTTGGGGTCCCGCAGCAGCAAAGGTAGTTGGCGGCGGGAGGGGGGGTCGAGAGGGTCGTCGGCAGGGGGGGGCAAAGTTGGGGGGGGGTCGGCAATGGGGGGGTCGGCGATGCCGGGGGGGGGGGGGGGCTAAAATGTGCCCCCTCACCTCGGGCTCTGGACCCCCCTCCTGCCAAAGTCTGGCTATGCCCCTACATATTTAGTGTGATTCTATAAAGAGTGCACACAACTTAATTGAACAACAAGCTAATCAGCGCTGATAATTGGGTGATAATCAATTATCAGCACTACTTGGCAAGAGCTAGGATTTAGGTGCATATCCAATTCTATAACAGATTGAGCATAACAATTTGGGGGCATATCTGGGGGCGTTTCTGGATTTTATGTGCGTTGATACAGAATCATACCTAAGTGCTCCTAGCTTAGACGCCAGTATTTCCAGGCCTAATTGCAGGCACCTACACTTAGGTGCAGTTTAGTAGTAAGCATGATTCTATAAAGGATGCATGCTCTTCATAGAATTGCGCAAAGAATGACACATCAGCGCTGATGTTTTAGGCACTATTTATAGAATTTACCCCTAAGCCTGTAATTTGCATTAATGGAGTTTAAAATATATTAATGCAGGTTAATAATGAGGCCCTAATTTTGAAATGGCGTGTGACATGATTTGCCCATTGTTACAGGGAACATCAGTGGGCGAAGCAGGAATTTGAACCCTGGCATCCCTAGTTCTCAGACCGCTGCTCTAACCACTGTTTCTCCAGTTCCTCCATTACTATATAGTGTACGCAATGATGTTTGTGACTTCAAAACCACCAAGAGGCAGTCAAATACGGTAAACATTAGGTAGTTGATACCTCTCTTGCTGACATGCTTTCAGGTGCTCAGAGGAACTGGAAGAGGGCTTTTTAATGAGAGAAAACAAGCCTAGAACAAACAATATTTGTAAGCCTTAGAGAACAAGTATCACTTGTATGTGTTCTTAACTATTATATATCTCACAAATGATGTGATAACTTTTAAGGCAGCATTGTGAAACTACTAGTAGTTTAAAACTGCCATGACAACCTGCTTCAGCTCCATTGAATGGGATGTTAATAATGATATGACGTTAAAATTCAGCGAAAAGGAAATCCTGGTTCTCAGACAGAAGCATGACTACTGGCCATGGTAACACAGCAGACCAGTTACAGCACATCATAACCAATTTTCAATTAATCTATAACACTGCACCATGCCTGTGACATCACCTCCTTGCCTCAGATTACACAGTTAAGTAAAAATACTTATTTGCAAGTCAGCCTCTAAACACCTTTGTAGGAAGTAATTTTGCAGTGGATTAATAGCACATTAACTCACCTAGTATACAACCACCTTGGGACCTGGTGTTGGTTAACAAATCAGAAAAAACTGACTTTATGAACTTGTAATAACATATATGATAGCTATTGATGCTGGAGAAAAAATGCAAAGCAAATTGAAGTGTATAATGTTTCAGCATACTAGATATAGCATGTCTAGTTATAGCATACTAGATATAGCACCCCATCTAACACAGTTCACCATCAGCCCTAAACGAACTGATACCACAATGAATACCGGCAAATTGCTCCTAACGATCTACTCCCTATCCTTGATCCACCTAACACTAACCACCCCACTCGCTGAAAACATCATCATACCCATACTACAGAACCACCAAAGACTAACCAGACACACAACACCATACCAAACTGACAACCACCATAACAAAGGAAGAACATCAACATGCAGACAACCTCAACACAAGGGATAGAACAGTCACAACAAACCCACACCAACAAAGAAAGGTCAACTGACAAAAAATCTACTTAACACCGATCATAGATGACCCGTACCTAAAAATTCAAGTGGGGTACATCAATGCCAGATCCGTAGTAAATAAAGTAGAATTAATAACAGACTGGATCATATCAGCAATCCTCGACCCGCTTTTCATTAACAAAACCTGGATCCATGATCAAAAGGACCCTATAATCCTAGACCTATGCCCCCCAGGATACAAAATCACTCACTGGACCAGAAAGGAAAAGAGAGGCGGAGGCCTAGCACTAATCCATCAATCACACTTCACCACCGTAACCACCACCGAGTCCATAACACCCCAACTTGAAATCGCCTCAATTAGAATCCACCACACCACCCTCCTTGACCACCTAAACTGTGTCCTGTTTTATAGACCACCAGGCAACTGGAACGACTGCCAATCACACTTCATGGACTTCATATCAAACACCTGTGTAACCAGCCCCAACATACTAGTACTGGGAGACATCAGTCTTCACCTAGAAGAACCAAATTCCACCAACGCACGCGAATGCAAGGAATTCCTCCATTTATGGGACCTTAAATGGCCACACACTCAAACAACCCACTGGACCTCATGTCACACAAACTGGCCACAGACCAGAACCTAATATTATCGGACTTAAATTGGACAAACATACCATGGTCGGATCACTACAAACTAAATCTATCCCTACTCTGGCGGAAAAAGGGCTCATATTGTATACAAGAACACACAACCTACAGCACAAGAGGCCAAAGAGACTTGGAAACATTCTGGCAACAAATATACAATAATGAATAGACTGCACAAATGTACTCCACACACTATCTCACGGACTGTAATAAAAGATGTAAAAACACATTAGACGAAATAGCACCCTTACAAACATGAACCTCACGTAGGCACTACGTGATACCATGGTACAACGAAGAACTAAAAAAAAACTGAAAACACAATCCAAAAGCATGGAAAAAAAATGAAAGATGCGCAAACACTCACTGCATGGAAACCCAATTAAAGAAAATACAAATATGCAATAAGACAAGCCAAAAGGCAATACTACAGAACCCAAATAGGGCCTGGCCACAAAGACACGAAAAAATTATACCAACTAGTGGGCAAACTACTAGACACCACTGTGGTCACCACAACCAACACAGATATCCCACCTGCAGATAAACTTGCCAAATACTTAAAAGAAAAAATTGTAAACTTACGCAACACATTTCCTCAGAACAGCACCCACATCAGAAATTTCATTGACTGTATGGACCCAGTCCACGGCGAATATCCAGCGGACAGATTCTGGACAAGTTTCCTTCCACTCACTGCTGAAGCAGTCAACCAAGCGATTAATAAGTTCTCTAAGACTCATTGTAAATTGGACATCTGCCCTAGTCACCTATTAAAATCCGCTCCCCACTGCTTCACAACAGACCTCACATCCCACTTAAACTGCATGCTTCAACAAGGTCTCTTCCCTAAGGAAAACGGCAACATCCTACTCACCCCAATACCAAAAGATACCAAGAAAAAAAAAACAAATGATATCACCAACTACCGCCCAGTAGCGTCAAACTGATTGAAAGCATGGTAACTAAACAACTAACTGACTACATAAACAAATTCACAATACTGCACGAATCACAATCAGGATTCTGCTCCAACCACAGCACCGAAACAGTTCTAATTACTCTCTTAGCCAAATTCAAACAAGAGATTGCAACAAGCAAAAGCGTACTTCTCCTACAATTCGACATGTCTAGCGCATTCGACATGGTAAATCACAACATACTAAGTATCCTAGAATATTTCGGGATTGGTGGAAGTGTACTTAGCTGGATCAAGGGTTTCCTAACCAATAGAACATATCAAAAGAAATCAAATTCAAACATGTCATCACCATGGAAAGCAGACTGTGGAGTACCTCAAGGATCACCACTATCACCACTCCTTTTCAACCTAATGATGACCCCACTAGCCAAGTCCTTATCCAATCAAGGCCTCAACCCTTTCATATATGCAGACGATGTCACAATTTACATCCCATACAAACATGACCTTACAGAAATCAATCTCAGCCTAAACATCATGAACTCATGGGCAAATAAAACTTAACGCAGAAAAAACAGTCTCATCCTCTCATCCCAATATAACACGAACAAACCCACCAACATAACCACCTCAGACTACACCCTCCCTATCTCAGACAGCCTGAAAATTCTCGGAGTCATAATCGACGGAAACCTCACACTAGAGAACCAAGTGAAAACTACAACGAAGAACATGTTCCACTCAATGTGGAAGCTCAAACGAGTGAAACCTTTTTTCCCCGAGAGAAATAGTTCGTAACTTGGTACAATCTATGGTACTAAGCCATCTAGACTACTGTAACGGTATGTATGCGGGATGCAAAGAACAAATCATAAAGAAACTCCAAACTGCTCAAAACACAGCAGCCAGGCTTATATTTGGAAAAATGAAATTTGAAAGCGCCAAACCCCTACATGAAAAACTACACTGGCTCCCAATCAAAGAACACATCGCATTCAAAATTTGCACCCTGGTTCACAAAATCATTTACGGAGAAGCCACGGGATACATGACAGACCTCATAGACCTACCAACCAGAAACACATCAAGATCAACACGAACATACCTAAATCTCCATCAACCAAGCTGCAAAGGACTCAAATACAAATCAACCTATGCATCCAGCTTCTCCTATATAAGCACACAACTATGGAACGCATTACCAGAAGCCGTGAAAACAACATTTAACCACCTGAAATTCCGGAAATTACTAAAAACTAACTTGTTCAAAAAGGCATACCCTAACGATCCAACTGAAATGCCTTAACCCAGCAACACAACAAAACCAAAGCTCATACTGGACATAACTTAACTCTTCTTCTTACGATTCCCCAATGTGTCTGTCACACATGAACTTTACTTTACCACAACCTCACTTTGTATTTGTTATAACCGGTATTGGCGATCGCCTATACGGTACTATATAAGCCACATTGAGCCTGCAAATAGGTGGGAAAATGTGGGATACAAATGAAACAAATAAAATAAATAATAAATAAAAGGTTCTAGCTCACACAAGACTGGTGTACAGGTAAGGGGATGTGTTTGAAAGAGAGGGCATGCATGTGTGAGTGACTGAGGACCATGGCCACTAAGATTAAAAAAAAGTAGGGGCTCTGTTTACTAAGGTGCGCTAGCGGTTTTAGCACGTGCACAAAATTATTGCGTGCTAACTGTGTAGACGCCTTTAGCAACATTGTGGGCACCTACACAGTGCACACTAATGGTTAGTGCACACTAAAAGCACTAACCTCTAGCGCGGCTTAGTAAACAGGGCCCTAGGTAATCAACTATTGTTCTAGCTGTCAAATTGCTTTCAGAGCACAAATGAATGTGCATGTTGGATTTTTTATACAAAATAAAAAAAAATGATAAGCTTACTGTTGTTACTGACTTAAAATCCTTACTTTGTGGGGGCGTGGGAATCCAAGATGGCGACATGAAGGAAGAACTGCTTAGACGCTCCTCCCCACCTTGCCCAAAGTCACAAGAAGCAGCAGTGGGAATTGAACCCATGTTGCCAGGATCAAAGCCCGCTGCATTAACCATTAAGCCGCTCCTTCTCTGTTTTGGATGTCTTGCATTTGGACGTCGTTTGTTTGAAAATGAACCAAAAAAAAGGACGCCCAAAGCACAGGACGTCCATAGTATTTTCGAACACAAAAGATAGATGTCCATCTTTTTTGAAAATGACCTTCTTTCCTGTTTGGAATTTGGACGTCTTTGTAAAACGTCCAAATTCTGATTTAGACGTTTCTTTTGAAAATGCCCCTCAAGGCGTGTTACTGTATTTTTGAACTTGGATTCTGTGATTCTGAGCCTGCTGCTGTAACCATTAGGCTACTCCTCCACTGTAAAAAGGAAAGAAATGTTTTAAACCTTTATTTAAAAAAAAAATGTAGCAAGGCCTCTTTAGAAAGTGTTACTGCAGTGCATATAGAAAGTGGAGGTTGTGGTTCCCTTTTTTTTTTTTTTAGCCAAAAACCAAATCTTCATAATGGTGAGCAGTTTTAGGTTTTATTGTGACTTGATATGCTCTAGGAGCAACCTTTCAGAGTGGTTATATACGAGCAGTGTCAGTACATAAAATTACTTAGTATAACTTGGCTTACATCTAATTGAAGAGTGTAAATAAGCTTATCTGCCCCCAAACTCCAAATATGTATTCATTTTGTACACCTGTGTGTTCAAGCTGAATGGTATCTATTGCTAAATGATAGTCGTAATACAATGGCATGAACACAATAAATACTGTAGCAGCTGAAGGACATCTGTACAGGCAATGAAAATGGTTTGAACCATCCTGAAAGATTAGTTAAACTGACATCTATAGCATTGGTAAAAGGAGATGGTCCTACTGAGATATCCAGCACACTGAAGAAAAGAAATATATTGATTCTAGCTAGTTTTTGTTTTTATTTATTTATTTATTTATTTATTTATTTTTAATAAGACATAACAGAGCAGGAGGCCAGAGATTAAAGCTAAGGATGTAATAGATTGTAACCAGTTCTTAACCAGATTATTTTGTACAATGGGTGCACTGTAACAGATTGCCAAAGACAATAACTGTAAATAGAAATATCTGCATGGCAGAATGGAATGCATGTGTGGTCTTGTTTGACAGAAGGGGGGATAGGAAGCTATTAAAGAGTGTGGAAGCAAGAATAAAGCTCTGGGGTACACTGGGGAGAAGAGAGAGAACATTGAAATAGAGTTAAAAGTGAGTTGGTAAGTGCAATGGGAGAGAGAGCTGGAAAACTAGGAGAGAACTGTACCTGAAATCCCAATAGGTTGAAGACAGGAAAGATGAAGTGAGTGATCAATGAAGTTGAGGTTTATGGTGGTTCATAGCTTCACAACCCAAAAGCTTATGAAAGTATCGGAAATCTTAGATAACGCTACATCTTTCTATGACTTTATAGTGCCAACTATGGTGAAAGCAATGCCTTATTTCCTGTGTCCTTGGTCATTATTTGTCAGCTCTTCATTAAGGTTGCCTAAACCTCCTCCTGGATTGGCGCAGGTAGTGATTGACCTGTTGTACTAGGCTGCACATTTTTGGTTTGCTATTCTCTAAACTTATGAAATTTTATAAAATATTATAGAAAAATTGTACAGGAATTAGAATTAAAAGTTACTCACCCACCATCATAACATCAGATATCAGTTGTAAAGTTATAACAAAACTTACAAAATATAACATCAGTACTTCTGGTAATTATAAGTAATTAGACTAATTATATAAAGAAGACAAAAAGAAGGAAGAAAGGTCCTCATACAAAGGTCACAGAACAAAGAGAAAGAAAGAAAGATTCTTAGATATAGACAATTAGTTTCTACGAAGGGGGGGGGGGGAGAGCACCCCTTCGGGAAAACCATAGGCCATTGGACGGATCTGAAACTCTCTCTCCAAGCATGCCTAGTTTTTCAGAGTTCCTTTGTCTGCAGCATGGTTGTATAGGCTGTGGTGAGCATCCACCTCTCCTCTACCCTGGACCAATCATAGGTGCTGCATATATGCTGGAGACTTGTAATTGGGACTTTCATATGTGCTGGAAGCTTGCAATTGGTCCTTGCCATTCCTCTTCTCAGTAAATTACTTTTGTTACAGGATATACCAGGTATCTGAATTGCCAGTTGCCTTAGCAACATTTTCACCATTAGAGCATGTGACCAGCCAGAAATTCCTTCATGTGGGTGATAGGAAAAGAGAGATGGGGGATGGGAAATAATGCAGTATACCTGAAGTAAAACTTTATAGCTTATGGCTAAAAGTTAAAGACACTGTTCTTGAAGAAACAAGATTTATATTGTAATGTTATGGCTATCTACTGCCTGGCTCTTTATTTTTTTAAGAAAACCAATACAAAAAAAATCAAATATATTATTTATTCTCAGCCATCTGTGTTGTGTTTGTGGCATTGAGGACTGCATCCTCTGCAGTCTACGTGTTTTGTGTGTGTGTGTGTTTTATATTGGGTGATAAGAGCTTGTGTGTTAGTGCTGCTGGACTTGACGGTGGCTTTTGATATATTGGGCCATCAGATTTTATTACAACATTTCAGGGGTGTTTGGATTGTGGGTGGCAGGTTTAATATATGGTTTGCTTCTTTTTTAGATCAAAGATTTGTAATAAATAGAAACAGGGGTATCTCCTCAATTGAGTAATTACCTTATGAGATACTACAGGGAATAATAGTGCCCTTCACTATCTCTCTGGTACCCTCTTAAATGTTCTTCCTATCTTGGGGGTCAAATGTCCTATTTTTTGCTTATGGCAAACAGATTTGGTTTTATATGGATGAAAATAAGAGGGACTGATTGATAAGAGCTGGTACCTTCCTTGAAGAAACCAAAGCATGATTTGGAACCCTATTAGGCATTAGGAAACTGAATCGTCTTATTTTTCCAGGAAAAAGAAAAAACTTCATGGTTTCCAACAGTGTAACTATCTTGAAGGAAGTCTTGGGGTGATAATTGACTATGGCCATATGCACCTAAAGCTTCCTCTATTATGCATTTATCTGTCTGTTGTACTTCCATGTACTGTATTTAGTTCAGGCTTCTTTTGCAGCTCACGTGTTCATCCTTCCTTCCCAATATGTTTGTTACTTTTTAACCAATAAAATATTTTTACTGTTTGATTCATCATACAATGGTGTGACACAACTAGCCAGGCTCATTGTACATTTTTATTGAGTTTTGGAAAGATCCAGTGTCTGTGAGTCGCTGGCCAATGAGTGTCACTACAAATGGCTGGATAGGAAAGAGAGTATCCCTTGTAATGGAGAAAATCCCCAGGTCATTGCAAATGAAGTCATGGTGTTAGTAGCTAGTAGAAGCTGGTTCAGATTTCAGCAGGAAACCCAATGGAGCAGGATGAAAGTGAAATATAACTAGCAGAAAAAAAATGACAATTCAATATAACCTGAAATATATATCTTGTTAAAATGACAGAATGCGAACAAATTTTAGGTAAACTTCAGGAAAAATGTAAAACCTGTTTGAGTTCTAGTGCCTCAGACGATGGAATTGTTGTTAATAGCAAATGTCATAAGTGACAGTCTTAAAGGAAAGATCTAAAAGTGATAATTTACTGACACAAATTGTGCAGCAAGGTGTAAGAGCATGCTAATTGTTGTATTTAATTTCTAGTTTGTGTCGATGGAGAGAGTGTCACTCTTCCACTGCTGCCACATGCAATAACATGCATGCAAATTTAATCTAAAATTAATTTCACCATAATTTCTTGCAACAGTAGCTTTCTGGCTAAGTATCACATGAAGGGGATAAATTTATAAAGGTATTTTAATGCATATATAACAGTATACACATATAAAATGCTGCTTATAAAATTACCCTCTTCCTGCACATAATAGTATGAACAGGCATAAATGTCCATGGTTTCATTCTAGGCACAGTTTCTGCTGCTTTTATCCTAGTATGTCATAATGGGACTTGCTGTCAGACTCTGGGCTTCTTACACCAACAAGACAGGTGGTACCACGACTGTAATTTAGGTGCCTGACATCACTGGAAGAGGTCCTTAGAGACCTCAGAAAAAAATCACCCCTGGCATGGAACACTGAACTTGCTGTCAGCCTGTGAGCTTCTTACACCAATGGACAGGCAGTACCACAGCTGTCATTTAGGTGTCACTAGAAGAGGTCCTTAGAGGCCTTAGAAATAGCTCCCCTACTGTGGAATACAGCCTGTGTATGTCCAGCTTTCTTTCTAATATTCATCTTGCCCTCCAGCATACATTCTCCCATAGCTCTCTCAGAACCCTCTTCCTCCCCTCACACACCCATATATCTCTTAAACCTTCTCAGCACACACACCCCTTTAGCTGTCACTTCAACCTCCTCCTCCCTGCATGTACTCTCCCCATAGCTCTTTTCATGAGTCCCCAATGCACCTGTCCTCCTTCCTTCCCCCCCCCAGCACACCCACATCTTTCCCTCTTCCCTCACAGTGTCTCACCTGTGACCTCTACAGCTTTTTTCCTTCTCCCCCTTCTCCCTCCCCAACAGTATCCCCAACGTGCACGCATCCCTTTCTTAGCACATCTGGTTTGCCCTCCTTTTCTTCTCCCCCCTCCTGTAGTACCTCTGATGTGCATATCCCTGCATTGGTACCCTTGGGCTTCCCCTCATGTTCCCATTTTTTTGGTATGCTTCAGCACAAACGGAAGAGGAGAGTGGCTGCATATTGGGCTCTGGTGTTGTCATCTGCTACACTGGCTCTGACTGCTGAATCTGCAGGGCTCTACAATATCTCTTGTGTTCCAAATCGAGCAGTCAGAGTCAGCACAGCAAACAAGGAGGGAACAGCTTGATATGCAGCTAATCTCCTTCTCCTCTACGTTTGCTGAGGAGTGCCAGCAGAGAGGAAAAAAAGGAGGGCAAACCTTATGCATAATCTTATGCATAATCATTGGGAAATTTCTGAAAACACAACTGGGTTTCAGCCCTTTAGGACCGAGATTGCCCATCCTAGCACTCAGGGGAGTTCCAAACTTTTAGCATCTAACAAAATTTTCAACTATTCTGATTCATAGAACATATAGCTTATTGAGGAGATAATAATCATGCATTTGCAAGGAAAACATAATTGGAATGTACCACCAGGAGACAAAAGTTGTTGCCTCATATTCAGAAATGTTTTCCTTTGTTTCTGTGTGGTTTTAACCAAATCAGAAAAAATCCAAATTTTTTTTTGTCCCATGAACAAAATAGATCAGTTATGAAAAAACCAATTTTGATATGTGATGATGATCCTGAGGAAATATAAAAGTCACTATGGAAGTAGCTTGACACAGAATTTCAGAGTCAGAATGTTCCATAAACCATATTAAGTACAAAATATCTACTGAGATCACCAGGTCTCTGAAGATTACAACCAATGTCTCCATCCACAGCAGTCACCTGCTGCTCTTTAATTTTTAGCAGTTTATATTAAGCTTTGGAAAATGGTGGTAAAGAGTTTTGTGGAATATGCAGAACTTCTTCCATGTATGTTTTAAACAAATCATGTGAAGACATAAATGGGTGTTTGGGGACTATTAAGAAGACGACAACAGTGTGAAGTGTTTTCCGTATATTCCAGTTTTTATGAGCCCATCTTAAGATGAACAAAAAAAGAACCTCAGGGATCACTACTTTGCCAGTAAGGTGAAGCAATTTGGGACTCAGAGAGAAAGTCTTTCCATTGCGCTTTCCCATAGAAAATACAGGGAGCTACACTCGTTCATGCCTCCCTTCAAGCAGCCATATTGGATCTCATGAACTTTTGCCTAGGCTTCTTCATTCTCTCATTGACTGTTGACTGCAAATTCCATCTCTATGAATAGCAAGACTGGATATAACTAAAAAACAGTGCCTTTTATTATAGTGCTGTCGCCCTCAAGTTTTCAGGGCCTTCCTGAATTTTGGGTAGGATAATTCTAGATAGACCTGGGAGGGGAGGGAGTTTATCTATTTCAGAAGGCTATTGGAGGTCAATCTCTCACAGACCGGCTCATCATACTTAGATGAATGTGTGTATATATGTGTTGTATGCCTGACTTAATGGAGTTCTTTTTCTCTCTTTATATCTTTTTTAAATGGATTTTATTGTGGTAACCATTTTGCAATGCCTGCAGGAATAGCAGTATATCAAATTAAATAAACCATAAAATTGTATATTTAAGATTTTAAAAAATATCTGTTTGTCTTCTAACTGCAGTTGACTCTATCAGGCTGAATTTCAACTACTTAGAAAGGTGTCTGTTCAGTTTCCAGATCCAGATGCCTGTTGTCCTGATACTGGAATGCTTTCTTTTTAAAATTTGCTTTTACATTTTGTATCGAAGAATTAATATCTCCAATAACAAATGGTACAGAACAGTTACAAATAGGATTATAGCCCACACCTGGGGGTGGGGAGAGGGGGCAAGAATTAGGAAAGCCATAGGAAGCTGGAATCTATTAGGAAAAAATTAAAAAACTAACAGAGTATTTCCTCTTATAATATACGAAAATGTCAGACTACACTAATAAATGGAATACCTCTCTCTCGAGAAAAAATCTTAACTGAGATACTTCATATAAATCATATTTCGTATAAAAATAAAAAAAAATAAATCGTATTTCTTATTCTGAGAGGAAATTATATATTTGCAGGTTGAAAAATGACCCCAAGTGACGTCATCTGCTGCCTTAATAAAAAGTGCTTTCTCCCAAGCTGAGTTCATTTAGAAATGCCTGGGAAAACCTGGATTTTCCCCCCATAAAAGTTAATGTTTATTGTCCAAAAAAAAAACAATTGAAACCAACAATGTGGCTTTAGATTTAATATCCAATGATGATTCCAGAACCTCTGATACATTCAATGGTCCCTGTCTGCTAGCAGAATTAACAATTTGTGACAAATAGTACATTTCTTGTATAGGCAGTGCCACAGTCCCTGGATAACCTAAAACTTCAGTCAGAAACTTAGGGCCCTGTTTACTAAGCCGTGCTATAGATGTACTACCATTTTTTTGTGCTCTAATGCTAGAAACACCCATAGGAATATATGGGTGTCTCTAGTGTTAGCGCATGCTAAAAACACTAGTGCACCTTCGTAAACAGGGCTCTTAGTTAACAACTCCTTGACAGAGAGGACATGTCATTGAGGAAAAATTTAAGAATCACAAATTAAGGTTTTGATATAAATTTTCTAAGTTATACAATTTCCTTACAAATAAAGACTTATCCTGGGAAACAATAGTTAAAGTAGTTTTTAAGTTGTCCACTGATTTTATTTCCAGCTTATCTATACAAGGAATTTGTAACTAATTTAGTTTCCATGACCTGCCACTTATTCATTGAAGAAGCTGAAATAGTTAAAAATGAAGAGCATACCTTGTGGAGATTCTCAGTAGCCGACCAAAGTGCATCTCACATTACCACTGATAATCTAACCAGAGGATGCAGAGACTCCAAAGTTAAAGGTAGAACTTGAGCCACACTAGAAATAAGCTCTTCAGGTCTCCGACTCTCCTCAGTGCCTCCCTCCATGGCTGATGCAGTACCAGGTGCTGAAGCAGGATTGATTACATTAGAGACTGATTGATTGAACTGGTAAGCTTGGCTCTCTGGATTCCATTATGGCTTCCTCCGTAGGATGTAGCAGTCCAGTATTGGTAACAGGACATGGGGGGGGGGGGGGGGGTCATGATTAGCAGGGCAAAAAGAAACTTTGCTTGCTAAATTGGGGCTATTCCTAGCTTTCACCACAGCTTCACCCATAGTAAGAGGAACTTCAAAATTTGCAGTTTGGCGCTTAGAATGAGACGGGGGTGGGGGGGTGGAACATCCTTTGTCTTATCCATAGGCGCCCCGTATAAGAGGCTTGGGGAGGCTAAGCCTCCCCAGCCAAGCTGTGACCTTTCCTCACCTGCCTCCTCCTCCACATGTAGCCCCGATGCCAAAACAAAAGCCGCCCCCACCCCCACCCCCCACTGAGCCCGCCCTAAGCTCCCTGATCTTTCCATTCCTGCCATGGCCGCCTGGCTCACCTCCACTCCAGCCTTTCCCTTCTCACTTCTCGCTCAGTGTTCTGCCCTTGCGGAAACAGGAAATACCTCATCAGAGGAAGGCGGGACACTGAGCGAGAAGGGAAAAGCTTGAACAGAGGTGAGCAGTCACTGCGATATAACAAGGTTTAAACGCCGGGTGGCCACGGCAGGAACAGAGAGGAGGGCTGTTGGGGAGCTGAGGGGCAGGGGCAGGTGGGGCTGGGGCAA
Source organism: Microcaecilia unicolor (assembly GCF_901765095.1). Lineage (NCBI taxonomy): Eukaryota > Metazoa > Chordata > Amphibia > Gymnophiona > Siphonopidae > Microcaecilia > Microcaecilia unicolor. The sequence continues at coordinate 167,243,832 of NC_044037.1, read as the reverse complement.
GTCACTGCACAATGGATGGAAGGGGAGGACAATAGGAGGCAAAGGAGAATCAGGCATGGAGGGGAGGGGAGGGCAGGGAAGAGAGGAGAAATCACTCTACATGGAGGGGAGGACAGGGGCAGAGGAGAAATCACTGGACATGGAGGGGAGGGCAGGGGAGAGAAGAGAAATCGCTGGACATAGAGGGGAGGGCAGGGGAGATGAGAATTGCCGGATTTGAATGGCTGGAGGGGGCAGGGGAGAGGAGTTTTGCTAGATATGGATGGAGGAGAGGGCAGGGGAGAGAGAAGAGTTGCTGGACATGGATAAATGGAGGGGAGGGCAGGGGAGAGAGGCTGGACATGGGTGGATGGAGGGGAGGGAAGACTGGAAGGAGATGCAGATGGATGGAGGGAAGGGAAGAGAGGATAAATCTGGACATAGATGGAGTGGAGGGCAGGAAAGAGAGGAAAAATGTTGGACAGGAATGGAGGGAAGGAAAGACAAAAGAAGGAGATGCACATGGAGGGGAAGGGAGGGAGGAGAAATGCTGGACATGGATGGAGGGGAGGGAAGTAGATGCACATGGATGGAGGGGAGTGAGGAGACATGCTGGATATGGATGGAGGGGAGGGAAGACATAGGAAGTAGATGCACATGGATGGATGGAGGGGAGGGGAGTGAGAAGAAATGCTGGATATGGATGGAGGGGAAATTGCTGAATTTAAGGGCTGGATGTCACGTTTTCCAAACTGGAACTAGATTGTGAGCCCTTGGGCCACTGTCGAGGAACGGCAGTGGCAGGCAAAACCACCCCCAAACTGGAGGCAAGGCAGAACAGGCACACTTAAACTTCACCTGCGCTTGGCCGCTTTTCACCAGGGGTTGAGCCCCTGGCTGCAGGCGGCCGGCAGGACTTACTGGGCAAGGCAGGACTGGATACCAACAGATTACACACAACAAGTCAAGACTAAAAGCTGCAAACACAGCCACTAAACAGAAACACAAACACTGACAAACAAAAGACAGAACTGAAAGCTGCCAGGCAGCCACTAAACAAGAAACACAGAGAACCCAGAACTAGACACAGAAATACAAACAAGAGTCAAGACTAGGACAGTACAACCTAAGCTACACAAAACTAAACTAGCATCAGCCAGGGAACTAGAACAAGAAACTAGACTAACCAGAAGTGCAACAAGCACCAACATATCAGGGCCTTAGGTGATGCAAAGGCAAAGCAGAAAGGTTTCAAACTAGCTAATAAGCCCAGCAGCAGCTGAGGCTTAGCTGCAGCAATCACCAGGAAACTACGGGTGCTGTGTAGGATCAAACAGAAAGAGGCAAGTCTGGAAGATCTGGACTGGACTGGGCAGAAGTCTGGAACGGGAAACAGCATACAGACAATCCATTGCAGCCACCAGGTCTGGCCACCAAGTGGCGAGAGGAAGGAGAGCACAAAACATGGGCACAACCGTGACACTGGATCGGAACACTTTGAGGGTAGATGCTGAAACTGGAGAAAGGATAGGGACAGGGCTACAGATGGTAGGATGCATAAAGAGGATGGTGGACATGGTGAGAGAAAAAATATCAAATGGAAAGAAGACACTGGGACCAAAGCGAATAGAAAAACTAAATGATCAGACAACAAAGGTAGAAAAAAAGTATTTTATTCAGAATTTATTAATTGGAATATGTCAGCTTTTGGAAATATGCATCTGTGATATTTTGCATGTAAGTTTCAATTTTCTAGTATTGCTGCATGCTGAGTCTGACTTCTTGAGGTAACTTTCCAGTTCAGTATTTTGCCTTCATATCTGTTGTGTCATGTGTTTTTCATGTGTGATCAAGGTGCAGTATTCTGCTAGTGTGTAGTATTTGCAGCCCTTTTTGTTTTTGTTTTGGTTTATTTTTCACTAGGTTTTATTTTATTTATTTATTTTATTGCTTTTGTATCCCACATTTTCCCACCTATTTGCGGGCTCTGTGTGGCTTACAATACATTGTGATTAATGGAAGTATAATGTGTTACAATAAGATTTTTCTGGGTTACATTGTGAAGAGTTAAGAGAAGACAAAGTCAATTCAGAATATCATTTGGGATATTTCAATGGAGTGTAACAAGGGGTGATGGTAAGACGATAGAACAATAACCTGAGAACGCTAGGGTGTACCAGTTTTATCTGTGGGTAGAGTTTTAGGTGTGGTGAAAGTAAGGGGAGGGGAATTCAGAGGGAGTGTACTTATGCATTTCTTTTATTGTATATGGACTTCATGTGTTTTGATCTTTACAGTAGATTTTCTCAAAGAGATGAGTCTTCAATAACTTGCGGAAGTCGGTTAACTCGTAGATCGCCTTCAAGCTGTGCGGCAGTGCATTCCAAAATTGTGTGCTCAAATAAGAGAAGGTTGATGCGTGCAGTACTTTGTATTTTATGCCTTTGCACTTACTGGTGTACTGGTGTTATAGAGCCCGGTGTAATTACAGTGCTGCCTTTCCACACATAAGGTTGTAGCTCGTCCTGTCCTTGGAGTTAGTGCTGTTATGGTTTGGTAAGGTTATGAGTGTGTTTTTGCACAAGTTTGTGTATAGTGTTTTGCAGTGGAGAGATTGCGTGTTGGCCTTACTGAGGTGGCACCAAAACATCAGAAAGGGTGTAGAGCCTAAATCATGACACACTACCTCTTGAAGGATCTACATATGGTCGTTAATAAAAGGAACTCATTGTGAACACTATCCACCCTAAAAGGGTGTTTTGTGGCTCTACATAAGAATTGTCATATGATCCCTTGCTTCATATTGTTGACGGTCTGCATTTTCTGTAAGGATGGTATATTGGTTTATTAGGGTCTGCCCAGTGTAATATTTATGGTACAGTAAGGTTCTGAGTGTGTTTTTGCACAAATTTGTGGATAGTGTTTTGCAGTTGAGCGATTGTGGTCAGTATATGCTTTGAGCAACCACTTTATTCTTTGTCATATGATACATATCTAATATCTAAATTTAATAAATGGTATTAATTGTGACTATTTTATTTTTATTTTTTTCTGTTAGACAATTATGAATGTAAGCTCCACCCCTGGCCCCACCCCTAACCCCGCCCCTTTAGCCTCCCCAAACAGTTGGGCCACTGACCGCCTGTGGTCTTATCCCAACAGTTCAGCATGAACCAGGTAAGAACTGTAAGAAAATATAAAAAAAAATACACAGGAAGTAGCAGGAGCAGCTTCTCAGTGCATCCTACTCTGATGCCATCTTGCCCTCTGATACTGTTTTTCTACAGCTAGTTAATGCTAGATTGCTGTCCTCATACTAGGGACAGGGCTGGCCTAACTATTAGGCAAAACAAAATGGTTGTGCAGGGCAAAAGATTCTTGGGGGAAGCAAAGAGTAATTGCAGTCAAAGCAAAACAGTAAGTCTTGACCATCACACAAACTCAATGAACCATTAGCATATAGTGTAATGTGCAATGTTATAGGATGTGTGTGTGATAATCATGATTGTTAATTATCAAACGTGGTGGTGGTGGGGGGGGGGGGGGCTGCAGGCTAGGAACCTGAAAGTTAATTAAGGGGACTCTAAGGTTGAAGGTTCACCTAGGACACTCAATATCCTTACAGCTTCTCTAGCTAGGGAACATCAGCTCCTTCAATTTTTGTAGCATGCCAAAGATAAGCTGCTGTCAGACATTTCTCACTGTATAACAGTTTTTGTACATCTGAATAATTTATTAATATTTGCTATTAGTTGATGGTTATTTTATGAGTAAAACTTATTCCATTTTCAAAGGTGTCTAGAGCAATAGTCTACATATTTTCTAACTCTTTGATGTAATTCGGTTGACATGTTGACATCCCTCATAGTCATTCCATATGTTTCTCTGTTTGCTACAAATTTTCTGTTAATACCAAACATATTGTAGTTCCCCATTTATATATAATAATTTAGCCCTCACATACACAAACATGAGTCAATTCATTAAATTATAGTGTTGGGTACTAAGTTTTTGACAAAAATACTAGTTTAGTGCTTTCCAGGAAAAAAAAAAATTCTCTCAATCAAATTAATGCATTTTCTATATACTAAGAATTATGGACTTTGTATTGAGTATTTTGATCTGTAATCTCTGTAAGGCAAATAAGATGTAGGAAAATACTGAATGAAAACAAATTGGGTGTAAGCTGTCATATTCCTTTATGGGAGAAAAACAAGAGTTGCTCAGGCGTGGATAGTCTGTACTAGGGTCTCTGGAAAAGGCACTGTTAAAATAGGAAATTAAAATATCCTAACAGTAAAATGGGGAAAAAGTTCAGGTGGAGTTAAAGTAGACGTAAAACACTGATTCCAGATTACCTCAGTCAACTACTATTAATAAGGTTGTGAAATATAATTTAAAAAAATCATTTAGATGTCTATTCACAAATGCTAAAAGTCTGAAAAAAATAGAACATATTGTTTCAAGTAAAAGAATAATAGAAGAGTATGATTAGAACAGTGGGATGAGAACAAAAGAAACCAGAGTTCAAATCGTACTGTGGTTTCTTGTGATCCTGGATGAGTCTCTGTATCCTCCATTGCCTCAGTTAGAAATTTACAATACCTGTCCCTGAAGGGTTTGTAGTTACTGTTCCTGAATTTAACTTGCCTTGAATTTACCACAGAAAAGGTGTGAGCTAAATCCCAATCCAATCCAATCCAGATATGTGTGCAGGTAATATCTCTAAGACTTGATGAGAAAAAGGCCATTTTATTTGTTAAGATTTACTATATCGCCTTTCAAAGCAAGCAGAACAAAGATGTTTACAGACTAGTGTAATCAAACAAAAAGAACACCAGTAATTTGACAGGAAGGAAAAACACTTGAGTGTGGAAGAAAAGCAGGTCTCGAGCATGACCAGGACTTGAAAAAAGAAAGCTAAGGAAGTCAGCAGACAATAGATCAGGAAGGAGAGGAGTTACAGCACAGATCCGTGCTCTACTGAATCTCTGCGACTTCAGAACCCCCATCAAATGCTTAAGTAAATAAGTGAATTTTGAGGGGGGTTCCTAAATTTATTGTAGGAAAAATCTGCGTGAACCCAGAAGGTTTGAGCAGTATGAAAAAAGGCTTTATGCCTTGTGAAGTCTAGCTGAGCATGTGAAACAGATGGAATAGATAGATGGCAATCCTGACATGGGACATTAATAAAGAGTAATAAGTATATCAAAATAGTAAACAAACAGTATACCATGGAGCCTTATAAACTACATTAGGAGTTAAACATGATTTTTTAACAAGCACTATCATGTTATAGACTGATGATCTCAGGCTGTCCTGGTTCTGGGCCTAGCACCCTCTATAGGCCACTTTTGAGCTTATTTTCAAAAGAGAAGGACGCCCAACTTTCGACATAAATCGGAAGATGGGCATCCTTCTCACAGGATCGTCCAAATCAGTATAATCGAAAGCCGATTTTGGACGTCCTCAACTGCACTCCGTCGCAGGGATAGCCAAAGTTCAAGGGGGCGTATCAGAGGCGGGACTTGGGCGTGCCTAACACTAGGACGTCCTCAACCCATAATCGAAAGAAACAAGGAAGTCCCTGACGAACACTTGGACAACTTTACCTGGTTATGTTTTTCTTACGACCAAGGCACAAAAAGGTGCCTGAACTGACCAGATGACCACCAGAGAGAATCGGGGATGACCTCCCCTTACTCCCCCAGTGGTCACTAACCCCCTCCTACCCTCAAAAACATCTTTAAAAATATTGATTGCCAGCCTCAGATGTCATACTCAGGTCCATGACAGCAGTATGCAGGTATCTGGAGCAGTTTTAGTGGGTGCAGTGCACTTCAGGCAGGCAGACCCAGGCCCATCCCCCCTACCTGTTACGTTTGTGGCGGAAACAGCGAGTCCTCCAAAACCCACCAGAAACCCACTGTACCCACATCTAGGTGACCCCCTTCACCAATAACGGCTATGGTAATAGTGTACAGTTGTGGGTAGTGGTTTTTTTTGGGGGGGGGGAGTTGGGGGCTCAGTACACAAGGTAAGGGAGCTATATATCTGGGAGCAATTTATGAAGTCCACTGCAGTGCCCCCTACGGTGCCCGGTTGGTGTCCTGGCATGTGAGGGGGACCAGTGCACTACAAATGCTGGCTCCTCCCACGACCAAATGGCTTGCATTTGGTCATTTCTGAGATGGACGTCCTTGGTTTCGATTATCGCCGAAAATCAGAAACGACCAAGTCTAGAGACAACCATTTCTAAGGACGACCAAATTTCAGGATTTGGGCGTCCCTGACCATATTATCGAAACGAAAGATGAACGTCCATCTTGTTTCAAAAATACAGGTTTCTCCGCCCATCAAAACTTGGACGCTTCTTTCGATCATGCCCTTCTTTGTTAGCCAAGGCCTTATTAAGCAGTCACTACTTTCAAGGGCCTTGCACACAGCAGAGCCACACTAAAGCTTTTCAAAATCAAAAGTTTTAATGTTTCTTAACAAAACCAAACTCATGACATCGTCATATCATTGACTTGGGATTCTTTCCTTTTTTTTTTTTTTTTGTTACATTTGTACCCCGTGCTTTCCCACTCATGGCAGGCTCAATGCGGCTTACATGGGGCAATGGAGGGTTAAGTGACTTGCCCAAAGTCACAAGGCACTGCCTGTGCCTGAAGTGGGAATTTAACTCAGTTCCTCAGTTCCCCAGGACCAAAGTCCACCACCCTAACCTAGGCCACTCCTCCACAGCAGGTAATTCCTTATTTCCCCTTTTTACAACTCCTGTTTTACATGGCATTTTCAGTCCAAGTTTTCTGACACACCAAGCATACACACACAGTAGTTCCTTAACACAAAGTCTATGTGCAGTCTCCCTCGTCCAGTATTGCACAGCTTTAACAGACCTTCCTTATTATTCACCTCTGCTTCATAATTCACGGTTGACCTTTTGCATCTGCAGGTGTACCCTTAAGCTTCCCCTCTCTTATCACTTCCCTTCTAGAATCTGGATAAGACAGCACATCTCCCCAAACTAGAAGCAAAGCTTTTTATAAAGCCAACTCACAGGTAGCTTCCTGCATACCTCCTTCTTCCTAGATTGGGTTTCATCCTTTCACCCACAGGCTTTTAAATACCTTTAAGCTTCTTAAGCAGCTGACATGGCAGCCTGATGGAGGCAAATCTCTTCTCCTTCCTCAGATTCCTAGCTACCTATTATTGTGGAGACCAAACAACTCCCCAGGCTCATCTGCCTTCATCTAGAAAAACAAGTAAGGAGAGGGAAACTTGCTACAGTGGCTAAACATTCGCTATCTTGGGAAAATCCTTCTTCCTTTCCCCATGTGCTGTGTCATGCTGTGTGCCCTGTCTGTCTCTCTTATAAAGCCTTCTTTTAAATTCAGAGCATGAGATGGGCTAATGATCCAGCACCTGGGAGTTTGCTAATTTGCCCTCCTCCCAGGTTCCTCAAGCACCTGCTCTTTTCCAACTTCAGCCCTACTGCCTGCTGGGAATTGCAGTCAAAAATCCCTTTTAAAGGGACCACCCTTAAAAGAGCATGAACTTGAACAGAAGACTTTCCCTGTTTTCTCCACTCTTCTGGCTGCATCCATGGTGGCCTTCAGGCTGCACACCACAAGACTAGAGGCGTAGCTAAGTGGGTCACCAGGGGAGTGGCCGCTGCCCCAAACAGACTTCTAACAGCACCAATGTCTATTTTTCATGCGATCTTTCAGATTTAAAATATACGCCAGTACCATTGGCAATCCATTCTCCACTCTACTACTACTACTACTATTTAGCATTTCAACCTGCTTCTACACAAGACCTATGCTATGCTTCTACACAAGATCTAACACAGGAATTCCTATTAGGGGCATGATATGAACAAGGACTGCCCTTTTCAGGTGCTACAGTGGTTGTAACCTACTGTGTTAGCAGTTAATATATGTTAACACCTCCATAGTTGTAGTTAACTGCATTCTGCGATATTGGGGAGAAATGGTTACATCTGAATGCTACTGGCAAGGCCAATAACTGCATGGCTGCCTTCCCCAAAGTACAGAGAGTACCCCCAGCATGCTAAGTAAATATTCTTGGTGCTCTGCAAATGTATGATGATATTCTTTCTATAGTGCTATTTTGGATAGAAATTTCTAGTTGGCTGTTTACTATTATCAACCTGGCCAGGTCAGTGAAATAGAATGTGAAATTGTAACAGAGATTAGACAGGCTACTAAAAGTGTAAACAAAATCTAAATAATAAAAATAAGAAAACAAAATTAAATTCAGAACTTCCAGGTTAGCATTCTTAGAAATGCTCCAGAGCCGAGACTGAGCTCCGGAGTCTCTGAAGATGCGAGTGTAGTCAATCAGCATATGATGTGAGTTCCAGTGATTGGATAAGGCCAAATAAGGGGGCCAAAATCGAGACCTGTGCTACTCCACAGGTAAATTTAAATGGATTAAAGTGGATATTGTCCCAAAGAACTGTATATTTGCTCTTTTTGAGAGATATGATGTGAATCATTCCAGTACTCTGCCAGTCTTGTCGTTTTTGGAGTAATAAATCATGACTCATCAAGGCAAAGACTGCTAAGAAGTCAAGTGATAAAAGGAGAACCATTTAAATTTGGTGGCGTGTGAAGCACAGGCACTAAGCCATTCTTGAAGGTTAAGGACAATCATATGATGTAGAGAAAGAAAAGTATATCTCTAATTGCTTGCCTGATGAATGGCACCGTTCTAAAATTAATGGACTTATTTTTGCAATGGTCATGGGAGATGGAAGATTGAATGCTGAGAAAGAGCTTGTTAGGAACCTATTTTGAGATGATACTTGATAAGAGGAACTGGTAACTGTCAATGGCACAGAAACCAGGTTACAAGTTGTGAATTTTCTCAGAAAAATAAGGAGCTAATCCCTGCACCATAATAGTTGTGGAATCTTGAGTCTGAGATGGCGTCCTAAAGGAAGGTCGTGATAAGCTGTGCTCCGAGTTTTCCACCATTATAAGAAAAAAAGAGTTTAAAAAAAGGGAAAAGTACGGGACATACTCTCTGAGTACCTGCAAATTTCCTGCTAATGACTATATCCTGGAGATACTTATCTCTTTGTCTGATAGAATCTGAGCACCGAGGAGCAGAGCCAGAGGATATGGACCTCAGGCGTGGGGATATGGCCAGCTCTGACCTGCATCGTAGGCTCAGTGGAACATTGTAAGCTCAGCTCCACTCCCCTTATTGACTTCCGCTCACCTCTGCCTCACTGAAAGACTCAGCACTGAAGTTCCGAAACAACGGATGCGGGCCCTGGGTGAGCTTGCTAGACTGCCACACCAACCTAAGTCTGCAATGAACCGCTACACTGCCACATACCCCTAAGACTGCAGTGAGCTGCTACACCACACCAGGCCTGCAGTTAGCACGTGAGCCCAGCCAACTCGAGCCCCAATGCAACACTGAGGAGATTGCTGGGATTGCTGAGGGCCACTTCAGACAGTACATATTGGGGGCATCCAGCCTGGGCACAGCTCATACCCCTCGTGTAACGGATTACCACACTTGCCAAGTATTCAGTGGGGGAAGCTGCCTCACATACATAGAAGAACATAAGAGTAGCTGTACTCGGTCAGACAGATGGCCCATCTAGCCAAGTATCCTGTTTTCCAAACAGTGGCCAAGGCAGGTCACAAGTACCTGGCAGAAACCCAAATTGTGGCAACATTCCATACTACAAATCCCAGGGCAAACAGTTGTTTTCCCTTGTCTGTCTCAATAGCAGACTATATACTTTTCCTCCAAGAATTTGTCCAAACCTTTTTTAAACCCGGATACGCTTGACAGATAAAATATGATTCTCTGTGCAAGAACCATAAAATATGTTTGCTAAAATTTGACTTATCAGCTTTCAATTTGGTGGATCATGATCTACTAATAGGAGAGTTTAATAAGATTGGAAGTGATGACAATGTTTTGAAATGGTTCCAAGGATTTCTAACAAAAAGATCTTATAAAGTCTGGCACAGAGGAGAACATTCACACAGTTGGAGTAACATTTGTGGTGTCAAGCAAGGCTCACCTCTTTCACCAGTTCTATTTAACATCTATCTTCATAGCTTGGGCAATGCCCTTACCGATGCCAGTTTCGGAATTTATAGTTATGCTGATGACATTTCAATCACTGTACCTGTAACTTCCACCCCATCACAAGAACTACCCAAGGTTCAAGATCGCTTAAATCTAATTAGCTGCTGGATGAACAGATTCAAAATAAACTCAACTCTGTTGTCAAATAATATAAATTTGGTTTTATAAATCTGTGGTTGATGAAGATGTAGAAAGGGTTTGGAATCAAACTAAATATTCTCTTTGCTCCTCAATTAAAATTATAGGAATTCACGTAGATTAGATACTCTCGTTAGATCACCATGTTAACACTTTAGTCAAAAGCTCTTTTTTACTGATGATGAGACTAAGGAGGATAGGTACATTTTTTTGAAATAGATTAATTTAGATTATTGGTACAGGCCTTACTTCTCTCTAAACTAGACTGCTTAAACTTGATCTACTTGGGTTCACCGAAGCATTTAATCAAAAAATTGCACACCATCCAGAACGCTGCAGTAAGACTCATTTTTTACTTGCAGAAATATGAGAGGATCTCTACTTACTATCTGAAACTTTAACTTATGTTGTATGCTCTTCAAAATCCTGTCAGGAGGCTGTCCAGACTACCTGATCTCTCTAATTGAGTTTGTTAAACTTAACAAGCCCCAGAGATTCTGCAAGTTCTCTTACCTCACCTTGCCTCCCATTAAATGTATAAAGAGATTCTCCATCTATACTTCTTCCCTTGGTACTCTGATCTCATCCCATGGTTTTCAGTATCATCCTTATGCTGATGACTCCCAGATCTACCTCTCCACACCAGAAATATCAGCCGAAATCCAGGCCAAAGTATCAGCCTGCCTGTCTGACATTGCTACCTGGATGTCTCAGCGCCATCTGAAACTAAACATGACCAAGACTGAGTTTCTCATCTTTCCCCCTAAACCAGCCTCTCCTCCTCCCCCATTCTTTATTTCTGTGGACAACAATCTCATCCTTCCTGTCTCATCAGCTCGTAACCTTGGGGTCATCTTCGACTCCTCCCTCTCCTTCTCTACACATATTCAGCAGACTGCTAAAATTTGTCGTTTCTTTCTCTATAATAGCAGCAAAATTTGCCCTTTCCTTTCTGAGCACACTACCAGAACCCTCATTCACACTCTCATCACCTCTCGCATAGACTATTGCAACTTGCTTCTCACAGGTCTCCCACTTAGCCATCTCTCTCCTCTTCAATCTGTTCAAAATTCTGCTGCACAACTATTATTCCGCCAGTGTCGTTATGCTCATATTAGCCCTGTCCTCAAGTCACTTCACTGGCTTCCTGTCCATTTCCGCATAAAGTTCAAACTCCTTTTATTGACCTATAAGTGCATTCACTCTGCAGCTCCTCAGTATCTCTCCACTCTCATCTCTCCCTGCATTCCTCCCCGGGAACTCCGTTCACTGGATAAATCTCTCTTATCTGCGCCCTTCTCCTTCACTGCTAACTCCAGACACCGTTCCTTTTATCTTACTGTACCATATGCCTAGAATAGTCTTCCTGAGCCGGTATGTCAAGCTCCATCTCTGGCAGTCTTCAAATCTAAGCTAAAAGCCCACCTTTTTGATGCAGCTTTTAAATCTTAACCCTTATTCACTTGTTCAGAACCCATATTTTATCATCCTCACTTTAATATTCCCTTCTCTTGTTTGTCCTGTTTGTCTGTCCTAATTAGATTGTAAGCTCTGTTGAGCAGGGACTGTTTCTTCATGTTCAAGTGTACAGCACTGCATATGTCTAGTGGCGCTTTAGAAATGATAAGTAGTAGTAAGTAGTATGATTTGGAAGCTGGTATCCTCATGTTCTAACCAGTTCTCTAACTACGTAATATTTAGAAAAAAACTTGAAAACACATCTCTTCAAGAGATTTCTGGACTCGGTGTAATGCACAGCCAGTACTCAAACTGAAGTCAAGATAGATATATTAATAATTTATTTGTATTTCACTCACCACTTTGGCACATTAGTGTATATTATTGATTGCTGTGTTATCATCCCAAGGTCCTGCCTTAGCTTTTCTCATATTATATTGTTAATACATGTTATTTAACTGCATGCCACTCTGTACTTTTGCTTACTATAACTTTGCACATGTATATGCCATTAATTGTCAACGACACGGTTCATACTGTTATGTATAGTTTAGACATTTTTTGTAAAAACATTTTATGATCCTAAGGTACTTCCTTGGCTTTTTTTCTTATTGTAATCTGCTTAGAACCATTTGGTACAGAACAGTATTATAAACATGCTGTAAATTCTTTTGAGGTGAATGATTAGCAACACATTTCAAAATGTAGGTCAAAAGAGAATTTTAAAAGAAAATTGCCATAGAATCAGAACTAATAACTTTTTCACTCAGGTTTCCAACATACAGACTACAAGGGTATATATGTTTATTGTGGATTAACTGCCTTTCGAAAATCACATCAAGGTGGTCTACAATAGCAATAAACATTGATGAGTAAAACATATAAAACTGTTTACACTAATACACAGTTCTAAACAATAAATCATATTATACAATCAAATAAAATGACCGCAAAGTAAATTAAAAAGAAACAGCAGCCTAAACAAAGATTGCAGAAGGAAACAACCCACCTCACCAGATGCCCATGACCCCATATGACTAACTACATCAAAGAATAGTATCTCATTTAAAATAAACACTTAGATGAAGCTGTTAAAGCTGCTTTAGGATAGGAAAATTCCTTAAGTTAGCAAGGAAGTGAGTGCCAAAGGAGGAGCACAAAATACATAAAAAAGGAGGAGTGCTATATAAACTATACTAGATGGCCAAGGGGCACCTAGGAGGGAAAACCCTTAAGGAAAAAAAGGGGGCCCTCTTACTAAACAGGAACTACCACCGGGCTACTGCAGCAGCCCGGCAGTAGTTCCCACCCCCAGTACTCGCTGTTGTTTCCTCTGCCCGGTTACTTCTGGGTTAGTGCAGGAGCCCTTATCGCCCACCTCAGTGGGTGGCAGTAAGTGCTCCCCCCTGAAATGGCTGCTCATTAAGTGATTCACTTACCGCACGGCCATTTCTTAAAAAAAAAAGACAGCCTTTTATCCGCTGCAGTAAAAGGGGGCCTCAGCGCACAACAAAAACATGCGCTGATGCTAGCACAGGGCCCTTTTTCCACAGCTTGGTAAAAGGACCCCTAAGTGAATCTGCTTTGGTCTTTTCTGAGGAGTATATCATGGAGCTTACCCACACCAGATACATTTCTTTATGATGATGTTTCAGACTGAATCAAATCATGGCAAACCTGGAAGATGAAATAGAACAAATTGACAAATCAAGGCGTAACAAATTTCCAGGACTCACTAGTTTTCATAACAGTGTTCTGAAAGAACTAAGAAATGGAACTGCAGGCTTTTTTCTAATATCTGTATTGTTCCATTAAAATTTGCTAAGGAGGAGTATAGAGGCCAGGTATTGTACAGAGAATCTGCAGTAATAAGAGAACAATATTGAACTCAATAAGCAATACAATCAATGTACCAATATGTAGCAGAATTTTATAAAACAAATTAAAAAATAATAATGGAATAAATCTTGTATGATAAAAGATAAAACCTAACATAGCTGTATTTTAGCAAATGTCTACATCAAGGGTTAAAGAATCAGTAGACAGTAATAAATGACAATAATTATGGCAAAGGTCCCATTCTTCATCAAACCTAAGAACATGGAAGTAAGAATTTTTAAAAAGTCACTGTTCATTTTTATCTTAAATTTTTGCTAAGTTATATTAACCAATTTTTAGAGTCAGTAGAGTATGTTAAAGTATTAGATTGTCATTTTGAATTGGTGTGTGATGAGCCCAGTGTTTTAGTGTATGTAGGCAGTTACCATGTTTGCTTCAATATTCAGTGCCTCTTTCAGATACATTACCATTTAGATTTTAATTTCTCTGTTTTTTATGCTTAGATTTCAGTGCTCTTTGTAACATTTTTCCAAATCTTAAATGTAAACTGCTTTACATGTAGATGTAGCAATGGTAAACGTCTGAAGATTTAGGGGTTCTTTTACTAAGCTGCGGTACAATGGGGGCCTGCGCTAGTGTGAGGCCCCCTTTTACCACAGCAGGTAAAAGACTGTCCATCTTTGGGAAAAAGAATCACTTACCGCATGGCCATTTTGTTGGGGAGCTCTTTCCGCCACCCTTTGAGATGGCGGTAAGGGCTCCCACGCTAACCTTTGGTATCTAGGCATCACGCAGAGCTATCTGATTACCACTGGTTAAGTTCCGATGCTACAAAAATAGGACATATTTTTTGTAGTGCTGGACATGGCGCGCACTAGGGGTGGGAACTACCGCTGGGCTCCTTTGGTTGCCCGTTGGTAGTTCCAGATTGGTGGGCAGGCAAGCCTGTGGTGGGCTTACCTCTGCTTAGTAAAAGCGCCCCTCAGTTTACAATCATGTCCCCTACTTCTTGTCTCTCCATTCAGAAACAAATCTGAAATAAAACAGTGTCTTTTCTACAGTATTTCAAGCATTCATACAAAGAGCCAAAGGGCACAATGATAAAGAGAGGATTTGCAGAGTTTTTTTTTTAATTTTTAAAGCAGATCAGTATGGTATTAAGACCAACCACAGACTGTCCTACTTATTAGCCAATTAACCAAATGCTGCTGGTAATTCATACCAGCTGTTGACATGTAACAGCTGGATAAGAAGCTGGTTACAAAACTCAGGGGATGACCTTAATTTGCTTAATTACCACAGACTATAGAAGTACCCTGTGATTAGTGCATTCTGTATGGTTCATTTATATATAAGCGAACTGCTGTGTGCATTTGGCAGAGGGTGATAAAAGGACTGTTTAAAGATTAGGAGGGAAACCTGCATAACTGATCTGCTTGAACTGTCCAGCTGTTATCAAAGAATAAATAGAACATACTCTAAAATATTCCCATCATATTCTGCCTAAAAATGAAAAAACTCATATCACTTTCAGAAATACATAATTGTTTTTCAAATGCCATGACTTTAATGGCATAATATTTTCCTTGGAGTTTATAAAAGACAAAAATGACTGTATTAAAAATAAATTGCAGCCTAACAAAATCCCAAAGCTATAGCTTATATTCATGCTCCACTCCTTGACCTTTTAAAACATTTTGGTCAGGGATACACTGCACACCTTGCATTTCATTATTGCCTCTGTACCATCAGCAGGGTAAGTGAGGCCTTAGACTCTTCCCCACATGGCATTGTGACTGTGACCTGTTCCCTCATGATGTCATCCAAAGGGGCTGCATAAACAGTGGGATGTCTGAGCCAAAGAGGAGCTGCTCCTTTCAATTTATTGTTGCCTACAGTATCCATAGACTGCTTTTCCCTATGGTGTTGGGACTATGATATGCCCTCTAATGGCACGATTTGTGGGGGCTACATAAGCATTGAGATGCTTGCGGCATATAATCAATATGTCACATTATCAATTATAGTAATATTAATGATTTGTCAGATTGATGTCATTCATTTTGTAATATTTATGGCTTGCCTGATTGTTGTTCAGAGGCAGGGACACTGTGGAGGGGAAAATTTTAGGCAACTAAGAAGAGAAAGAGAGCAGAGAAAGCAATTGATAGAATAGTACAGCGAGTTCTCTGTATTCATGCATCTGCGGAAGTGTGAATGCAGGTTGCAATTTGCCATTCATGCAGCTTTGTTTACATATTTATGGACATGCACATTTCAAAACCGCCTTCTTTTGCTTTCATGTTTTTGGAGTTTGCTTCTGGAAATGGCCACCAAGTGTCCAGGGAGTGAGCTGTGAGCTACCAATCCTAAAGGAAAGTGTGTTAGTTAAGCTTCATTCTGGCATGTCTGTTTTTGCTGTTGGCTGCAAGTTTAATGTTAATGAATCAACAATCCAATCCATACGGCAAAGAGAGGAAGATATTCATCGGTCTGTTCATGAAGCTGCACCGGAAAGTTCCAAAACAACATCTGTGGTTCGTGATGCCAATAGAAAAGATGGAAAAGCAGTTAAATTGGTGGATAATGCAAATAGTGTTTGGAAAAAAATAAGCACAATGGACGGGAAAACGTGAAACCCTTTACTGCTAGTTTTGACTGGCTTGCATGTTTTAAAATGTGATACACACTTAAAAATGTAAGCCTTTCTGGTGAGGCAGATTCAGCTGACAATGAAGCTGTAGAAAAATTTAAAAAAATACAAGTGTGGTAGAAGAAAAGGATTTTGTGCCAAAGCAGGTCTTCAAGGTCGATGAGACTGGCTTGTATTACAAGCAGATGGGAAACGGACATATATAATGAAAATGGCAGCCAAAGCCCCTGGCTTTAAGATATTTAAAGGTCATGCCACTCTGTTCTTATGCACCAGTGCCAAGGGTGATCTCAAATGCAAGCCTCTTATGGTCTACAGAGTTCTCACACACTTAAAGGAAAGACCCTGAGCTGCATTCCAGTCCATTAAAGATAAAACTACAAAGCATGGATGACATCCAAGTTATTCTGGGATTGGTTGAACATCTGTTTCATTTTAGAAGTTGAATGCTATCTCCACTGTAAAAACCTTGCCTTTAAGGTACTGCTGATTTTGGATAATGTATCAGTATACTATCACAGAGACCTCAAAAATGCATACCCCAACATTGAAGTTCTCTTCATGCCCCCGAACACAACATCCATCATCCATCCCCATTGATCAGGGAATAATAAAGGCTTTCAAGTGCCACTACATGTGAGAGCTTGACAGCAAGACATGTGAAGCTTTAGATGCTGACAAGGAAACCACCATGCTTGATTACTGGAAGACAGTGACAATATGCAATGTAATTGACTATTTTGGCATAGCCTGAGATGGTGTCACACAACTATAAACAATTGTTGGAAAAACCTTGGCTGGACTGTGTAACAAACTTCAAGGGCTTTGAAGGTGTAGCAGAAAACACAAATAAAAAAGTGGAAAACATCTTGTGTTTTGTGCGAAAAATCTGCAGAGAAGGCTTCTAGGACATGACTGAAGAAGATGTTGAAGAAATTTTGGCAGCGACTGCAATAGAGCCCAGCAATGAAGACCTGGATGAGATGGCGCAACAAGGCATCAGGGGCAGCAATAACGATGAAGAGACAGCTAAGACTCTTAAAAAGTTATGCCTCTCAAGTGTCTCGCAAGATCTGCATTTGCCTCTTACACCGAGACACTTAAGGAAAGCCAAGCAGACATCTGTAGATAGAAAATTAGGATCCTTAAGAACTTTGAAACTAGGTTTTTCTTCTTTAAAAAAACATCAAGTTTAAATCTATTTTTGAGGTGTCTTTTATTCGGGGCCAGAGTATCGAATAAGTTACCTCTGAATCTGAAGTTCGGGCCTTCCTATTTCTTCTCTTTCAGGAAAATGTTAAAAACATATTTGTTTGAGCAACAACTCTGACCTCTTTTTAATGATTTTTGTTTTTATCCTGAATTCTGTTTTATTTTTTAATGTGTTTATAATAATTATTATTATTTTATAACTTGTCAATTCCTAACGGTATATAAAACTCCGATAGTACAGTATAGTACACAGTTTTTTCAGTCAAGTGGCGAGACACAGGCATCTCAGGTTGATCTGGCAGAAGTCGACCCCTAGCGTTGACGTCGTCATCATCTACTATCATTCTGGAGGTGCAAGGCTCTCCCTCTCCAGAGATCGATCTGACAGAAGTCGACCTGCCAAAATTGATACCTTCATCGTCTCCATCTATACAGGAAGAGCAAACCGCTCTGTGTCCCTCGCAAGTAGATCTGTAGCATTCTAGTTCTTTAGGTGTTACTGTATTTGCAAACACTGTTTTCATAATGTCGGTGGTTTAATGTTGCTGCAAGTGAGATGCATAAAAATATGGTGGAGTGGAGGAGTATCTTAATGGTTAGTGCAATGAGTATTGTGGGTTCGATTCCCGCTACAGCTCCTTGTGGCCTTGGACAAGTCACTTAACCCTCCTTTGCCCCAGGTACAAAAACTTAGGGGCCCTTTTACTAAGCCGCATAAGAGTCTAGCACGGCCAGTGCACACCAAAATGGAGTTATCACCCGGTTACCGCGTGGCTCTTGCGGTAATTTCATTTTTGGTGCGTGTCCAATACGCGCAGCTGAAAAATAATTTTTATTTTTGGACGCGCATATCGGGTGCGTGCCAAGTGTCATTTAACATGTGTAAGTCATTACCGCCCGGTTACCACATGAGACTTCACCGCTAGGTCAGTGGCTGGCAGTAAGGTCGCAGACCCAAAGTGGACGCGTTGCAATTCTGATTTTGCCGCACGTCCATTTTCGGCAAGAATTTTAAAAAGGCCTTTTTTTACAGGCACGCTGAAAAATGGATCGGCACCTACACTACCACAAGCCATTTTTCAGCGGAATTTAGTAGTGTTATAGAAATGACTAGAAGCAGTAGTAAAACCGTGAATACAGTAGAACATTTGTTAATCTGTATTTGATTACTGTTGTGTAAGGCTGTATTTTTTCCAAGCAATGTTTTCATAATGGTACCATTTCTTTATATATGTACATTTCCCAGTCTGCAGTATAGCATTCTAGTTATGCAACTGTGTTTTTCAAGCATAGTTTTCATAATGTTACCAACTGCAAGTAAATAATTTCTTATAAACATATAAAATACGGTGAAAAAACCATAGTACAGTATTTAGCTTTGGTTGATGAGTACTCTAATTGGCTTACTGTTGTGCAATACTGTACAGTATTTTCCAGCACTGTTCTGTGCAATTTATTTAAGAATATTACTATTGTAAGTGGTACAACAAATTAAAAAACAATTGTATACAACATACTCTGTTCTATCTGGTTTCTCAGCAAGCACAATTAAAAAAAAAAAAGAAAAGAAAAAGAATTCCAGTACAGGTTTCTGTTAAATGCTGTCCCATGCATGAATATAACCTTGTACTTCCCACAGGATCAATTATTCACTTTCCATGGTTTCCTGGAAACATAGTGGAACCTACCCCTATTTTCCCATATGGACATTGTTTCAGTATTTGCAAATTTGCAGTTCACCATGTTTTTTTTATGAAGCATACCATTGTGAATATAGAGAAAACACTGTAATTATAGAAATGTGTCTAACTGAAATCAGCCTAGTAGAGAAAAGTACATGCAGGTGACAAGTTTGGGAAGGATTAGGTGTGTTCATTAATATTAGATCAGTGGGAGAAAGACATTGATAATAAAAGCCTAGTGGTTAGTGCAGCACATTTTGATCCTGTGGAATTGGGTTTGATTCCCATTGCATCTCCTTGTGACTCTGGGCAAGTCACTTAACCCTCCTTTGCCCCAGGTACAAATAAGTACCTGTATATAATATGTAAACTGCTTTGAATGTAGTTGCAAAAAAAACACACACACAAAAAGGCGGTATATGAAGTACCTTTCCCTTTCCCTTCATGAGGAAATTTGTTTGAAAATGGGATCCTATTGAATGTTTTCACAATTAATTATAGAGAGTCTAGGTTTATTTATGCTAGGTATTTTTTTTTAATGTTCACAATGATGATTTAAGTAATTCAGCAGTTAATAATTTTCTTAATGCTAACTTAGGGTATAAGATCAGTTTTATTATCAACAGCTTCTTTTTCATAATAATGGTAATCTGTTAGATGTATCGGGGGTCCTTTTACTAAGGTGCACTGAAAAGTGGTTTGCGCTGGTGTAGACGCATGTAATGGGCGTGCGCAGGTCCATTTTTTTAGCGCACCTGCAAAAGAGGTCTTTTTTTGGGCCGAAAATGGACATGTGGCAAAATGAAAACTGACATGCATCAATTTTGGGCCTGAGACCTTACCACCACCCTTTCACTTAGATGTAAGGTCTCATGCATTAACCGGGCGGTAATCATCAGCACTCGTACAATGCCTATTACCTCCCGGTTAGCACCGGGAGCGCGTAAAAAATAAAAATTACCACCCGGGCCACAGGGTAGCTGGGCGGTAGTTCTGAATTGGCGCGCATTGGGCGCACATAGGTGCCTACGCAAGGGCCCCTCAATTACTAAAGACTAGGCGAAGGATGCTTTTAGGATTTCAGAAGTGGAGAGCACTATGGCTGTTCGATCTGATCATTTTATATTGGAATTTATGTTGTGGAGTCAAGTTTTAAAGAGGAAAGACTAGGTTTTATAGGAAGAGATTAAAGCATTAAGTAAGTCTGGACAGCAATAGAGACAAGGTTGGATAGAGATTGGGAGCATGGAATAGGACGCTGAGAATCATGATTTAAATTGCATCTCAGAAAAAAAATGGAAGTAGGCCTCCTTTGTCTTTTCAGATGAGGTGACAGGAAAGAAAAGGGAACTGACACACTTGGGGGCCCTTTTATTAAGCTACTACTGCTACTATAAATCATTTCTATAGCGCTACCAGTCGTACGCAGCGCTTCACAATTGAACATGAAGAAAAGACAGTCCCTGCTCAAAAGAGCTTACAATCTAAATCAGGACAGACAGACAGGATAAATAAGGATAAGGGTAGGACAGACAGAAGGACACATAGGGAAAGGGACTATTGAAGAGAGGAAGACAAGATAAGGTTACAAGCAGGTGACAAGTTAGGAATTAAAAGCAGCATCAAACAGGTAGGCCTTTAGCCCGGATTTGAAGGCGGCCAGGGATGGAGCTTGACGTAATGGCTTAGGAAGTCTATTCCAGGCATAAGGTGCGGCGAGATAAAAGGAACGGAGTCTGGAGTTAGCGATGGAGGAGAAGGCTGCAATTAGGAGAGATTTGCCTAGTGAATGGAGTTCCTGGGAAGGAGTGTAGGGAGGGAAGATCCACCAAAAGGTGGAAAACTCAAGCACCCCACGGTAAAAACAACAATGTACAAAAAGTGGGAGTACGACCAAGGAGACCAGACACTGGAAGACGTACTTAAATAAAAATTTATTAAAGATTTGAAGACTCGACACGTCGTGTTTCGGCCGTCAGGCCTGCATCAGGAGTCTATAAAAAGTACATTTATATATGTTATGTGTGATAAAGGAACAACAAAAAATATAAAATATATTGATAATACATGAAATAAAAACAATTAATGTTATTTAAAAATAATAATAATGAAGATGAGACATATAATAAGACTGATTATAAGAATACTGTATATGAATTGACAAAATAATAATGCAATACAAAAGACGGCCGAAACACGACATGTCGAGTCTTCAAATCTTTAATAAATTTTTATTTAAGTACGTCTTCCAGTGTCTGGTCTCCTTGGTCGTACTCCCACTTTTTGTACAAAGGAGTGTAGGGAGACATGAGGGTGGAGAGGTAATGAGGGGCAGCAGAGTGAATGAACTTATAGGATAATAAGAGGAGCTTGAATTGTATACGGAAATGGATAGGAAGCCAGTGAATGGTAAAAAGTGGCCTGCACTAGTTTTGGCGCATGAAATTGGCGCACGCTGGGCCACTTTTTACTGCGGCGGGGAAAAGGTCTTTTTTTAAAAGGGGTAGTAAATATTCATGCACTAATATTAAAATTAGCGTACAGCTACTTACTGCCTGAGTCCTTACCTCCACCTATTTAGAAAGGTGGTAAAGGCTCATGTGCTAACCCTGTGGTAATCAAGCAGCTTGTGGCAACGTGGCCATGCTGCCAATTGCTGCCAAGAGTGGCCCCCCACAGTAGAAAATAGAAAATGATTTCCTACCATGGAAAACTGCACACACCAACTTTGAATCTACCGCCACCTTTGTAGAAGGGCACCTTGGAGTGGAAACAAGGATTGATTGAATTTAAATAGTCAGTGAAACAAAACTTTCAGGAATATAGAGGTGTAAGTGATGAAAATAAAAAAGGCAGGTTGCAGTAGCGTAGTAAGGGGGGAGGGGCGGTCCGCCCCGGTTGTCAGCTCAGGGGGGGTGCTCCCTGCCAGCTCCCCCCCTTCGGCGAATCAACACCCCCACAGACCAGCTCCCACACCCTACCTTTAAAAAGAATATTGGGAGGAGAGGCGCAGCGCCTCACGCCTGCCCTGCACGTAGAAGAAGTGTGGACCGTCGGGTCTTCCCTCACTCTATCTGTCCCGCCCTCCGCTGACACAACTTCCTATTTCCGCAAGGGCGGGACAGACAGAGCGAGAGAAGGCCCGACGGTCCACATTTCTTTTACGTGCAGGGCAGGCGCGAGGTGCTGCGCCTCGCCTCCCGATATTCTTTTTAAAGGTAGGGTGCGGGAGCTGGTCGGGGGGGAGGGGGGTGTCATCATGCTGCACCCGGGGGGGGGGGGTGCAACGGCGAACCGCCCCGCCCCGGGTGGCAGACCCCCCTGCTACACCACTGGCAGGTTGTTCAAATAGAATTTTATTGAGAAGTAACTCAGCAGGAAGTTACATTTTATAATGAAGAATTTATTGGAAAGGTTATGAGTTGGCTCAGCACTTAAGAGATAAAATTAAATTAATCAAGGATTTTTTTCAAGGACAAACTGGATAAATAGGACAGCCTTTTTGCTCTTTTGAGTTTATTCAGATACTTTTCTGGTTAGCAGACTGAATATCGCTGCTAACAGTATAACTCCATTGCACCTGTGTTTCACCCCTGTACTGCCCTGCATTCCTCAGATAGTGCCAAGGTGGTCTGTGAGAATATTCTGTGGTACTATCCAATGCTTTCACTAAATGTTCACCAATAGTCCTGGCCAACTCAAATATCTGGATAATTTCTGCAGTTATCTGGATATTTGCATGTATCATTAAATTTGTTTATTGATTTTTAAACATTATAACAAGAATTCACTTGTTATTGAAATACAGCCATTCAAAAGTACATTAGAAATTTGAACTAATCTAACAATAAGAAATACTAAAGTTAAATCACTTTAATCCTTCAAATAAAATTTTTGCTTCCTTAGACCCCGTTAAAATGGGGGGGGGGGGGGGGGCGGTAGGCATTAGAGAAGTAAACTTAAGTAATAACTAACAAATAAATAACATAGTGGCGTATTATTCCCATATTATATCTTATATTATTTCAGCTGCTTCGAATCAAGAAATGATTTTAAATGTTCTGGTGAATAAAAGGTATACTTAACCTGACCCAATTTAATAATACATTTACATGGAAATGCTAGAAAGGAAGTCCCTCCTATATCAGATGTTTGTGATTTCAATGCCAGAAAGGCCTTCCTTCTATGTTGGGTTGATTTTGTTACATCGGGAAAAATCTGAACCTTAACTCCACCAAAACAAGTTTTTAAGTTTTTAAAGTATAGTCTCATTATATTATTTAAGTCTTGTTCAAAAATTAATGAAACAATCAAAGTGGATCTTTCAGAATTTTCATCCAATGGCTGTTCTAAAATTGCTGAAATATTTTTTAAATCCAAACTGGCATCTTGAGGACCTTGTCTTTCCACCACCTCACCTTTGGGCTTAGGAATATAAAATAACGTATTTATTGGCGGAATTGCGTCAAGCGGTATCTTCAATACTTCATGTAAGTATCTTTTAAACATATCGTGCGGGTTAACCCCAGGGAGGCTAGGGAAGTTCAACAATCATAAGTTCAATCTTCGATTGAAATTTTCAATCTGCTCAACTCTTTTCCAAATATCAATATTATCTTTAACTACAGATATTTTAAATTCTTGAAAAGAATCTACATTCTTTTGAATACTTTGAATTTTTTCAGCAATTTCTTCGTTAATTAAGTCCACTTTAACATTTAATTCTTGAAATTTGGTGTTAAAGGCTTTGACCTCTCCTGATGTCTGCTGTAGGGTATTATCCATTTCATTCAATTTCTTCCAAATCATTTCGAGATTAATCCCCGACTCTTTCTTAGAGACTTCTGTCTCTACTCCAGGCGTCTTCCGCGGTGCTACCTGTCCCTCACTGGAGCAGCAGTCAAAACACTTCCGGTAGACTAATGCTATCCATCCAGGCACGCCGTCGATGCTGGGCACGGGGGGGGGGGGGGGGTCAGCGTTGATGGAGGTGAAAGAGAGACTTCCTCTCCCAGCAGGGTCTTCGCTTCTCTCGGCTGCCCCGCAATGGGATCCGCTCCTCCACTAGCGTGGGAAATTGGCGCGAAGAAGCACTCAAGCCCTGAGTGAAGCGGCGAGGATGTCGAGGTAGGTGGGGGAACTAACCTCGTCGTCCCCTTTCTTTTAGTATGGGGCATTTTGAAGATAGGAAATACAAAGCTTCAAACGGGACCTCGGAGCTGCCTCGCAGCGCAACCTACTACGCCGCCATCTTAGTTCCGCCCCCGGATATTTGCATTTAAACATTGAGCCCAAAGTGTGTAAATTATTTTTCTTTTAATTTGTACTTTTTATTAATTTTGTTAACATCAAAGTACCTTTGATCTGTGCATTACTTTGTGTACAACATCCTCCTTGTTGCTTTCTTAAGACAATAAGAATTGCCATGCCAAGCAGTGGCGTAGCCAGACAGCCAATTTTGGGTGGGCCTGAGCCCAAAGTGGGTGGGCACAAAATTTTCTCTCTGCCCCGCCTCCTTCCTCCCCCTATTCTCCACCTCTCCCCCAGCACCTCCCAACTCAAAATAGAAACAGAAACACTTTAGCTCATGAGGATCCCCAAGCACTATCAGCTGATTTCCTCTGAAGAACTCCATTTTACCAAGCTTGGCAGGCTGCTTGAGCTACAGATGTTGGCACCCCAGGCATGCTTAGTTATTGGTGACTCGAGGATGTGAAGCGCTGCGTACGACTGGTAGCGCTATAGAAATAATTTATAGTAGTAGTAGTTACCGCCGCCTGCTAAGCTTAGTAGAAGGAAGTTTTGGCTGCCGTCAGAGGAGCACCTCAGCTTATGGGGATTAGGGATCCCCTCCAGCCACAGCAAAGGTCAGGACTGGTGTTTGACATGCTAGGGCCCAGGGCAGAAAATAAACAAGCTTCCCCCCCCCCCTAATTCCCTCTTCTCCCGTTCTCCCCTCCAATCTCCCCACCTGCCATTGCAATCACACCAACAGACACTCACCAAATACAGAACAAGTGATCACAAATTAGAAATAAAAATATGTAGACAAAAATTGAACTGGCAACCTTTGCATGTACTGCAGGTTCTAGGTCAGTTCACACCTAGGACAATTACTACCTAAACAATTCCCACTGCTCCAGGGAGTACAATTCCCACCCTTAACAATCATGAAACATCACAGTCTTAAATTTCTCTTTCCCTTTCCTCTTCCAGATAGTGTTTTTTTTATGGGGGGGGGTATGCCCTTCCCCCTCCACACACACTCAAATATTACCTTTAACACTCCACACCACACCAAAAAAATTAAAATAAGCCAAAATCCAAATTAATACAGAGCATAAAATATTATATATAAAAACTTACACAAAATATTTCCAACACATCCACGACACGCAATGACACTCCTCATAAAAAAAATACGATGCATAAGAAACCCCCCCAGCAAAACATCAACACAAAAAGACAAAACTACATGCCAGTAAGAACTAGCCAGGAGGGAACAGACCTAGGAGGGAATTTTCCACCTTGGGGAAACGTCCTAGGAGGGAACTGTCCAAGCAGGAATTGGTGGCTGGCAACTAGCCGGATACCATACTGCAACAGTGGAGAAATAAAAATAGAAATATATGTCTTTTTCTACTGAACACAATAAAGTGACATCCACTATGCACATTTCTCAAGCTATCATATTTCAGTTAAGATTCAAAATAAAATGCCTTTTCTACCTTTGTTGTATGGTCATTTTCTTTTTCCATCATGTTGATCCAGTTTCTCCTTTGAACTTTCCTATCTTTCTGCTATTTCTCCTTCAAGCAGCTTCTGTCCATTTGTCTTTTTCTCCTCTCTTGTTCCATTCCCTCACTTCACTTGCCTCTGACATATTGACCTTTCCATTTTAGCTCTTTCCTCTCTTTTTTTTTTCTTTTCTGCTCTCTGTCCACCCAAATTTTATCCTAACCCCTTTTCCTTTGTTTTACTTTGCAGATACCTGTCAGATTTCTATTTCCTTTTCACCCACTAGTTCTCCTAGTCCCCATCTCTCTACTTCCCCAGCCATCCATTCCCTTCCATCTTCAATCTATTCCCCATTATTATTATTATTATTAACATTTGTATTTCTTTCCCCTGTAATCACCATCCTCCTCACGTTGGCCCCCCTTGGCCTCCCCCACATGGTGCCACTTTTCCCAGTGTCTCTTTCCCTCCACCCTTCTAGCCCATCATCTGCTCCCTCTCCTCTCCTCACCATTCACCCCCCTCCCAGCATCTTCCTGTCACTTCTCTCTTTCCTCTTGCCCCCTCTCCCGTGATCCAGTGTGGCCAGGATCTCCCCCATTCCTTCCCTCATGCCCAGTACCCCCTCTCTATGACCCATCCCTCCCCATGGCAAGGATCTCATCCATTCCTTCCCTCATACAGCTTCAGCAGAGAACGAAGTTGCAGCATCGGAAGATCCATGGCAGAGGAAATCAGCTGGGGATTCATTCTACTGCAGCGCGGGACCAGCCTCATATCCGCTAACAGCTTTGCAGCGTCCCGACTCCAAGTCCCGCCCCTTAAGACACAAACTTCCTGTTTCTCTGTATCGGAAACAGGCCGTTTGTGTCTTAAGGGGCGGGACTTGGAGTCGGGACGCTGCAAAGCTGTTAGCGGATATGAGGCTGGTCCCGCGCTGCAGTAGAATGAATCCCCAGCTGATTTCCTCTGCCATGGATCTTCCGATGCTGCAACTTCGTTCGCTGCTGAAGCTGCAACAACCAACGGAGGAGGGATAGTGGCTGCCTGGCTGGTTTTCTGCTGGGTGGGCCTGGGATGAAAATGGGTGGGCCCAGGCCCGCCCGTGGCTACGCCCCTGATGCCAAGTCAGACTAAAGGTCCATCTACGCCAAGTCCCTGTTTCCAAAAGTGTCTAATGCACCACAAAAGTACCTTGCAAGTTAGAATAGATCTTTTGTAACCACTTTGTTTAACCAGTGTAACAAAGAAAACCAGCTCTTTCTCCCTCTTCCCTCCTCCCCATCCAGTAGATTGCTTGCATCATCTTTCAACTGACCTGTATTTAAATTTAAAAAAATCATTTGTTCTGATGCTGAATCTTACATTAATTATGTGCATGTAAATCTTCCAAAGGCACTTAAAGGAAGATTGGTTAGATGGTAAAGTCTAGTGTTTCCCAACACCTATAGCACACCTGGCTGCCAAAAACCCAAGATCAATGCATTTCCCTTTTGTACAATTCCACCCATCACCTTTCTCCTTTTTTTTATTTTTAGCTAGGAAACTCTTGGCTCTGGGACTATTTATTTTCCTTATAATTTTGTAAGCATTTTTTTCTTCTGTTCTCCTATATGTAGTGGATGTATCAGTGATCGAGAGTAGGATATTGTTTCTTGTGCCATTTAAGTTTTGGTGGAAGTGGACTATTTAGAGGATCTCCCATTTGACATTTTTTTTTTTTACCCCTGATGCAAGTGTAACTGCACAAACACAGCTGTCTCAGGTCATCATCAAATCTGATGTTATACTTCTCTGGCCAGCTCTGCTTCATTCTTTCTGATTAGTCCTGGTACAGTATTAATTTTTATACTTGCACCTCTTCCAAGTCAGGTTAGCTTTGATCTCTCATACCCATCTAAATCTCTATTGATGTTAGGCAGAAGAGGTAAATTATTTTTTGACTAAGTTTGCCTCATTTCCTGCCACCTTCACCCTAAGAGACACAACACTTTTTTTTGCCCATTTAATGGGGAATGTTCCATTCAGTGTACCTCATCTCCCAGATGTATCCTTAAAGCTTCTGTTTTTCATCATGTTTAATATAAAGCCTAATACTTGTATAAAATTCTGTAACATTAGCACCAGCTGGCAATGGCAGTCAGGGGTTTGAAATTGTAAACATTTGATCATCCAAAATATAATGCAATTGAGGTCCAGTTTCCAACTGGTTAATCTTTATATGCCCTCAAGCTCTCTAACTCTTTCCGCCAGGGGTTCCATCATTGGAGCAGATAATAGGGGCATGCCGGCAGCCTTGTTTATACCTTTTTTTCAGTGTTGTTTAAAGTACTAGGTCAAAGTACTTTAAAAGAACACATTAAAAAATTTACTTACCTGAAAGTAAAAAAGTTATAGCGTAATATAATACTATATGAGTAAAAAGTAAATGTTTTCTAACTACAATGAATGCAGCTATTGTTAATATTTTTATTCCAACAGCTTTATTATTATACAATTCAGTCCACTTTGCGTTAAGTAAAGCTAAGTGCCCTGTTTACTAAGGTGAGCTAGCGTTTTTAGCGTGTGCTAAGAATTAGCATGTGATAACGTTAGAGACACTCATAGGAATATATGGGTGTCTCTAGCATCAGCACACGCTAACTTTTAGCGTGCACTAAAAACATTAGCGCAGCTTAGAAACATGGCCCTAAATTTTTGAAAATGACTCACTCCTCAGGCATCACTTTTCCAGGCTGAAGAGCCCTAACCTCTTTAGCCTTTCCTCATATGAGAGGTTGCATCTCCTTTATCATTTTTTTTAATTTTATTTATTCATTTAATCAATATATACAAGAAACATCTTGTGTAGAAAAGTGTCAGTTAACTAATAATATTTACATAGGAAAAAAAAAAGAAAATTAAAATAAAATTTACATTTTCAAAAAGTAATTGACACTCAAGTCCATAAATTAGGATCCAAGATTTTAGGAAATGTAAGGGAGAAAAATATATATTAAAACAAAAAACAGTATACAGGATAATGCAATCTCTACTAAGTGGAGTTATTCCTTACTTTAACGCTTCTCCATTTTTACTGAGGCTATAAGTGTCGATACGTGTGCAGGTTCTGTAAATACATATTTCTTCTCCCTAAGCCTTACTATGCACTTGCAGGGGTATCTTAAAAAAAAGTGCCCCCAAGGTGCAAAATTTCCGGCCTAAGGAGCAAGAATTGTTTCTTCCGTCGTCTTGTCTCCTTGGAGACCTCAGGGAATAACAGTACTTTAAAACCTAAAAAAGGTTTATCCTTATTTCGAAAAAACAAACGGAAAATCCAATTCTTGTCAGGCAAAAATGCAACTGTCGCCACTAAGGTAGCGGCTGTTGCTAAGTCAGTGTCAGAAGTCTCAAGCAAAAGAGAAACATCTATCGGATTTTCATTCTCTTGATTCAAGTTCTTCTCTGGGATGTAGTATACTTGGGAAAATAGTGGTAAATTCTGTTCTGGTATATCCAGAACTTCCCGAAGATAACGTTTTAACATCTCAAGAGGAACAACATTTTGTATTCTAGGAAAATCTCAGGTTATGGTTTTTAGTATAATTATCAAATATCTCCATTTTCTGCCTGAGATTCGTCAAGTCTTTTATCATCGTTGGTTGTAACGTTTCAATCTTCATAATCCTTTGATCCATTTTTTCAACTTTATCATTTAAAACCTTAATTTCTTCTTCTTTTTTTTGTAAGTAAATTTCTAAGGACTTTATTTTCGGTGTAACATCATTAAATCTGTTTTAAGAAAATTTGTTCCAGGTTAGACATTAAATCCCACAATGTGTCTAATGTCACTTCTTTTGGTTTAACCACTATCTCTTTAGGAAGTGCAAACCTTTCAGAAGACTGCTCACGGGTCTCACTTTGTCCCTCAGCTCCTCTCCCCTCATTCCGCGGCAGTTCTATGGGCAAACTGCCCTCCAGTCCTTCCTCAGATGTAAGTAAAGCTTCTCCAGGACGTTCTTCTGGACCCATGCCACCTTCCAAGGGGGGACCCTGTCGAGTCAGAGAGGAAGGAACTCGCGCCTATCGGCTGAGGAGGTGGAGTGCGTGCAGTGGGGCTCAGAGTGGTTTCAAACCCGGGGGAAGCCGAAATCTCCCGTCCGCCGGCGTTCCCTACCGGAGGCGTTCCGCTATCATGAACAACTCCCTGCGGTGTCAAAAAACGATCAATTGGACCAGGTAAGGAGGGGATAGCGGGGAAGCTCTGACCGCTATTCTCCCTCTTCGCTTAGGCATTTCTTTAGCGAACTGAAGGAACGGGACTCACAGCGTCTTAGCAGAGCGCTGCCATCTTGGATCCCTTACGTACCTCCTTTATCATTTTGGTTGCTCTTCTTTGAACCTTTTCTAATTCCATTATCTCTTGTTTGAGGTACGGCCACCAGAACTGAATGCAGTACTCAAGGTGAGGACGCACCATGGAGTGATACAGAGGCATTATAGTATTCTCTGTCTTATTTGCCATCCAGTTCCTAATAATTCCTAGCATCCTTATTGCATTTTGGGCCACCACCGCACATTGGGCAGAAGATTTCAGCATATTGTGTACAACGACACCTAGATCTTTTTCTTGGGTGCTGGACCCCTAAGGAGGACCATAGCATCAGGTAACTAGGATTTAGATTGTTCTTTCCAATGTGCTTCACTTTGCATTTGTCCACATTAAATTTCTTCTGCCATTTGGATGCCCAGTCTTCCAATTTCCTAAGGTCTTCCTTCAATTTTTCACAGTCTGCACCTGTTTTAACAACCTTATCATCTACTAGTTGAATTACCTCACTCGTGGTTCCGATTTCCAGATCATTAATGAGCGATGTTGCTTATAAATGGGTGAAAAACAGTTTATTAGTATTAAGTTAAATTAATGCAAATCTCATCAGGCTGCAAGTAATGTAAAACAGTTTGTCCCTGATGCTCAAAAGTACAGTGCTGTTTATGAATCTTCTGTTAAATTGGATATGTTAAACCCTTGTATTAATGCATGTTCTAAAATCACTTTTGTAAATATGCCCCTTAAGTGGTGTGTGTGCGTGTTTATAAACTACAATTAGTTTGACAGGCATTATGTAGAAGTAAATGGTTTTCCATAACATACAACTTATATAATAAAAACATATGTGTTCTGGTGTAGTATTCCATTCTTTGTGCACTCACAGAAATAACGGTAGACACATGTTTATAGACCAATTAATATTTCTGAACCACTCACTGAGTATGATAGACCTTATTTATAAGCCTTTTCTTAATTAATTCCTTCCACTACCTTTTTACTCTTCACCTAAGTAGGGACTGCTTATCAGCAAGAAACATTGCTATTGTAATCTTTTCAAATATTCAGAGCTTTCCCCTTTGTTCCCATTCTCTTTTCCTTTTCTTTGCTGTTCCTGATACCCAGGGTTGTAGAATATATTCTCTGCTGTTAGGGAGGTAAAAATAAAAAGGAAATAACATATTAAGAGCCCTTATTTGATCCTCTCCTTATCCTTTGGAGGTTTCTTGTTCATTTGTAAAATATCATCTGTTGTAGGGACATTTTATGAAACTATTCAATTAAAAATGTCCTGAAAGAGAACAGGATACTGGAGCTATTCTATACACAGCTAGTACACTTAGCTGAAAATCTTCTAAGCTTTTGATTAAATTACTGCAGGGATGAAGAATAAGGTTGAACCATTGTTCTTTAACCCATTGGGTGGCTTGTGTGAAAGAATGTAAATGTCTTCTTTCCTTAGCAAACCTTCGAAGATATAAACCCTCCAGTGCCAGCTCTTTCTGCTTTCTCTCAGCATTGGATAGCACCCAAGGGAGTTCACATCTTATCAGTGCTGAGCAGCCAAGCAAGGGGCAGCCAACATATTGAGAGGCCGTGATAGTGTACTGGTCAAGGGTATCAGGCAGATAGTGAAAGACTTCCTTCCTAGCTCGAGTAGGAGATTTTTATATTTTAAAGCTTATCTTTTGGCCAACAACAATGCACATGAAATATATAGTCTTTCTGTACCAAAGGAGATATGTATTAAATGATCATAAATCCATAAATAAAAAAAGTGCATTGGTCAACAGGAACACAAATTCTTAGATGAATTTAAAAATTGTAATTTAAATCATTCTTCCCATGGGTTTGGAGAATAGGACATAGTATTGAGCAGACATTAGCTACCATATTCCATGCAAAAAAGAAATTTAAGAAGCAGTGGCGTACCAAGGGGGGGGCGGTCCGCCCCGGGTGCATGCCGCTGGGGGGGTGCCGCACGCCGGTCAACTTCGTTCGTTTTCATGCTCCCTCTGCCCGGGAACAGGAAGTAACCTGTTCCGGGGCAGAGGGAGCATGGAAACGAACAAAGCTGACCGGCGCGCGGCACCCCCTTAGTGGCGTGCACCTGGGGGGATTCTTTCACCGGGCTGGGGGGGTCACGCTGCACCATGGGGAGGGGGGGCGCTGCACCCGGGGGGCGGGGCGCATCGGTGATCCGCCCCAGGTGTCAGGCCCCCTAGGAACGCCACTATTAAGAAGAATAGCTTTCCATTGTCATTTTTCTTATTTGGATTTACAATATCTTCCTATGTAATAGTTTTTCCTGTAGTTCACATATGGTTAGTAAAACAAGTGCCATTGAATACAAATATAGGAAATGAAGTCAGATAAAGACCCTATGGCCTATCCAGTTTGCCCATCCATATAGGGTTTCATTTTCAAAGCACTTAGACGAACAAAGAACATAGTAACCTATGGTACTTTGTGTCATAGTGCTTTGAAAATGTGTCCCATGGAGGGGCATTTTCAATATGTTGGACTTTGCACCTTTAGCGCTAAACATCCCAAATCCGAATAGCAAATGTCACCTTCTTCCTGTTGAAATCTACCATCCTGTAAGTGATGATAAACTGTGGTCTATATTTGCTATAATATCAGAATCGCGATTAGAAAAAATAATGATGACTGTCAATTCTTTTTGTAAATTAGATCATTTACATCCTTCTGTTGTGAAAAAGGAGTAGAGGATGAAACAAACGACAATCAGCACACCGATCAGTGTGGTTATGGGTGGGGAAATGGGCGTTTCTTGGACATTTTGAAATTTACATGCCTAGTTATAGAATATGGCCCAGTGCGCCTAAATCTACACACTGGGATTTACGCCACGTTTGCATAGATTTAGGTGCTGAAATATCAACTAAGCGTATTCTATCATCGACGCCTAAATCTAGGCACTGATTATAGAATACACTTAATCAGCACTGATTTCAGCACCATATAAATTGTACTGCTTTGTCACCCTCCTATCTCCATGCTGGAAGAGACATTTCTGAATACATACCAGACCAAACCCCTAAAATACTACCCGTACATCGATGGCATTTTTATGATTTGGACTGAGAGGGAAGAAACTCTGAAACAATTTTACAATTCCTTCAATACATACCATCCTACAATCAGATTCAAAATTGACTACTCCCCAGAAAAAGTCAATTTTTTGGACACCACAGTCTCAATCAGATATGGCTATAAAGAAACATCCATATACAAGAAACCCACAGACAAATGCAGCTACCTCCACAACTCCAAACTCCAACCTCCACCCTTCACATACAGAAAGATCCATTATTTACAGCCACGCCACAAGGTACCACCGTATCTCTGATCCTGACTGCATCCTTCGAACAGAAAGGCTACAACCCCAAAATAATCTCCAGGAATATTGCCTCCTCCCTCAAAACACCCAGGGAAAATCTGCTACAGTACAAAGAAAAAAAAAAGCCACAGACAGAATCCCCCTTATAGTGACATACAACCCAGAGCTGGAGAAATTAAGAAAAATTATAAAAGATCTACAGCCTCTACTCCAGGAGGATGAATTACTGAAAGAGATATTCCCATCCCCATCAGTGCTGGTCTTCCGACAGCCACCCAACTTAAAACACAGACTAATTAGAAGTAAGCTCTCAACACAGACTCAAAAAGAAGAGAATGTCACACATCCTTGCAATATATCCATCTGCAAACTATGCCAAAACATTGCACAGGACCCCACAGTCATTCACAAAGGAAAAATATTCAACATTAAGGAATCTTTCACGTGCTCATCTTCCAATGTGGTATACCGTATTTTTCGGACTATAAGACGCACTTCCCCCCCAAAATTTGGGAGGAAAATGGGGGGGTGCGTCTTATAGTCCGAATGTAGTTTTAAAAGCACCATAATTCCGTTTTGCAAGGTCCCTCCCTCCCTCGCTTCGTTTTGCAAGGTCCCCCCTCCCTCCCTCCCTCGCTCCGTTTTGCAAGGTCCCCCCTCACTCCCTCCAAATTTTAAAAGTTTTACCTGGTCGTGGTTGCGGCAGCAGCAGCAAAAGGATGCACGCTGGGCACGTCAGTCTTCCGTTCTGACGTCTCTCTGTGCTCTGGTCCCAGGGGCGGGACCAGAGACGTCAAAACGGAAGACTGACGTGCCCAGCGTGCATGCTTTTTGCTACCACGACCAGGTAAAACTTTTAAAATTTGGAGGAAGCGAGGGGGGACTTTGCAAAACAGAGTGAGGGAGGGAAGGAGAGAGGGGGACCTTGCAAAACCGAGGGAGGGGGGAACCTTGCAAAATGGAGAGAGGGAGGGAGGGACCTTGCAAAACGGAATTACGGAGCGAGGGAGGGAGGGGGGGACCTTGGAAAATGGAGAGATCGGGGCCCTGCATTCGGACAAGACGCACCGGACCATAAAATGCACCTAGGCTTTAGAGGAGGGGAAAAAGTGTGTCTTATAGTCC
Organism: Microcaecilia unicolor; assembly: GCF_901765095.1. Lineage (NCBI taxonomy): Eukaryota > Metazoa > Chordata > Amphibia > Gymnophiona > Siphonopidae > Microcaecilia > Microcaecilia unicolor. The sequence goes on along the minus strand of NC_044037.1, from coordinate 167,209,189 downwards.
GAAATTTTTTTTCCCTATTTCCCTCCTCTAAAACCTAGGTGCGTCTTATAGTCCGAAAAATATGGTATATCATTCAGTGTAAAAAAATGCAACAAAGGCTGCTACATTGGAGAAACAAGTCAGATGCTAAAGAAGAGATTTAATTTACATAGACACCATATGAAAAATGCTAGTACCAATCAGGATGCCACCTCTGTGGGGCAGCACTTTACAAAACCAGAACACTGTACCAGTGATTTCATGGTAAGAATCCTGAAAGGGAACTTTAAAACAATACAGGAACGTAAGACCTTTGAAGTCAGAATGATTAAATATTTTGACACCCACCAGACAGGGCTTAACAAAGATCTGAGTTTTGTAGCCCATTATAAACCATAAAATTGTACTGCTTTTTCACCCTCCTATCTCCATGCATATCTCCCTGTCCCTCATCCACCTGACTCTTCCTGTCTCTCACCTATCAACCCCCATCCTGTTAGACTGTCACTGAAATGCTTTGATGTTTCACTTATATATACTAGGATATAACAAAAGAGAGGGAACAAAGTACAAACTAAAGTCCAAACAAAACAAAACAAAAAAAAACAGCACCACGGGCCTTTAAAAATGGAACACAGTTCTTTAATGAATGAGCCTTGACAAAAAGACCCGACACGGGCCGTGTTTCGGTGACTAGCACCTGCGTCAGGGGTCACAGTGATGACGTGGAAAACTTGGGGAATAACTCGAATATATTCCTCTACAATATATTATTCCTTACCCCACGTCTCATGTAGTAAAAGCTACAAAGCACCAAGGCACTTTCACTTTCTGTATCAAAATGGATGAAAAAAAAAAAAAAAAAAAGAAAGTGAAAGTGCCTTTGTGCTTTGTAGCTTTTACTACATGAGACGTGGGGTAAGGAATAATATATTGTAGAGGAATATATTCGAGTTATTCCCCAAGTTTTCCACGTCATCACTGTGACCCCTGACGCAGGTGCTAGTCACCGAAACACGGCCCGTGTCGGGTCTTTTGTCAAGGCTCATTCATTAAAGAACTGTGTTCCATTTTTAAAGGCCCGTGGTGCTGTTTTTTTTGTTTTCACTTATATATACTGTCATCTACCAACATTTGCTTATTTCCGATTTGACGAAGAAGGGCAACCTTCGAAAGCTAATCAAGAAATGTATTAAGTCATGTCCAATAAAAAAGGTGTCATCTTATTTTCTTTTCCACATTTTATTTTGTTTTATTTCTGTTGAGCGCCATATATATAGAATCTCCCCCTGAATGGGCAAAACCTGATCCCCCATCACAAATGCAAATACAATACAAATATAAATGTACACTTATATTCCATAAATAACCAACTGTCACTTTGCAAAGCAGAATAAGTGGCTAGAAAAGATGGCATTGGAAACATAGTTGTGATTATAGAGCAACTAACTAATACTGTGGCTTTGCTAATGCAGAACAGTTCGACAGCGAAGTATGTCAAATCTGAAGTGGTACAACTTAAAGTGTATTCCAACTTTTTGAAACATGACTTACTTCATCTGAAAGTCGAATCAGCGGCCTGGAAGATGGTGCTGCTTTCTGCTAGTGTACTTAGAAATTGGCAATGGATCTTCAATCCATACTAGATGAACCCAGCAATCGCTAATAGGAGAAAAAATATTTGGATTACAGGTGTTCCTGAGGGCAATGAAGGCACTGATGCAGTAAAAGTTATGGAAGAATTCATAACCAAAGTCCTGCAAATTCATTTCAGTAGGCTGTTTGAAATGGAAAGTGCCCACAGAGTACCTACCCTGCAACACCCAAATCAAAAAGCTTCCTCAGTCTTTTGTTGTGAAACTTCTATGGTTTCCTAAAGTAAGTGAACTGTAAGGTCTGATAAATTAAAACCACATTTACAATGGAATGGCAGTTGCATTATGATTACGGTTGATTTTACTAAGGCCACTGTGAACAAAAGGAAGTACTTTTTCTCTTCATCCAAGACTTAAAGCAATTGAAGCCAGATATGGCTTATTTTCACTAGTGCTTATAAAAGGTACAACCAAATTAAATATGGATCTTCATCAACTAGAAAAGTATTTGGATGAACAAGAAGCAATGCATATGGCTTCTACTTGACTGTTGGTGACACTGTCCAGATATGGAAGTGACTTACACTGTTTTTGCTAATTTTGCCAGGTGTTGCCCGATGATGATAACAGTGCCTGCAATCTCTACTGTAGTCCTTCATCTCCTTGACCCCTGTTTAGCTACTTGAGAGTGTAGGTTTTAGTTGGCAGAGATTCATTATACCTTATTACTTAATTTGAGTCGATTTTGTATGTAGTGTGTCTAGCGTATGCTTTTTTTCTTGGAAGCTTGGTGTGGCTGTCTAGATTGCTGACTTCTGATGTTCTTGCTGGCAAAAGTATGCCTCTTGTAATGGAACCTTTTTCTGGTATGGATGATATTTGATTATCATATATTCTATTCTTCATAATGCTTATATTACATCCTATTAAATGAAAAAAAATCAGTATATATTAAAAAGTTTAATCATTCTGTTGTATTTCTGCAAGAATCGCACTTTAAATGCCAGAGAGTCCCGGAAAATGCTGAAGAACTGGGTTAAAGAATGTAATATTTCTCCTGTCCAAGGTAAAAAGAATGGTGTGATCACACTAATAAGTCTGTGCAATGCTCTATGGTGCCCTATGCTGCAGATTCTGAAGGCAGATGGCTTACAACTGTTGTTCACATTTCACAGAAAACATATGCTTTAGTTAATGTATATGTTCCTAATATAGATTAAACTTTTTTCCATACTTTATTACAACATATTGCTTTAACAGGGGCTGATTTCATCATTCTGGGGAAATGTTTGAATTTTCCCTTAGATACAGTTGTGGATCATAAATCATTGATACATGTCAGACCCCTTAGATTCATTTTAGCATTGAAACAATTGTTGCAGAACTGGAAATTGGTAGACCCATGGCTTCTACTCCATCCCCATGGAGTTAGATTATTCTTCCTATTCTGCTCCACAGAAGTCTTTTTCTTGTCTGGACTATTTGTTTCCAATTCTCTCATCTCTGGTATGACTAATGCTTCGAGTGACCTTATTCATATATCAGATTACGCCAGTGTTACGCTTTATCTGGGTGTGGGTGATTCTGGAATGGCCTCTAAAAGCCGGAGATTCTACATGCCATTACTGCAAGATGAGGTGTTTTGTCAAAAGCTTAAAGGTTGGACAGGGAAGTATTTCTTGCATAATGATAACACACAATGTGGAATATTTTTTAGTTTGAGATGCATATAAAGTTTATATAAGAGGTGATTGCACCCTGGGAGCTTATAAGGCCTTGCCCTGAGTTGGCTCCCAGGGGCAGGGCTGCCAAGAGGAGGGGGGGGGCAGGGGGTCAAAATTCCCCAGGCCTCCAAAGGGGGTCCAGCGCTGGGGTCTCTCTCTCCTGCTCCTGATGGGATACGAGTGATCATACCCCGATAGGAGCAGGAGAGATAAAACTCCGGCACCGCAGCCGGGCCCCCCTTGGAGGCTGGGGAGGACCCGGAGGAGCACCTCCAGCACTGCTCTTCTGCCCAGCTGAGCGGCTGCTTTTCCTCTCAGGCGTGTGTGCTTGGTTTTGAAACCGAGCATGCCTTGAGAGAAAAAGCAGCCGCAGGGGCAGGCAATCGGAGGAAAAGTGGCGCTGGAGGAAGACATCTTCTGCTGGTGGGGCCTCGGGATCCCCACCAGCCAAGGTTTATCAATTACAGCAGCGATCTGGGGGGGGGGGGGGGGAGCTGGGACAATTGTGGAGGGGTTGGCAGCGATCTGGGGGAAGGGGCAGTGGCCCTGCCCTTGGCCTGGCGGGAGCTCTGCCCCAGGCCCAGTTCAGTCTCTCGGCAGCCCTGCCCAGGGGCTGCTCTACCTTGAGCCTCCTCCCAAGGGCTCTGCCCGCTACTGAACCTCAGACCTGACTGGGTACCAGAGGCTGTTGGCCTTCTCCTGAGCCCACTCCCAAGGGCAACTGATGTCCTCAGCCTTAAGCACTGACAGTGCCTCTCCTGGACATTTTATTCTGCCCTGAGTTACCCCCAGAGGCCGCTCTGCCCTGAGCCAGCTCCCAAGGGCTACTGGTCTTCTGTCTTCAGACAGAGCCTCCACTGGTCCTGTTCTTTGCTTGGTGCAGAACTTTCAGCTCTTACAAGAGCCTGTGATTCCAGGTTGCCCCCAATAAAAGGCAGCCTTGCTTCTCAGCCAAAAGGTCAAGAACAGGATCCCTGAATCTCAGCGGAAGAACTCCAGATCACAGCTCCTAGTCGATAGGTAATGAATAGGGTTACCATATGTCAGAGTTTCCCCGGACATGTCCTCTTTTTGGAGGCACCACGGGGCATCCGGACAGGTTTATCCAGCCTGCCCATTTGTCCGAGTTTGCGGGCAGGCTTCGTGGTGCCCTCTTCCTGTCATGTACCTTATCACACCCTGGTGGTCTAGTGGTCTCTTCGAGTCTTTGGGGCAGGAAAGAACCACACTCTTTCCTACCCAGCGTTGCCATGGGCATGCTCTCTGTCGGCTTCTTCAAAATGGCTGCCGAGATTTCAAGCTGCGGCAGCCTCGCAAGACTTCCGCAGAAGATAATGATATTTTGGTTTTGTGGTAGCTATATAGGTTTTGAGTGTCTTTTTTATAGGGTTTTGTGTTACTTCACAAATCTCTCTGTTTACTAAGCTGTGCGGCAATGCTGACACAGTCCATTCAAAGTGAATGGGCTGTGTGGGCATTAGCGCACTGCAGCAGCTAGTGTGGCTTAGTAAACGGGGGAAAATGTTTTGTTGAAGTTTTAATATTTATATATAATACAGTTTTATATATTAACACAGTTTTAATATTTATATACTTTTGTAAGCTGAATTATAAAGGTAAATGTCCTTGCTCCATTGTTGGTGAATGTGGAGTGTTACAGAACTGGGATTGATGAGTTTATATTGAGATTGTGTCCCATCCTCTGCATTCTCCAGCCTTCACTTCCATATGAAAGAATTCTTTGAATGGTGCTATTAAAATACTTGTTTTAATGGGTGGTTGAAACTGTCTAAAAGTGTTTCTAAAGCCTTTGGGACTACTTATAGTATCTCTTATAGCTTATTTGAAGGTGGTGGAGGGGTCCGGATGGCTGTGATATACAGAAGTGTCACTTTGGGTTGAGTGAGGCAACACTGTCTGCAGTGACCTTAGGAAAAGGCAGTGAATGTTCAGAAGTAGCTATGGTCAGTGAGGCAGTTTGTATGCTCCAAACTACCCCTTAGAGAGGGAGGGGGGGGGGGGTAAAACTGTTATCTTAGAGCCTAAGTGAAAAGGAGCAGGGTCTCTGAACAGTGCCTACTGTTATAAAAGGGAATCCATGCTTATTGTATCACTAGTAAAAAAAGGCCCGTTTCCGAAACCAATGAAACTGGCGATAGCATGTGGATTTTTGTGTGTGTGTATGTGTCACAGAGTTATTTTGTGTGTGTGTGTATGTGTGAGGGTGCGGTGTGTGTGCAGGTTTTTGATGTGTGTCTTTTTTTGTTTTGTTTTTTGCTTGGGGGTTGGGGGATGTGCTGTGCTGTCCTTGGTCGCTGTTTGCTGCTGGCTGGGTCGCAGGTAATCCTTCCAGCTGGGCCGCAGCTTGTCCTGTTCGCCCACGTCCCAGATGGTGACGGGCACGTTGTTTTCCGGCTCCTCTGACTCCATGTCAAGCGATCCCAAATATAGGCTGTGCTATAGGCCCTCTGGCACTCTTCAGTACTGGCATTAGGCATTTAAAAATTTCTCCCCCCCCCCGGTCTATTTTTGCACATACCCACAGCAGGAATATTCTTCTCTCGTTCCAGCGGTGGTTCTGTGATCTCCGTGCTGCACAGATAATGAGCCATTCTGCTGGGGAATGCTCCTCCCTTATTGTCACGTAGTTTCCTCTGATTGGTCCGTCTTACGTTGCCTAGTGTTGCCTGGGAACGGTGTTGTGATGGTCCTTTGTGTTTCAGAATGTTGAGGGTGTTTTTTCTGACTGGTCCGTCATGCGAGGGCGGGGCAGAGAGACATGGTCAGTGTTGTGGCTTATCTCTGATATTTGAATTCCAGTGCTGTTAAATGTGTATATTTTTGATTCTGTTTCACGGTAGTTCTGTTATTGGGTTTCAATTTACTGTTTTCAAGTTTACCTTTTTTTATTGTAATTATGTTTGTTCTTGGTTATTTTACAGTTATGTTAACAAAATTGTAAGATTTATGTTAAACTGTACCTGCTGTACATCGCTTTGGGTGAATGTCTTCATAAAGTTAATAAATCCCAGTAAATAACTAAATAACAGACCTGACCCTAAGCAGCTAGAGTCACAGCATCTGTAAGCTTTGATGTTTTAAGCAACTTTGATACCTGTGTGAAGAGGTGAAGCTACTGACTCCAGAGTTCCCTAACATAGGGGGAAGGGAGAAACATGTGTTAATGTGATATTGGGGAATAATGGTGTGCTGTTACTGAATATATGGAAGACATTTACTGTTGAATCTGTACAGGCAAATATACTAGTTCTTCTAAGGAATGGACTTAAAGGAAATGAGAACTGAAGAGAAGCTTTTCTGTGAGGAAAGAAGAATACTTAGTTTTCTTTTCACTGCTAAGAGGAGAAGATCTTGTCATGAATGTGTTATAATGGAATTGTGTTGCTATCCCGATGAAGTTGAATCCTGTGCTTTCTTTGGTGACTAAACAGATTTTATTCAGCAATTATTCATTGTCTGGTAAGGAGTTTTTCAGGCAGATGGGGAATGGGAATATCCTCCTTTAAAAAAAGGCAACTGCAAACTGCTTTGCAGCCAGTACCCAGCAGAGGGCACTGCAGTTAGTTTGCCGGTCTACCCAAGATAGCAACAACTGCAATTGTTATTTTTTCTGATGCATGGAGTTTTATGGACCTCAGTGGAACAAAGTAAGGTGCAAAGTGAATTGATTAATTTATGCTGGTCTTGTTGCGAAGTTGGTACTTTAGAGTATATGATATAATCCAGCAAATTTGTGTCCATTCTGATAAGCAGTATGGGATACGTTTAAAGCTGATTTTAATATTACTGTTCCAGTATTCCATAAAATATGTATATTTTGTTCTTTGTGCTTATTTGAACATCTTAATGAGAATATGAAACTAACTTACTGCTGCTTATGAATTCAAAACTGTACTAAAAGAATGAAAAGAGAGTCAAGTGAATTTAATGTTTTGGTAGAACTCTGTGTATGTAGTTTATAAAAATGAGTCTAGAATTGTTGAAAAAGCTGACGCATACAGATAAACATATGGAAGCCTATGGGCTTCTTTAAAATCATTTTGTCAAGTTGAGTCCTCTGAAAAAAACATAAAGGGGTCCTCCAAATTGTCTTAGTTCATTTTTTCTTTATTTCATTATTTTAGATATTATTGAATAGCTGTAGCATAGACAGACGTCATTTTGGATGGGCCCACTGTTAAGTTGGATGGACTTTCCGCCCATTTAAAAAAAAAGGTTCCAGGGGAGATCTTGGAAATTATAGACCGGTGAGTCTGACGTCGGTGCCGGGGAAAATGGTAGAGGCTATTATTAAAAAAAAAAAAATTACAGAGCACATCCGAGGACATGGATTACTGAGACCGAATCAGCATGGCTTTTGTGTGGGGAAATCTTGCCTGACCAATTTACTTCAATTCTTTGAAGGAGTAAACAAACATGTGGACAAAGGGGAGCCGGTTGATATTGTGAGGCATATTTTCAAAGCACTTTGGGAGGCTAAGTTCCATAGGTTTCTATGGAACTTTGGGAGGCTAAGTGCTTTGAAAATATGCCTCTGTGTATCTGGATTTTCAAAAGGCGTTTGACAAGGTACCTCATGAAAGGCTACAGAGGAAATTGGAGGGTCATGAGATAAGACGAAAAGTCCTATTGTGGATTAAAAACTGGTTGAAGGATAGGAAACAGAGAGTGGGGTTAAATGGGCAGTATTCACAATGGAGAAGGGTAGTTAGTGGGGTTCCTCAGGGGTCTGTGCTAGGACTGCTGTTTTTTAATATATTTATAAATGATTTAGAGATGGGAGTAACTAGCGAGGTAATTAAATTTGCTGATGACACAAAGGTATTCAAAGTCGTTTACTCGCGACAGGATTGTGAAAAATTACAGAAGGACCTTACAAGACTGGGAGACTGGGCGGCTAAATGGCAGATGATGTTTAATGTGAGCAAGTGCAAGGTGATGCATGTGGGAAAAAAGAACCCGAATTATAGCTACGTCATGCAAGGTTCCACGTTAGGAGTTACGGACCAAGAAAAGGATCTGGGTGTCGTTGATAATACACTGAAACCTTCTGCTCAGTGTGCTGCTGCGGCTCGGAAAGCGAATAGAATGTTGGGTATTATTAGGAAAGGTATGGAAAACAGATGTGAGGATGTTATAATGCCGTTATATTGCTCCATGGTGCGACCGCGCCTTGAGTATTGTGTTCAATTCTGGTCGCCGCATCTCAAGAAAGATATAGTGGAATTGGAAAAGGTGCAGCGAAGGGCGACTAAAATGATAGCGGGGATGGGACGACTTCCCTATGAAGAAAGATTAAGGAGGCTAGGGCTTTTCAGCTTGGAGAAGAAACGGCTGAGGGGAGACATGATAGAGGTATATAAAATAATGAGTGGAGTGGAACAGGTGGATGTGAAGCGTCTGTTCACGCTTTCCAAAAATACTAGGACTAGGGGGCATGCAATGAAACTACAGTGTAGTAGATTTAATTAAACTCTGGAATTCGTTGCTGGGGAACGTGGTGAAGGCGGTTAGCTTGGCAGAGTTTAAAAAAGGGTTAGACGGTTTCCTAAAGGACAAGTCCATAAACTGCTACTAAATGGACTTGGGAAAAATCCACAATTCCGGGAATAACATGTATAGAATGTTTGTACATTTGGGAAGCTTGCCAGGTGCCCTTGCCTGGATTGGCTGCTGTCGTGGACATTACTTATGTACTTATGTCCTGCTTCTCTCTCCATCTCCTCTGCCCCTGGATCTGGCATTTCCCCCCCTCCCCCCCACCTGCCTCCCCAGTGTACCTCAGCTACTTCATGAGCGGTGGCAACAAAACACATCTGCTGCCTGCACCAGCCTTGCAGGCTTCCCTCTATCATGTCTTGCTAGAGAGGAAACAGGAAATAATATGAGCGAAGGTGGGACATGGGAGAGGGAAGTCTGCGGGGCCAGGGCTGGTGCAAGCAGCGGATATGCATCACTGCTGCTGCCTGCAAAGGTGATGAGAGACACTGGGAAGGGAGAAGCTCAGAGATAGGTGGAGTTGCTGGGCTGTGGGAGGGTGGCGGCAAATGCCAGACTCAGATGTTTATGGGAGGAAGAGCGGGCAGCGAAGTAGCCACTGCCAAACTGTTTTGAGGGGCCAGACAAGTATGGGCCTGAGCCGAGACCCACCCAAGCTCACCTGTAGCTTCACCACTGTTACATGGTAACACTTTTTGTTGAGGTTTGTCTTCCCAGTTACTATGTTTGCCTGTTATATTTTGCTGCCACTTCAGTGAATGAATTCTTTTCTTTTCTATTTTGTTACTGTATTACTCAAAACATTAATAAAAATGGAATGGAACTTATTTATTGTATATTGCTAAGATCTTACCAAAACCAGTTTCAAATGATCACTAATTGAATTATGTCTAAATAGATAAATAATCAGATTTTAATGCAAGGTAAGTTTAAAGAATTCTACAAGTTGTTTCTTTCCAGCACTAAAGGAGTTACCAAAAACAATAGGAATTATATTCTGCTAAGAAAGCAGGCAGAACAGAATAAATGTCATTCAGCAGATGGCTGACATCTTACCTTTTATTTGTTACAAGTTCATACAAAATAGCTGGAATCATGAATCAAACTTCCTAATGCTGTGATGCTCACAATTGAGAAGAAAGTTTCCTACAAGTACAGCGCTTCATAGTAAAAACCAAATTATAATAAACCTCCTGACAGAAGTATTTTATTCCAGCATAATTTCTTGTTGTTTTGTTGCAGCTGTCCCACTCTATAATAAAAAAAAATTAAAAATGTCTTCACATCAGATATGTAAAGAAATTATGGTGTCTTGATTCTAAAGCAGACCATTTGGAGGCTTAAAGCTTACTCTGTCTGTTTCCAACCCTCTGCGCTGAAAAGGAATTGAATCGGCTCAAAGAAGAGCTAGCAGCAATTAATGGAAAAAAAAATCCCTTTCACTATCTTTCTAATTCTTTATAATGCATTTTGGCATTGAAACATTAGTTGAGTGCCAAAAGGGGGTGAAAGGGCAGTTAGGCAGTTAAGTGCACTTAGGGGCCCTTTTACTAAGATGCATAGGCGCCTATGCATGTATAGCGCACATCAAATTAGAACTACTGCCCGGCTACCGTGTGTCCCGGGCAGTAATTCTAATTTTAATGTGCGTCCAAAACGCGCAGCAGAAAATAATTTCTGTGTTCTACCGAGTGATGCTAACCAGGCGGTAATTGGCAGTGTATGCACGCTAACAACTACCACTCAGTTAATGCATGAGACCTTACCACTAAGTCAGTGGGTGGTGGTAAGGTCTGAGGCCCAAAATGGATATGTACTGATTTTTATTTTTATTTATTTATTTTATTGCATTTGTATCCCACATTTTCCCACCTATTTGCGGGCTCAGTGTGGCTTACAATACATTGTAGTGATGGAAGTACAATCTGTTACAACATAATTATGGTTACATTGTGAGGCGTTAAGTTAAAACAAAGTCCAGGTATTGTTAAGGAGAATAAAACAATGGCAAAGAACAACAAAACGATAGAAGAACACCGGATACTGATTGGGCAGCAAAGCAATAGCGAGAGATCATTCGGGTATGATATTTTCTGTTTTTTTACCTGTAGGTTAGGTTTAAACGTGTTAAGAATTGCGGGGGATAAAAGTACAGAAGAGAATGTATTGATGCATTGCTAATAGTGTGTGTGGACTTCATGTGTTTTGATCCTTTCGATAAATTTTTTTGAAAAGATGGGTCTTTAGTAGTTTGCGGAAGTCGGTTAGTTCGTAGATCGTTTTCAGGTTTCGTGGTAGTTTGTTCCAGAATTGTGTGCTCATATAAGAAAAGGTTGACGCGTGCAGCACTTTGTATTTTATGCCCTTGCAGTTAGGGAAGTGGAGGTTGAGGAAAGTTCGGGATGATCTTTTAGCGTTTCTGGGTGGTAGGTCTATTAAGTCAGACATGTAGGCTGGGGCTTCACCGTGAATGATTTTGTGGACTAGTGTGCATACTTTAAAAGTGATGCGTTCCTTGAGTGGGAGCCAGTGTAGCTTCTCTCGTAAGGGTTTCACACTTTCATATTTTGGTTTCCCGAAGATGAGTCTGGCTGCTGTGTTCTGGGCTGTTTGGAGCTTCCTCAGTAATTGTTCTTTACAACCTGCGTATAGTGAGTTGCATTAGTCCAGATGGCTGAGCACAAGTGATTGCACTAGGTTTTGGAAGACGGATCTTGAGAAGAATGGTTTTATTCTTTTCAGTTTCCACATGCAGTAGAACATCTTTTTGGTTGTGTTGTTTGCGTGGGTTTCAGGTGGCGGTCAATAGTAACTCCAAGGATTTTTAAAGTTTCTGAGATTTTTTGCCGCACGTCCATTTTCAGCACTCTTTTTCCCTTCCTTGCTTTTACCCTCTCTCTCTTATACTTCTAAGACATTGACTGTTTGTTCGCTGACTTGTGTATTTATATAGACTGTTGTAAGCCACATTGGGCCTGCCCGTGGGTGGGAAATTGTGGGATATAAATGCTGTAAATAAATAAATAAATAGACCTGTTCACGTCCAATACACGTTCCTACAGTAGCACAGGCCATTTTTCGGCGTGCTTTAGTAAAATGCTCTTTTAGCAGACACTTTTCTTTAACTTGATGCTTAAATGTTCTAGTGTGTAACTGCAAAAGGGGGCATTCACATGGGAGGGGCATGCATGGTTCATAGGCGTCCCGACTATTGAAGCATACAGGAGTGTACCCATTTACACCTGCCATAGAGCAAGCGTAAGTGGTGGCACATATTTGCTGACTTAGGGCCCTGTTTACAAAGGTGCACTAGCGTTTTTAGTGTTCACTAACCGTGTAAATGCCCAGAATATTCCAATGAGCATCTATACGATTAATGCGCACTAGTTAACGCTAGCACACCTTTGTAAACAGGACCTTTATGCTAGTATTCTATGCCTAGATTTTGGGTGTCTAAATTTAGTGCCCTTTATAGAATTGCCCCCTATGAGTCTTTGAATATCTTACCACCACTTCCACAAAGATTAAAGCCTAAGCTCTGGTTGACAAATAATTTCAGTTGACATACTTATTCACTTGTTAGAAAACAAGTAGGTTAAGAGTCATTTGGACTCCAAAATAGAGTGTAATATTTGCTTGTATAATAATGCTGTTAGTAAAGAGTGACTTTTTGTTTTCTTCTACCTCATTCATCTGTATTTTATTCAACAGAAAGCAGAACCTGATAGCAGTATTTTCTGCTCTGAAAATACCAGCCAGTTAACCTTTGAAATACCTCTCAATGATTCGGGATCTGCTGGACTTGGTGTGAGCTTAAAAGGGAACAAATCCCGAGATACTGGAGCTGATTTAGGAATATTTATCAAGTCTGTTATCCACGGAGGCGCTGCATATAAGGTATGGAAGAGATATGTTAACATTTGCATTTGGTGGTATTTCGTGGTGGATGAAGAAGGGTTGTGAAAATATTTAGGGTTGGAAGAGTAACCTAATGGTTAGCGCAGAGGGCTGTGAACCAGGGGAATCTGGATCAAATCCCACTGCAGTTCCTTGTGATTTTGGTAATCAATAGAAATAAAATAAAACATAGAAAAGAAGATAAGATGATGCCTTTTTTCTTTTCTCTGTCTTATTTTCTTTTTTATGTTTTATTTTATTTCTATTGATTACCTTTAAAAGTGGACTAAATGGCTACCACATCTCTCTACTCAAGATTGTGATTTTGGGAAAGTCATTTAACCTCCCCCCGCCCCCCCACAAATTGCCTCAGGTTCAAACTTAGATTGTGAGCCCTCCAGTGACAAAAAAATACCTACTGTGACAAAATGTATGCCACTTCTATAGATTTCAGCCTTGCAGGCAGTATATAAGAAATTAAATAAAATAAATAGGGCTGCACATAGATTAAAAATTTTAATTGCATGATTAGTCGCATAAAAGGTCTCCCTCCCATTTTCTCCTGTACGGTGCAAAATATAGACAACAGATGTAAATTCTCAAAACTGACATACAGTAAAGTCTCGATTATCTGACATTCGCTGATCTGACTGTCCTGCATATCTGATAGACCCCTGATGACGTCACGTGGCTCCTCTTTCTGTTTTCCGAACCTGGGACCCTACTTTTACCACCACTGTGAGCTAGGACCCTGCTTTTGCTACCCTTGTTTCTGCATTCCTTGAGGGGTTACCATTGTCTTCATTCTTTTCCAACTTTTCATTTATCCGACGAGTTAGTCCCGTTTAGGTCGAGTAATTGAGACTTTACTGTATTTCAGTTACTAAACTGAAAATAAAATTCTTTCTTTTACCTTTGTTGTCTTGCGGTTTTATTTATCATCTTGTTCTCCGTCTGTGGTTCTGCTTCCCTCTGTGTTCTGAGCTCTGTTTCCTGGGCCTTTTGTCAATTCACTATTTTTCTCTTACCCTATAGCTATCTTTCAGGTTCACCTTTCTTCCATTTTCTGCCTCCTTCTCAAATATGTCTAGTTTCCATCTCTTCCCTATTCTTTCCTCTCCTTTAGGGGCATCAGTTTTCTCTCTCTCTCTTCTTTTTCCCTCCATCCATGTGCTCTTTCTTTCTTTCTTTCTTTCTTTCTTTCTTTCTTTCTTTCTTTCTTTCTTTCTTTCTTTCTTTCTTTCTTTCTTTCTTTCTTCTTTCTTTCCTTCCTTTCCTTCCTTCCTTCCTTCCTATCCATGTGCAGTTCCCTTCTTTCTCTTCCCTTCTTGTCCAGCATCTCCCTTCTTTCTTCCTTCCACCCTCTATTTCCAGCATTTACCCCTCCCCCCTGCCATCCTGCATCTCTTTGTCTTCCTTCTCCTTCAACAAGTTCCGGCATCTCTGTCTGCCTGCCTGCATGCCTGCTTGCTTCTCCTCTCCTCTTCCCTCATTGCTGTACTCCAGCATCCCTCATTGCTCATTCTCCCTCTCCTGCAACCCTCTGAACTTGCCTTTATGGCCAGAAGCATATCTTTAGTACTGCTAACATTAAAATCTGATTTAAAGGGGCTGTGGGAGGTGGGACTCCAAGTGGACAGGTGATAAGTGAGGAAAAGATGCCGGAAGGAGGAAGAGTGAGAGATGTCAAACAACAGGAGGAGGAGGAAATAGAGAGAGAGAGATAGAAAGATGCCAGATTACAGAGCAAAGAACAGGGAGCCTATTGCATTAATTGTGTTCAATTTATTAATGCAAGTTAACAATTTATTGCATTAATTATTAAAAGTTCAGCCCTAAAAAAAAAATAAATTTGCAATGACTTGGGAAATGTTGTTTTATGTCTATTCACTAAATGTGGCCACTCTTGGGAAGTAGTGTGCCCTTTTTTGGAAGAGTGTGCACTAATAATGATATTGCTTTGGAAATAGAAAAAATGAGCAAAATGAAAATTCCTATACATAACACAGGGGTCCTTTTACTAAGGTGCGCTGAAAATGGCCTGCAGTAGTGTAGACATGTGTTTTGGGCACACGCAGAATAATTTTTTTTGGTACACCTGTAAAAAATGTATTTTTTAACTTTTGCCGAAAATGGACGTGTGGCAAAATGAAAATTGACGCGCGTCCATTTTGGGTCTGAGACCTTACCGCTGGCCATCGACCTAGCGGTAAAGTCTCACACTGTAACGGGGCCACATATCAGGGTTTCATGACATAAAACTAGTATCGTCCTTGGAGTTTCCCAACAAAAACACAGAAGCCCCCTACTCTTATGTTTTATTTAAATTAATTAATTTAAAACATTTCTAATTCATTTTATCCAAATTCTAGGCAGAGGTCAGGTTCACATACACAATATTCAACAACATCTAAAAACAGAACCCATCATAATATGTATAAAAGTCTACTGCCAAAACTTGCATTCCTAAATGTGCATGAACCTTATCACCTTAGTCCAATATTAACTACTGCATGTACTTTGATAAAGTGGAGATTTCTTCTCAACAGTTACATATCCTGTCCATATGATTGAATTTTAAGGAACTAGGGGAGTAGCTGTATCCATATTTGTAACTGTTAAGGTGTCTTGAGATCCAGAAGTTTATCTGTCACTAGCTCTTTTACGACACTTTATTATGTTAAGTTTCTATCCAAAGTGTTCTCCAGATTTGTTAATATCTGAAAAGGAGGGATCCTTAGTTTAGTTACCCATTTCTTGCTGGTCTCAATGAGGCATATTTTCAAAGCACTTAGCCTCCCAAAGTTCCATAGAAACCTATGGAACTTAGCCTCCCAAAGTGCTTTGAAAATATGCCTCAATGTCCACTATATAAGGGATTTATCTTACTATGTAACGACCAAGGTAAATGGAAATCTACAGCAACATAAATTTTTTTTTCTGTTGTAGTAGTAATACAAGAGGTCAAAAACTGTCTTAGACAAGGTATAGGAGGAGAGATCTGCAAATATGCAACACTTATTACATATTGTTTGCGTGCGTACATTTTTATCTTGGAATTGATCAAAGCAGGCTACTATGCCATGAGGACCAGTGCCTTTTCAGCCTGCTGGATGAAAAACTTTGTGCTCTGCCAAGATAAATATGGGCTTCCTTCACATCTGGAGCACAGGGTTTGTGTAGTTTCATAATTATTTCATGCTCAGTTTCTGGCAAGACTAAAACACATGTATTTGCCTGTTTTCTAAATCATCTTGTTTGTCCTTGTCATTATTCAGGGTTTCCTACTGATGACGCTTATTCTGAAATATTGCTATTACTTTAATGTGTTCCCCGATGTGGATTTCATTTTATTTCTCATGGTTATCTAACGGTTTCAGTTTATTTTTGAGTTCCTGCACTGTGGTTGTTATGTTCAGTCTTAAGAGCTTCATTTCATTGAGAAGTTCTGTGAAGTCAGCCCTGGTAACAGGGATATTGAGGATGCCATGCTTAGACGATCTAGCCATTTCGAGAGCCTCTTGTTAAAGCTTGGAGTTTTCAGTGTATTTGTCAAGTGCAGTGGAGTATGTAGATTACCCCACCATGCAGTGATATACTTGCTCCAATATTTAAAGCACTGGTGAGAAACAAATCTCCACAGGGTAAGCAGACAGAGGATTCAACATCTAAGTTTTTTTTGTCAAAGCAAATGCAAGGCGCAGATTAAGAGGGAGTATGAAAACAAGATAGCATTAGATGCAAAAAAACACAGTAAAAATTTTTTCGGTATATTAAAAGCAGGAAGCCGGCAAAAGAATCGGTTGGGCCACTGGATGACCGAGGGGTAAAAGGGGCGATCAAGGAAGACAAAGACGTAGCGGAGAGACTGAATGAATTCTTTGCTTCGGTCTTCACCGAGGAAGATTTGGGTGGGATACCGGTGTCGGAAATGGTATTTCAAGCGGACGAGTCGGAGAAACTTACTGACTTCACAGTAAACCTGGAGGACGTAATGGGGCAGTTCGGCAAACTGAAGAGTAGCAAATCTCCTGGACCGGATGGTATTCATCCTAGAGTACTGATAGAACTGAAAAACGAGCTTGCGGAGCTACTGCTAGTGATATGCAACTTATCCTTAAAATCGAGCGTGGTACCGGAAGATTGGAGGGTGGCCAATGTAACGCCCATTTTTTTAAAAGGCTCCAGGGGAGATCTGGGAAATTATAGACCGGTGAGTCTGACGTCGGTGCCGGGGAAAATGGTAGAGGCTATTATCAAAAACAAAATTACAGAGCACATCCGAGGACATGGATTACTGAGACCAAGTCAGCATGGCTTTTGTGTGGGGAAATCTTGCCTGACCAATTTACTTCAATTCTTTGAAGGAGTGAACAAACATGTGGACAAAGGGGAGTCAGTTGATATTGTGTATCTGGATTTTCAAAAGGCGTTTGACAAGGTACCTCATGAAAGGCTACAGAGGAAATTGGAGGGTCATGGGATAGGAGGAAATGTCCTATTGTGGATTAAAAACTGGTTGAAGGATAGGAAACAGAGAGTGGGGTTAAATGGGCAGTATTCACAATGGAGAAGGGTAGTTAGTGGGGTTCCTCAGGGGTCCGTGCTAGGACCGCTGCTTTTTAATATATTTATAAATGATTTAGAGATGGGAGTAACTAGCAAGGTAATTAAATTTGCTGATGACACAAAGAGGCATATTTTCAAAGCACTTAGCCTTCCAAAGTTCCATAGAAACCTATGGAACTTTGGAAGGCTAAGTGCTTTGAAAATATGCCTCATAGTTATTCAAAGTCGTTAAATCGCGACAGGATTGTGAAAAATTACAAGAGGACCTTACGAGACTGGGCGGCTAAATGGCAGATGATGTTTAATGTGAGCAAATGCAAGGTGATGCATGTGGGAAAAAAGAACCCGAATTATAGCTACGTCATGCAAGGTTCCACGTTAGGAGTTACGGACCAAGAAAGGGATCTGGGTGTCGTCGTCGATAACACACTGAAACCTTCTGCTCAGTGTGCTGCTGCGGCTAAGAAAGCGAATAGAATGTTGGGTATTATCAGGAAAGGTATGGAAAACAGGTGTGAGGATGTTATAATGCCGTTGTATCGCTCCATGGTGCGACCGCACCTTGAGTATTGTGTTCAATTCTGGTCTCCGCATCTCAAGAAAGATATAGTAGAATTGGAAAAGGTGCAGCGAAGGGCGACTAAAATGATAGCGGGGATGGGACGACTTCCCTATGAAGAAAGACTAAGGAGGCTAGGGCTATACAGCTTGGAGAAGAGACGGCTGAGGGGAGACATGATAGAGGTATATAAAATAATGAGTGGAGTGGAACAGGTGGATGTGAAGCGTCTGTTCACACTTTCCAAAAATACTAGGACTAGGGGGGCATGCGATGAAACTACAGTGTAGTAAATTTAAAACAAATCGGAGAAAATTTTTCTTCACCCAACGTGTAATTAAACTCTGGAATTCGTTGCCGGAGAAAGTGGTGAAGGCGGTTAGCTTAGCAGAGTTTAAAAGGGGTTGGACGGTTTCCTAAAGGACAAGTCCATAAACCGCTACTAAACGGACTTGGAAAACTCCAAAATTCCAGGAATAACATGTATAGAATGTTTGTACGTTTGGGAAGCTTGCCAGGTGCCCTTGGCCTGGATTGGCCGCTGTCGTGGACAGGATGCTGGGCTCGATGGACCCTTGGTCTTTTCCCAGTATGGCATTACTTATGTACTTATGTTTTAAACTGTATAAGGTAATATGAGAGTAATTCTTTCAGATACATATTAAGAATATAGGTAATTCTATACATTGGTGCCTAGGTGTATGCATCACTTACATGCATCATAGGTACCATTAATTGGTAATTATATACAAATGTACACTTAGGCATTATCTTATAGCCTAACTCCTATACCACATAACTGCAGAGGGAGCATATACAAGGATGGAGGGGGGCAGGCCATTGGCATGTTTTCAAGCGACATGCATAACTAAGAGAATACTATCAATGCATCTTTCGTCGCATGTGGGTACACCCATTTACACCTGCCATTGACATTGCATAAATGATCACACCTAAACTTAGGTGTGCCCATGCATGCTAATCTTGTTAGTATTCTATGTTATCTTGGCGCACACATGCAGTTATAGAATAGGTGCTCAACATCGACACATCTAAATGAAGGGGTGACAATTTATAGGGTTGCCTCCATAGCAATTGAAAGATAATATGTACCTCTTACAGTAATAAATGTACAATCAACACTAGGAATATATAGCCACAAAAAATTTTTTTTAAAATGTTTCCTTGTTGTAAACGTTTATTACGGTAAACTTAGCTGGCAACAGAATGTTTCAAAAAAGGTGACAAAGAAAGCAAGGCCACTGTCAAAATCAAACTGTTTTACACATACGATATTTCCCAGCAAATCACAAAGCTGTACTTCAAGTGATGATTGTAGGTGAATGGTCAAAATGAGAATGTCTGTATAGCCTTGCTGTATTTATTGTAGCAAAAGAAATCTTAAGTGTCCGTTGCATTTTCTTTTGTTTTCCACCAATGCAAAGGGCAGCTTGAGTGCTGCCAGAAGACTTGAAGCAGCTGCCATTTGCTATTTTATAGCAGAAAATACAGTCAGACAGCAGCAGTGTATCAAAAATCATAATTGCTCACCACCTGTTGGGAATGTGTCAGCTTCATGCTAAGTTAAGCAGCATGTCGGGGAAACTCCTGTCCACTTGCCTTTTCTTCACTGGTAGCATCCCAAAGAAGCATCAGCGTCCCATCCAAAGCAGTCATGCTTCATTAAAGTACTTTATCTCACACTGTGCCTCTCTTGCTATGAAATTCAAAATGCCAAAACCAACAAACAAGATGTGCCCATAAAAATTATTGAAAAACTGGCTTCAAAAACTGAGCAAATGAATCGGGGATGGAAAGAGAATTGCTTTCAGGCAGCCAGCTTGTAAGCACACCAGTGCCCCCCTCCCCCCCCCCCCCCCCCCCCCCCCCCCAGTAAGGGCACACTCTCTCTTTGAAAATTAGGTATAAGGGTAGTATGTGCTGACTTTGTATCTAAGCCAACTTTATGAAAATTTCCTCATTTTAAAGTGTTTACAAGTTATTTATAAATTTTACATAAAACAGAACTGCTATAGTTTTGTTGTAACATAGTAGCATAGTAAATGACGACAGATAAAGACCTGTACGGTCTATCCAGTCTGCCCAAGATAAACTCATTTTACATAGTATGTGATACTTTATATGTATACCCGAGTTTGATTTGTCCTTGCCTTTCTCAGGGCACAGACCGTAGAAGTCTGCCCAGCAATGTTCTTGTACTAAGTTCTGAAGCTAACGTTGAAGCTCCTGAAAATTTACACTTCAGCCCATTCTTTTCTATTCAGTCACAATCAGGGCATAGACCATAGAAGTCTGGCCAGCGCTGTTTTTGTACTAAGTTCTGAAGCTAACATCGAAGCCCCTTACAATTTACACTCCAGCCCATCCTTATCCAGTCACGATCAGGGCATAGACCGTAGAAGTCTGGCCAGCTCCCATTTTGTTTCACAGTTTCTGGTGTCGCCACCCAATCTCTGCTAAGATTCCGTGGAACCATTCCTTCTAAACAGGATTCCTTTGTGCTTATCCCACACATGTTTGAATTCCATTACCATTTTCATCTCCACCACCTTGTAGTTTAATAATGTATTTATTTTTGTGCATAGAAAGGAACATATAATAAATTTAGTCTAGGTTTGGTCTTTTGAGTTGCAGAAAATTTCAAAGCATTTTGTGATCTTTAAGCAAATCACTACATAAATCTCAGATCTTTATGTTAAGACAGAAGTAAGAAATATTATTCACATCTAATAATGCAATGAATTTGAATAGAATTTGCAATCATCTTATTTATTTATTTATTTGTTGCATTTGTATCCCACATTTTCCCACCTATTTGCAGGCTCAATGTGGCTTACATTATGCCGTAATAGGGATCGCCATTTCCGGAGTGATAAATACAAAGTGTTATTGCATTAAAGTTCATAAGTGACAGAATAGATTAAGCATTCAAGTATAAAGAGTTCATTTCCAGAATAAGAACTAAAGTGGAATTGCATTCATGATCCTTAGTGACAGGGTGAATGAAGCAGTCAAGTGTAGAGAGTTCGGTTTTGTCCAGATCCGATATACATTTCATTATTTAGTATTTAGGTTGGGTCATTGTGGTATGCCTTTTTGAACAGGTTGGTTTTTAGTGATTTTCGGAAGTTTGTTAGGTCATGTATTGTTTTTTATGGCGTTATCACGTACCTTAATAAATTTTCTTTCCAACAGATAATCCTCAAAGATAATTTTTAGAGAAGATATTCTGGGGAGCAATGCTTGACTTGATGTGTAATAGTTTTACATTTCTTTCTGGATATTTATTTCATTTAGTGTGTATGTGTGTGTGTTTCTGTCTCAGCATTTCCTATATGTTCTGTGTTCTATAGAAAGGCTTTGTATTTTGTAGGTGAAAATTATGCTCCTGACACTGGCCTGCTGAGTCAGTCAGTTCCCACTGCTAAAACCTCTAGGACAGCATATTTACCAGTGATGCAAAACAGTGTAAGGTAGTTATCAAGACTTGGCCTTTATTTACCGTTCCTTGGGAGGATAAAATCTTTTTTTTTCTTTTCCTTATCAGGAAAGGAATTAATATCTAGAAAAGCGTCTTTCTATGCATATGTCTGTTTCCTTCTTTTGGTAATGTTCACCTTAGACCCCAAAACTTCAGCTGTTCCTCTTGCTGTCACATACACAAAGATAGTGAAATATAAGGATTTATATGCAACTTTAAAGATGTATTTATTTATTTATTTATTTATTTATTTATTTATTTGTAGCATTTTTATCCCACATTTTCCTACCAACTTGCAGGCTCAATGTGGCTTACATTTGCCGTAATGGCGGTTGCCATTTCCGGGTAACAGAATTACAAATGGTATTGCGTTAAGGTGCATACATACATGGTAACATACATGGAACAGATCATGATATATATATATATATATATATATATACACCATGTGCATACATACATGGTAAAGAAGAATACATTATGGTATTGCATGAAGGTTCCTGAGTAGTAAATTGGTATGAAGTTAGTCCAATAAAAAAGGCATCATCTTTTTTTCTTTTCTATGTATTGATTTATTTCTATTTATTACATTTTCTCCTTGAATGTTTGTTTTAAGCTTTCTATTAACTCACGCTAATCATGCATTGCTAAAGACAAAAGGGCTTATCATGACATTGCAGTTGTCTCAGGATGAGAGCAACTTCTGTTAAATTTTATACTGATTTATTGTAAATGATATTCTGATTTTCATACATGTATGCTTTGAAAATAATTGGAGGAACAGAAGGCAAATTAAAAACCTTGAGTTTTAGGATCTCAGCTGTAATGCTGCTGTACTTATTCCATGGCCTCAATAGATTTTCACCAGTCCAGGTTTACAGTACTAATATATTCTGGTCCTTTTAAGTCTTTTAAACTTAAGACATGGGCAAGATTGTGTTGTGTTAAGATAGGATTTGGAAAACCAGGTTATCACCCCCCCCAAAAAAAAAAAAAATAAATAAAAAGTATACAGCATTGATCAAGTTGGTTCTCTCATCCACCTAACAAAAGGTAAAACTGATAAGAACAGAAAATTCAGATTTGGTAATAAGTATTGGAAGCGTAGTCCCTATTAAATATTGAGAACTACATCCATTTAGGTTTCATATAGAATGTGACTTTCTATATTTTAACACTTATTCTTAGAACAGACTATAATATTAACATTTTCTTGTTTCACTTTCAAAAATCTTCGTTTTTATTTCCTGAGAATTTATCAGTGTTTGCTAAATTTCTGATAAACACTAATAAAACAATTGAGAATTATGGGGGGGGGGGGGGGCAGGATGAAATGGAGTGAGTAAGGCAAAAGTTGATGCTGGGGTGTTCAGGCGGATGACTAAATATTACAGGTATGAGGGGTGGGGCAGAGGGTGAACCCAGGCCAAATTACAATTTTTTTTTTTTTTTTTGGGGGGGGAGTAAAATTAAAGCACATTTACTCGTACAAAGGAAGAATGGAAATCCATTCAATCTACACTTTTTCTTGTAAAATTAGAAATTTAAAAGTAAAAAATCAGCTCAAATTGAAAATGAGTTATTATCAGAGAATAGTTGATCTTACAAAAGAAACACTTAGATGGGGAACATGTATTCTGGAGTACACTAGCCTTCCAATGCATATCAGTCTAAAACAAAAACACTGTTTCCAAAATTAATAGAACAAAAAATTGCACCAAGAATTTATATAGGTGTTTATACTGGAAGTTTATACTGGAGGAGTGGCCTAGTGGTTATGGTGGTGGACTTTGGTCCTGGGGAACTGAGGAACTGAGTTTGATTCCCACTTCAGGCACAGGCAGCTCCTTGTGACTCTGGGCAAGTCACTTAAGTGCGGGGTACAAATGTAACAAAAAAATAAAATAAAATAAATGTTTATAGGTTTCCTCTCTGTGACTAATGTTATACATTATAGTCTTGCTGAAAATTTTGAAAAACTGCAGTTTTCTTATGCTCTATGGACACTCAAATTCTAAAGCAGGAGTTTGTAAAGCTAGTCCTTGAGGATTGCCAACAAGCTCATTTTAAGGGTGTGTGCAATGAATATTCATCAAGTATATTTGCATACACTTGATCCAAGAAACCATAATGTGCATGGTTTGGCTCTGAAGTTGGGTATCCCTGTAGTTCTTCTCTGGTGTATTCATACATATGATCATTCTTCCATTCTTGGGGACACAACTTTCCTCTTTTCATGTTTTCCTGAAGGATTTCTGGCTGCCATTGCAATGCCTTATGGCTAACCAGTTGGTAGGATTGTTCTGTTTTTTCTGACACACCATAAAAGCTTCTTAAAGTTAAGTTGACAGAGGGAATTTAGAGAAAAATTACAGGTGGTATAATTCCCCAGAGTTTAATTATTTTAGTTTATATGCTGGGTCCAGTTTTCTATTCAAGATCCCAAAATTGTGCCCATTACTCTATGAATTGTAGCGTGCCAAAGATGGTCTCAGCTGGGTTTTGGATCAAAACAGTATTTTTTAAAATAATTAAAAGCAGGCTCCATTTAAGGTTAAAAAAAAAAGTCTAGAGTTTTTCAGGGTGGTATTAAGGCATTATTGTCAAGTCAATATTCTTTACATATATATATTTTAAACGGCATTTTTTTAATGAGAAAGTTAGAAAGAGCTGTTAACTTGTGGAGTAAGAATTGAAAACTCACATGTATTGGTTTTTCGTTTGTTGCTTCCATGTCTTAGTCACTACTGTTAAACTGTCAGGTTTATAATCTGAAATTTAATTTGAATCAGTCAATTAACATTGTTTAAACTGTGTGTTTTAGTAGTTAAACTTGTTATGGATGGAAGCATCTGTATTGTTTTCCAATGAACTGAAGATCTCATTGTGAAAACCTGAACAGAATCAAACTCCTGAAGCACATAACAGCTTGGCATCAGAATAATTTCACAGTATCTCAGTTTTGTGGTTGGAATCTAAAACACATGGTTTTCAAAAAGGGCTCTTCTTAAAACTCCCTTAACTAATGCAATTTGACTTCAGAAGTGCATGAGTAATTCCCTGTTTCTCTAACCTGTGAAATCTATACAAGTTAAATAATGTGGTGAGGATGCAAGACTGGAAGTAAGGAAAACACCCCAATGGACAAAAAACAGCAGGAATAGAAAAGCTTAAAAATATTACCTAGACAGCAGACATCTGAGTTATAAAGAACAGTCCCTGCTATTAAAATGGAAACAATCACCTTACAGGAGAAGGAGCTTCATAAGAACATAAGAATAACCATATTTGGCTCTAGTAGCCTCTTTCACTTCTCCCTTTAACCATGCAGGCTGAAGTTTGTTCTTTATGCCACCTTTATTAATACGTGGAATGCATCTGGTCCGAGCTTCTAAAATGTAATTTTTGAACAATGTCCATGCCAGATTTAAAGTCGTAACCTTTGCAGCTCAACATTTTAGCTTTTTTTTTAAACCATCTTCCTCATTTTAACATAGTTACCCTTTCGAAATTTAAATGCTGCTATAATAGATTTCCTTAGTGACTGCACTCCAGTTATCAAGTAAAATTTGATTGATATGATCACTATTTCCCAGCTGACTCAACACCATTACCTCTTGTACTAAGTCCTGAACTCCAGTAAGGACTATATCTAAAGTAGCTCCCTCTCTTGTCGGTTCTTGGAACAGTTGCTCCAAGAAGCAGTCATTTATTGCGTCTAGGAATTTTACCTCCCTGCCACTCCTTGATGCGGCATTTAACCAGTCAATACTGGGGTAATTGAAATCACCCATCTTTCTATATAATAATTTGTCCATCTGCGTCCCTGGGTGGCTGGCTGGGTTTGTAACAGCATGCAAATGAGCTTATGTCAGCTTGCCTCCAGCATTCCCTTCTCTCTCAGTG
Source organism: Microcaecilia unicolor (assembly GCF_901765095.1). Taxonomy (NCBI): domain Eukaryota; kingdom Metazoa; phylum Chordata; class Amphibia; order Gymnophiona; family Siphonopidae; genus Microcaecilia; species Microcaecilia unicolor. Next base: position 167,183,938 of record NC_044037.1, on the reverse strand, counting down.
TCCCGCCCTCGCGGAACATGAAATGATGTCAGAGGAGGGCAGGGCACTGAGAGGGAAAGACAGGGAAGGCTGGAGGTGACGCGAGCCGAGCCTGCTGCTTTCACTGCCGCCGCTGCGACCTAAGGTAAAATGAACGTTGTAAAGGCAGGGTGGCAGGAAGGAAAAGAGGGCTGTTCTGGGAGACGAGGGTGGACAGGTGAGGGCCCGGGTTGATCTCGACCTTGGGTGCATAAAAGGAGGGCAGGTGGGGACTGGGCGAGTCACTGGACATGGAGGGGAGGAGAGGGGAGGGCAGAGGAGAATCGCTGGACATGGAGGGCATGGGAGAGAGGAGAAATCGCTTAGACAACAGTGACTGGACATGGATGGGAGGGGAGGGGGGCAGAGGAGAATCACCGGACATGGATGGGAGGGGAGAATTGCTGGACATGGAGGGGAGTGCAGGGGAGAGAGGTGAAATTGCTTAGATGAGTTACCGGACATGGATGGGATGGGATGGGATGGGAGGGCAGAGGAGAATCGCTGGACATGGGTGGGAGGGGAGGACAGGGGAGAGAGGAGAAATTGCTTAGATGACAGTCACTGGACATGGAGGGGAGGGGGCAGAGGAGAATCACCGGACATGGATGGGATGGGAGGGCAGAGGAAAATCGCCGGACATGGATGGGATGGGAGGGGAGAATCGCTGGACATGGAGGGGAGGGCAGGGAGAGAGGAGAAATCGCTTAGACGATGGCCTTCCTAGTGCCCGTTTCATTGTTCACGAAACATGCTTTTCTGCTTGTTATTTATACTGTTGCCAAATTTGCTAGCTTTTCTCATTTCTGTTAACATATCTTCTATCTGTCTGATTGTTCTGGCCTGGCAGATGGTAGTATAGCCCCATGCCTATATTCTTTCCCTTCACACATGGAGTTTTTATCTAGAAGGATTCCACATTGCTGTATGTTTCATGCTGAAATTTTATTTTGTTTGACTCATCTCCCTCTAACATACAGTGAAACCCCCCCCCTCCAATTTGATCCACCCTATCATTGTGATATGCTGTACCCTGTTAGCACAGTGTCCCATTGATTGTCCTCCTTCCAACATGTTTCTGAGATACCTGTTATATCTACCTCTTCATTTAGTGCTAACTCTCCTATGTTAGGGGCCCTTTTACTAAGCCACAGTAGGGTTACTGTGTGCCAAATTGACTCCACCACTGGGGTAGCGTGGGCGAATGGAGGTAGTTCTGAAGTTAGCTCGTGCAGCTTCCCATCGTAGAAAATAATTTTCTCTCTTCTGCTGGGGGGGGGGGGTCCCCAGCAGCAATCAGTAGCGCTTGAGCCCTTACTGCCTTCTAAATAGGTGGTATTAAGGACTCAGTCAGTAAATAGCCACATACTAATTTTAATATTAGTTCACGGCCATTTACTGTCCCATTCTAAAAAGCCCTTTTTCCTGCTGTGGTAAAAAAAAAAATAGACCATTTTCACGTGCCAGAACTAGCTCAGTTCACTTTTTACCATAGCTTAGTAAAAGGGCCCCTCAATTTTTTAGGCTTCTAGCATTTATATACAGAGACTTGTGTGTGTTTTTTCCTTGCATCTGCAAGCTTCTTAGAAGTTGGCAGGGATAATCTGCAACCTTTGCTCTGTTCTACCCTTAAATACTCCTTGCTTTCTTTCACTTTTGTTGATACCTGTGTTGGTATTCCCTAAGGGATCCTTTTACTAAAGGGTTGCTGTGCAGCAACCCAGAATTACCGTTGTCCCAACGCATGCCATTTCTGGCACTAGCAGAATATTTCTGCAGGAGGTTAACCAATGGTAATCAGACAGCGTTGTGCGCTGCCCGGTTAGCGCGGAGCACTTACCGCCACCTCAGTGGTGATGGTAAGTGCTCCTCCCTGAAATGGCTGTGCAGCAAGTACAAACTTATTGGCGGCCATTTCATGTTTTGACCTTTTTTCCTGCTGTGGTAAAAGGGACCCTGGTGTGAGGCAAAAATGGACGCTGCCGCCAGCTCAGGGCCCCTTTTACTGCAGCTTAGTAAAAGGGCCCCTAAATGTTCTGTTATAATAGTGTCCTTCAAAGATATCTCACTCTGAACCTTGCACTCCTGAGCAACTGTTGGCTTCCTCCCCCCTTCTAATTTAAAAGCTGCTCTATCTCCTTTTTAAATGTTGGTGCCAGCAGCCTAGTGCAGATGATAATTCTCTCACAGATTGATTATTGCAGTGTTCTGTATGCTGGTATACATCAACAACTATTGAACAGATTACAACTGTTACAGAACACTGCAGCCAGATTGATATTTGGTTGCAAGAAACATGACCATGTGTCACCTATTTTGAGAGAACTTCATTGGTTGCCAGTGAAAGCACGGGTGGAATTTAAAGTGGCCTGTTCAGTTTATAAGATTTTTTTTCAGGTGATTGCCCACTTTCTCATAGTCAGCTATTAACTTACACTTCTAATATAATGACAGTTCAATCTACCTCTTTTTAAGATTGGGTTTTCCATCGGTTAAAAATGTGCAATATAAAAGTATACATGATAGTTTATCGATCTTGTAAGATTTGGAATATTATTCCTGTCTTTATTCATATTATTCCATATCAGTTAAAAGTTCAGGAAGGCTTTGAAGTCCTATTTGTTTGATAGCTAAAACCGCTTTGATTCCTTGATTGATTTAAGCGATATACAAGCAACGGAATGGAAAGTTCCATCCCAGTTAAGGTGGAGTCCATCCTTTTCGAATAGCCTGCCAGAATGTTGCCCAGTTCCTAACAAATCTAAGTCCCTCATCCCTGCACCATTATCTCATCCATGCGTTGAAATTTCGTAACTCTGCCTGCCTCTTGAGTCCTGCGTATAGAATGAAGAACACTTCTAAAAATGCTACACTGGAGGTTCCAGATTTTAGCTTTCTACCTAAGAGCCTAAATTTGGCTTCTAGAACCTCCCTTCCACATTTTCCTATGTCATTGGTACCCACATGTACCAAGATAGCCGACTTCTCCCCAGCACTTTCTAAAATCTTAATGGGTGGCAATAAGTGCTCCCCCAGAAATGGTCACCCGACAAGTGCGAACTTACTGCATAGCCATTTCTTTTTTCCACCTTTTTACCCGCTGTTACAAAAGGGGACTCTGCGTGGCAAAAATTCAAGCTGTCGCTAGCTCAGGACCCTTTTTACCTCAACTTAGTAAAAGAGGCCCACTGTTTTTCATCATTTCGCTCTTCTCTTACCTCCCCAAACCACTGTGAAATTAAAAAAAAATATATAAGATTTTAAATGTAACTGAAAAAACTTTCAGAAACTGGTACTACAAGTAGAGGTGGAGAAAGAACTTCACCATGGTAGATACCATCAGCCACACTGCTCTACAGATGTTTCATTGCAACTCTTGTGGGCTGTGGTTTGGGAACTTCTGCTATAAAAGATGGTATTTTCCTGCAGCTATGGAGAAAAACATGGTGTTTTTCAATTCAAGGATATTACCTTGAATGATAACCTTCTTTCTTTCTCCATTTCCAAGATAAATATGGACTTATTTTTTCCCCTTATTTTTATTTTTTGTTAGGTATAGGCAATTGAGAGCTGCTTGGGACAAAGCACAAATGCTTTGCTTAACCAAGAATATCTGCCTAGATATTATACATATCCTCAACACAACCCTTGACTTGGGTAATTTTGCTTCTAGATTGTATAAGGAAATATGTTAATTCTAGGATGACTACTCTTTATAATATTTGGTCACTTGAACTAAACTTCCCTATGACTGATGATTGGTGGTCTTGGTTTTGGACCAAAATAGACCACTTGTCTGGGCTTCAGTTTTGCAAATTGAACTTTTTTTTGTACATAAAGCTTTGTGGACGCCACTTAAGCATCAGAAAGTTAATTCTACTCTCTCTAATTTATGTTGATCTTGCAATAAAGGCATTGGTATGCTAGGACACATGTGTTTTCCTTTCCGTAATCTCAACAAGTGTTAGAGGGAGATATATTCCAGAATCGGTCTCATTATCTCAGTAGACTTCCCCGTGACCTTCAAGCAAGTTGTTTTCAGATCCCTTACACTTACTGATATTGTACCTGGCTCTAATAAGAAATTAATGGATGATATAATCGCTGTTGTTATTAAAACAGGTTTTTTTTATTGGAAACATAATAATAAAGTAAATTTTAATGTTTGGTGGACAAATTCATCTCCTGTCATCAAATGATAATGGCTGAGCATAGAGGATGGATGGCTTAGTTTCAGAGGCTTTGGGCCCTTTGATTAATTACTGTGATTCTATATAATGTCATGTTATTTGTACTCCAGAATTACAGGTATATCTACTATAAATGTAGTGCTTTACTGTATTATTGTCACTTTTTTTTAATATTGTGTTGAATGTAGATTTTTGAGAAGTTAAATAAAAAGATTGAAATGTAAAAGAAAAGATGGTGGTTATTGTCCTCTCATGTACAGTACTTCAGGATATAATTTTGTTTTCCATTGGTTAACTTATTTCTCATTGTAGCCTGACTATGGTTTTGTTCATAATATAGGATGGTCGTCTACGGATAAATGACCAGCTGATTGCAGTGAATGGGGAGTCTCTATTAGGAAAGTCAAACTTTGAAGCTATGGAAACCCTTCGGCGATCCATGTCTATGGAAGGAAATATCCGTGGTATGATCCAGTTGGTTATTTTCAGGAGGTTGGATAGACAGACAGAGGTAACTCAAGACACTTAATAAAGTTGTTTTAAAAATTCTCAACATATGTTTCAAGGACTGTGACTGTTATAAAGTTGAGTAGGGGTATACATGTCAAGGGCCCCCTTATTTCTGAAAAAGGAGGAACAAAAATATTCAAAAACATAAAGCTAAAAATATATAAGAATCATATATAAAGATAATAAAATGTACTTAAATAGAAAAATACAAAAATTACAAAAGATTACAGTACCTGTTCAAATCATACAAGATAAATCTTTTACAAATGAGACCACTGATTATAAACACGGTACACATATCAATAAAAAGGCAGAGGAGGGTTAAACCAAAATACATCAGTGTTGTTCTCAACAATCTGGCATAATAAAAACCTGGCATAATAAAGAAAGTGCTGTAAATGTAAATAAACAAGCAGAAATACCATAGGTGTATATACGGTACTGCATAAAACTCATTGTGCATAAGAATCTGCAAAAGCACGGCCTCAGATCAAAAATGGCTCCCTGGCAGGAAACCAAGGGCTCAGCTCAAAACAACTTTAATGTTTCAGGGACCCTTTTACTAAGCCGCGTAGGTGCTTATGCGCACACAGCTACCACGTGGCCCGTGTGGTAATTTCATTTTTTTACGTGCGTCCGCTGCGCATGCCAGAAAATATATTTTATATTCTGGCGCACGGCGAAAATTGGGCGGTAACTCCGACTTGATGCATGTAGATGATTACTGCATGGTTAACGTGAAAGACCTTTCTGCTAAGTCAATGGCTGGCGGTAAGGTCTCAGACCCAAAATTGATGCGCGCCAATTTTTTTTTTATTTGTACCCCCGCACTTTCATGGCAGGCTCAATGCGGCTTAGGTACTTATTTGTACATGGGGCAATGGAGGGTTAAGTGACTTACCCAGAGTCACTAGGAGCTGCCTGTGCCTGCAGTGGGAATCAAACCCAGTTCCCCAGGACTAAAGTCCACCACTCTAACCACTAGGCCACTCCTCCACATACATTTTCTGCAAACATTTTTAAAAAGGCATTTTTTACAGGCACACTGAAAAATGGATCTGCGCCCGCCAACACTACCACAGCCCATTTTTCAGCGCACCTTAGTAAAAGGACCCCCCCCCCAGTTTCTTTAGTACTTGCTTTCTGCAAACGTTTCTGCTCTATAGGCAAAGCAACTTATTTCCTCTTCCACTGACTTGTCACAAATTAATGCAATGCTGTAAAAGCAAGGTCTCAGCTTAAAACTTTTTCAACGGTTCCCTCGCTGCACAAGTGGGATCCCAAATCCAAAAATTATGGTTCCCTTGCATAGAACCGGGGTCTCGAAAATAAATAAATTGCATGAAAGCATGGTCTCAAATCAAAAAACAGTTCCCTCGCTGGAAAAGCGGAGTCCTAGATCCAAAAATGGATGCAGAGGTTCAAATCACAAACAGGAAGAGAAGCCACACACTTCTTCACGGCGGCCAAGACAAAGCTGGGCCCGGGGCAAACAATCTTAAGGGCTTCCTTCACTCCCTCCTCCTGCGCCCCTTTCCCATGCAGTGAGGCACAGATGGAAGTTGTGTTTTATGGATCTGATATGAACTCTGAGATTTCTGTTATCTTTGCTTGATGGAGCCTCAACGTGGCATGGGCTGCAGACAGTTCACCTGCTCCAGGGCATTCTCAGACTCCATCGGGTGGGGATGGCAGAAATCTCAGTTCAGATCCACAACTTGTTTGTGTACTCACTACTCAGTAAAGTTCAGTATGATCAGGAAATGGAAAATCATTATCTTACAAAAATTATGCTTTGTCTCCTGTGTTGTGTCCTGGCCGGGACTCGGAGAGTGACTCGGGAGACAGCTGGATTATCACCTGCAGTGCAGCCACACGCTGTTACAATCAGCTGGATATGGATTTGAGCAGCCGCAGGAGCCAGGAGGAAGTACGTCATGGTCACAGGGCCCGGCCACGTGCCAGAGAGGCAGGAAGGAAGGATGACGCCAGACAAGGAGGACCTGCAACAGCGGTGCTGGGTTAAAGCAATAATGCAGCACAGGAAGGAAACCAATGAATTGCAGGCAGGCCTTGTGCCAAACCGGCAATTTTGTATTTCCAATTTCGGCAGCACAGTGCCAGGCCCCTTTGAGGCTGGGCCCAGGTAATTTTGGCCCCCATCCCCCCCCCCCCCCCCCCCCCGGCTCGCTGATCCTGCACTTCTTAACATGGATGAGGGGTGCATGAAGGAATATCAGCTGCACTTCAAGGTTCCCTTGCGGAGAAGCATGATCTCAGATCAAAAACATGGCTTTCTTTCAGTGTGTGAAGTGGAAGACAGGAAGGGAAGCTGTTTTCTTCTTAATGGCAACGCGATGATGTCACAGGGGAGTGTCTGTCAGATATGCCAGATGGTTGGATTAGCAAAGTTTGGACAATCAAGACTGTACTATACTATTAAGTATATCTTAGTGAGCATAAATTAATAAACTTAGATTATGTGTCTGGTCTAAAAACTAAATTCTAAAACCATACCCGAGGATCATTAAATCAAATCAGAGCGATGTAAGTGCTTAGCAATGCAAATTTGCCAATCCTATATACATAAATAAAAATAAATTATTTATAATATGTGCAGCTTCTATACATATTATAATGTGTAGCAAAAAAGGGTAAAATAATGGAAGGGGGAAGAGATGAAGAAGGATGCAAATAAAAATTGATAATAAAAGTATAAGCAGCATATCAAAAAAGTGAAGGAACCACTCCATGTATAGTATCTAAAGATTTCCAATTCAATCACAAGATATCACTTGAAAGAAATTGTAGCCAGAATGAGGCACCATGAGAAAACTGTCAACTTCATGCCGAAGCCATTAAAAAGGAGCACACCACTTATAAAGTGAGATACCGAAGAATATAAAACATGCATATTGGAAGTGCAAAATCTCCCTAGACACTAAACTGTAATTTACTTAAAAAGAAAAAAAAATGAACAGGAACCTGAGTGATACCTGCCATAGAAATCATTACTTGAACACACTTAGAATTGAAGATATTGTGCATCATTCCAATAATAATTTTAAAAAAAGATTCTAAAAAAGGTCAAATTGAATCTTGAAAATTAATATAACACCTAACACAAAACAAAATATAGCTAGTTTAGCAGATTCTTACCACAAAATAAAATATGCTGCTCTCTTACATGAACTCCTTTGAACAAAACACCACACATATCAACTCTGGTATTTAAACGTAATGCTTAGCGGATGCTAAAAATGCTAGCAAGCCTCTAGCACAGCTTAGTAAACAGGGCCCTAAAGCAACTGTGCATCTGAAATTAAATAAAATGCCTAAAAAATGCATCGATGACAGTGTGCTCAAGTGTGTGAAAACTGTATTGACAACACCAATTTAATCAATGTAAACCAAACAGTGTTGGTTGTCAAATGAGTTTGATATCAGCTACACCATAACCAATTAAAAAACATTCAATATAAACCAAGTAGTATCAATTAACATGTGAATAAGTGAAAGAATTTTTAACAAATACCTTTATGAACATAATCATTCAATGAAAGTTAAACGATATCTGAACAAAATAATTATTGTGCAAATATATGAAAATATGAAAATTCTGTATGAGCTATTCATATTTATGAAAAATATAAATCCTAAATATAGTGATACAAGTAAATATATAGAAATTGATGAAAACACAGAAAAATTGTGAGAAACCTATAAAAAGTTAGGGGGTCTTTTACAAAGTAGTGGTAAGCCCAACACGAGCTTACCGCATGCTAATCAGAACTACCACTGGCCCAACACAGCTGCTGTGGTGGTAGCTCAGGCTGGAGCGTGCACCATTTCCAGCACTTCGGCAAAAAATGTTTTCCTCTAGTGTAGCACTAACCTGGCGGTAATTGAGCATCACTGCATGCTGCCGGGTTACTGTGAGAGCCCTTACTGCCACCTCAGTGGGTGGTGGTAAGTGCTCCCCGCAGCATGGCCACGGGGTAAGGGTTATCATACCGTATGGCATTTTGGGGGGGAGCTTTTTACCCATTGCGGTAAAAAGGGCCCTGGTGTGTGGGGAAAAACGGCCCCTGCAGTTACTGAAGGGCCCTTTTTCCCACAGCTTAGTAAAAGAACCCTTTAATCACATGTTTAAGAAATGCCCATGATGTGATGTAAAAGGAAAAAAAAAAGCTTAATGTATGTAAACCAATTTTGAGATCATAATTCTAAATAATGTGTCTTAATCCAGATAAAAAAGTGGAAACAGGAGAGGGAAGGGGAGAGGAAAAGAAGAAGGAAAGGGAGGAGAATAAAAGGGGGAGGAAGAGAAGAAAAGGGATGAAAAAAGGAAGCAAGTAAGAGAAGGGGGAAGAAGGAAATGGAAGGGGAGGGGAAAGAAAGGGGAAAGAGGAGGGAACAAAGAAAGTGGAAGGAAGGAAATGGAAGGGGAAGGACATGAAAAGGTAAAGAAACTAGCCTGAGATTTAATTCAGAGTTCAAGCCATAGGTTACAGCTGTATAAATTTGATGCTGTTCTACACACTCTTTGGTTTACATAGATTGGTTTACATACATTAAGTTTTGTTTTTCCTTTTTCATCAAATCATGTGTATTTTTTAAGCACGTCATTACATTTTTATAGCTATCACACAATTTTGCAGTGTTTTCATAAATTTCTATATATTCACTTCTAGTTTCACTATATTTAGGATTTACATTCTTCATAAATAGGACCATTTCTCATATATAATTTTCATTTTTTCATATATTTGCATGAGCATCAAATCATAAGGACATATTTCTGCAATTAGTAACGATGTTTCCTCTAATGTTAATGAAAACAATATGTTCAGGTGCTGGAAGTCCATCCACATTAAAAAAAAAAATTAAACATCAGAGTAGCAAAATTGAATAAGTCCATTTTATGGTCAAAATATATGTTTTGTTGACATTCCCCTGATGCATGAGACATGTAAACAATTGTGATGAGCCTCTCCCCCTTTGAAAAATTCCCAGTGAGTTCATGGCCATGTCAGATCTGTTTAAAGTAGAGGTTAATTTTTAAAGGATTTGCTTGAGGTTCAATCCTAATTCCATTTGAGACTGTAGTCTCTGATGGATAAATGGGCTGAAACCTATTCTTTTCTTTCTCCCTTCTTTCTAAATTCCATTATTGGTTCACTGAATATTTGTGAGCAATTCAGGTTTTCTTTTCTAATTGGCCTGGACACTAATGGATGCATTTGACAGCTCTGTTTTATAAGCTGAATATTTTAATTAAACTGGTTACTGATCAGTTGGTGGGGTATTGATTGTGTCATTTATCAAAGAGCTAGAAAAGCATAATTTTTTTGTGTATAGCTATGTTTGCAAATTCAGATCACTATGCAGTATGTTGTAAACCATACCCTTCCTCTTACGGAGATTCAGCTTTAATTTAAGAACATTTGGTCTCGCTGCAAGACTTGACTTAGCTGACAACACACCAGTAAAGGATGACAAATTTGGCTCTCTTGGTATAAAAGATATGCTATAATTTTTGGCTAGAGAGCTTGAAGATTCTCAAAAGCTTAGACAGCCAGATTGTCAGATAAAAAGAAGCTCTCTAACACTGTGTTCAGCTGTAGCAGAAGATGGTAATGAAGGAGTACACATAATATAACAGCTATTGAGTAAAAATGCATGCTGTTTAACACAAACCTCATTGTTATCATTAAGGCCTATTTACTAACTAAATGCATGAATTTTAATATTGTACATATATACATTAGTAAATTAGTTAGTAAATGGTGATGTGATTCACTGAAGGTACAACCACTGTTCCCTCTAAGTTGAGCAGGAGTCCTCCAACTATAGTCCTGCCAGTGGGAGATGCTGTTTCACTAGTGAGGGACAGCAAGCTCTTCAGGACGCCTGTCTCTAATGATTTAAAACATATTAGTGAAACAATCCCCCATCCTTTTAGCAGTTATGCAGTTGGAAGACGCCCACTCAGTCTAGAGGGAACATACAGATATAACAATGAATTTAGGTGCCTATTTTAGATGTGCTGTTTGGGTTTTAGATGTGCATAAACGGCATGTAAACTGGGATATACACTTGTAAAACTGAAAAACAGTCATCTGGCAAGGGATGAAAATCAGCAGTGTAACAAATAAGCAGATATTTTTTCTCTCTCAAGTTATAACTAAGTTCTACACTACCTTAACAGCCAATTTGGACAATAAGCCACAAAAAGTTTTCAAGTTTCAGGGTTTTTTTAATTGACTTTCTACCCAGCCAATCTACATTGTGTCTAGACGGCTCACAGGCTAAAATGGAGGTGGGGTAGGAAATAACGTGTAGTAAAGACAACATTGAACAGACTGGCACTAAAGGAAATAGGAAGAACTACTGTAAAAAGATAGGAAAGAGAAGTAAGAGGGGTATCACAAGAGGGAGGGCAGACTACTAACAAACCAAATATTCAATTAGTCTCCAAATGCTTCCAGGAAAAAGATATATCTTTAAGTCAGTTTTAAACCTAGTTAAGGAGTGAGGGATTTTAGGTGTAATGGTAGGTGATTCCAAAGTTGGGGAGCTTGAATGGAGAAGATAGAGTGATGTATGGAGGCCGCGGAGACAGCAGAGATAGGGGAAACTATGAGGAGGTCCTGATGAGAAGAGCACAGGGATCTAGGTGGGCAATAAGTACATAAGTATTGCCATACTGGGAAAGACCAAAGGTCCATCAAGCCCAGCATCCTGTTTCAAACAGTGGCCAATCCAGATCACAAATACCTGGCAAGATCCCAAAAAGTACAAAACATTTTATACTGCTTACCCCAGAAATAGTGGATTTTCTCCAAGTCCATTTAATAATGGTCTATGGACTTTTCCTTTAGGAAGCCATCCAAACCTTTTTTTAAACTCCACTAAGCTAACTGCCTTTACCACATTCTCTGGCAACAAATACCAGAGTTTAATTACACGTTGAGTAAAGAAACATTTTCTCCGATTCGTTTTAAATTTACTACATTGTAGCTTCATCACATGCCCCCTAGTCCTAGTATTTTTGGAAAGCATAAACAGACGCTTCACATCTACCTGTTCAACTCCACTCATTATTTTATAGACCTCTATCATATCTCCCCTCAGCCGCCTTTTCTCCAAGCTGAAGAGCCCTAGCCGCTTTAGCCTTTCCTCATAGGGAAGTCATCCCATCCCCGCTATCATTTTTGTCGCCCTTCTCTGCACCTTTTCTAATTCCACTATATCTTTTTTGAGATGCGGCGACCAGTATTGAACACAATATTCGAGGTGCGGTCGCACCATGGAGCGATACAAAGGCATTATAACATCCTCATTTTTGTTTTTCCATTCCTTTCCTAATAATACCTAACATTCTATTTGCTTTCTTAGCCGCAACAGCACACTGAGCAGAAGGTTTCAACGTATCATCAACGATGACACTTAGATCCCTTTCTTGGTCTGTGACTCCTAACGTGGAACCTTGCATGACGTAGCTATAATTCGGGTTCCTCTTTCCCACATGCATCACTTTGCACTTTCTCACATTAAACGTCATCTGCCATTTAGACACCCAGTCTCGTAAGGTCCTCTTGTAATTTTTCACAATCCTCCTGCGAATTAACAAATTTGAATAACTTTGTGTCATCAGCAAATTTAATTACCTCACTAGTTACTCCCATCGCGAGGTCATTTATAAATATGTTAAAAAGCAGTGGTCTGAGAACAGACCCCTGGGGAACCCCACTAACTACCCTTCTCCATTGAGAATACTGACCATTTAACCAGTTTTTAATCCACAATAGAACACTACCTCCTATCCCATGACTCTCTAATTTCCTCTGCAAAAATATAATAACCGTTTGAATATTTTTGCATATTTTTGCATGTTCTATTGGGTACAACCAGTTATTGAGTGTGAACCTTTATTTGCATTCTAATTTCCTCTGGAGTCTTTCATGAGGTACTTTGTCAAACGCCTTCTGAAAATCCAGATACACAATATTAACCGGCTCACCTTTATCCACATGTTTGTTCACCCCTTCAAAGAAATGTAGTAGATTGGTGAGGCAAGATTTCTCTTCACTAAATCCATGTTGACTTTGTCTCATTAATCCATGCTTTTGAATATGCTCTGTAATTTTGTTCTTAATAATAGTCTCTACCATTTTGCCCGGCACCGACGTCAGACTCACCGGTCTATAATTTCCCGGATCTACTCAGGATCCTTTTTTAAAAATCAGCGTTACATTGGCCACCCTCCAATCTTCTGGTACCAAGCTTGATTTTAAGGATAAATTATAGATCCACAAGCTCATTTTTCATTTCTGTCAGTACTCTGGGATGAATACCATCCGGTCCAGGAGATTTGCTACTCTTCAGTTTGTAGAACTGCCCCATTACATCCTCCAGGTTTATAGCGAATTCATTAAGTTTCTCTGACTCGTTGGCTTCGAATACCATTTTCGGCACCGGTATCCCACCCAAATCTTCCTCGGTGAAGACCGAAGCAAAAAATTAATTTAATCTCTCCGCTACGGCTTTGTCTTCCCTGATAGCCCCTTTTACTCCTCGATCATCTAGCGGTCCAACCAATTCTTTTGCCGGCTTCCTGCTGTTAATATACCTAAAAAAATTCTTACTATGTGTTTTTGCCTCCAATGGCAATCTTTTTTTCGAAGTCCCTCTTAGCCTTCCTTATCAGCGCTTTGCATTTGACTTGACATTCCTTATGCTGTTTCTTATTATTTTCAGTCGGTCCTTCTTCCATTTTCTGAAGGATTTTCTTTTAGCTCTTATAGCTTCCTTCACATCACTTTTTAACCATGCTGGCTGTCATTTGGACTTCCGTCCTCCTTTTGAAGTTTTTTTTCACCGTTCTCATTTTATCATACTCTCCTTTTTGAAAGTTAAACGCTAATGTATTTGATTTCCTATGTATTCTTACTTCAAAGCTAATATCAAATCCGATCATATTATGATCACTGTTATCAAGCGGCTCCAGCACCATTACCTCCCGCACCAGATCATACGCTCCACTAAGGACTAGGTCTAGAATTTTTCCTTCTCTCGTTGGCTCCTGTACCAGCTACTCCATAAAGCTGTCCTTGATTTCATCAAGGAATTTTACCTCCCTAGCATGCCCCAATGTTACATTTATCCAGTCAATATCGGGGTAATTGAAATCACCCATTATTATTGTGTTGCCCAGTTTGTCAGGTCAAAAGAAAAGAGGGCTCTTGATGCTCCCTAATTTTGAAAGTTAAATGGAGCAGTTTATAGATGATATGTGAAGAAGGTCTTTTCTCAGTACTCCAACCTTACCTCACTAGGGAAGAAAGATCTTATTCTACTGGAACCAACAGCAGGTGAGTTTGCTAACTTTTTAGCAGCTATATCACAACAGTACAACAAAATCTTCTTCCCCCAAAGGGCCTCACTCGTTGTGTCATAATTTAAACACCCAGATCCCACTAATTCTGGCTCTACCTCTAATTCTCTGGGTAAACCCCACCTCTCCTCTTCATGGTCTGTGTTTATGCTCATGACCCTCTCTTACTTTACTAAAATGATCAAAGCAGCCCACATTAATACATCCCCTTTGATCCCAACCCTTCCTTTCATGACATAAACTTATACCTGATAAATAATAGGCTCTCCAATGCCATACTCCCAATTCTTTGGAAAAAGGCCATATTATAACCCAAACTAAAACAGACACTCTTGGTACATCTGTAGTGTCAAACCGCTGTCCAATTTTTAATCTGTGCTACATTTGAAAGCTAGTAGAACAAACAACTAACATGGTTAGTGCTCACATATTTCACCCACACCAATCAGAATTCTCCCAGAGTCATAGCGCTGAAACAATCATCACATCCTTGCTGAGTGATCTTCACTCTGCCTTGGATAATGGAAAAATAACACTAGTAATATCTCTTGTTCTAAGCTCAGGCTTTGGAAAACAAAAGGGTATGATCGGCTCTATCAGACTTACAGAAATCAGAATATTTGGAATGGGTTTTCAGTTGTTCTCCTCTTTCTTGCAAAACAAAACATTTACAGTTAGAACTTCTACTTCCTCCTCTGCTTCTCAGACCCTATCCTGCAGTTTCCCACAGGGTTCAGTTTTAGCTACTATTGAATATTTTCTTTAACCCTTTGACACTACTTCTTTAGACCTTTGGCTTCAGTATTTTTCTGTGTGGACAATATACTATTGGTGCACTATACTGACTCTTTTCACCTAAGTATATCGGAAGTCCAATCAGCCCTTGATGCAGTTTCCACTAGGTTGCAGAACCATTGTCTCAACCTGAATCATTCAAAGGGCACAGCTACATGGATTACTGGATGGCTTCACTGTCCATCAAAGTTCCCACTTCAACAGCAATAGTCCCTCATTTAAAATACTTGGGTATATACTTAGATTTGGAACTCTCTTGAGGGTCAATCACTGCAGTTCTGAGGAAATCTTTCTTCACACTGAAAATTCCTATGCTGTTCAAATCTTCCTCATTGACTCTTCCCAACTTATTCTCCCATACATATAATACAGCTATTTGAATTCTCTGCTACATGAAAAAAATAGGACTACATAACATTGCTTCTCATGCATCATCACTGGCTTCTGGTTTAATACAAGAGTGCAATTCAAGATTCTCACTGTGGTCTACAAAACTCTATATGGAGGAATTCTCTGATAGCTCTTTCTTTGATTTTCCAATACATGACCCATCATTTGCACATCCCACCGGTATTCCAAGCCCAGTAGGAGTTCACTTGATCCTGTGCATTTTTCTCTACCACACTATTTCTCTGGAAATCTTTACCAGTCTACAGTATATATGTCTAAAATATTTGTTCAAGAAATTTGAAACCACCTTGAAAACACACCTTTTTACACTGCTTTTGCTGATAGCTAGCTAGCCTTAACTTTGCTTAATGCCCATCTCCCTTCTTCTCTACTTTCCTTTGCTTTTTAAAATTGCACTTTGTAAACCACCATTCTACTTTGGAAGGATATTACAGTATGTCCAGCCTAATAACTATAAACCATATTTGCCACTCAGTATTGATATTGATTTTATGTTCATGTTGAAGTACATATAACGTGAGCATATTGTGAAGAATTATTGAAAAACTTTGTCACACTGGGGAACTGGGGTGATTACAGGGCAGATGCAATTTAATGAAGACAATTGGGAAGTGATGCACATGGGGGAAAATAATCCTAACTATATAAAGTGCTGGGTTAATCTAATATGAGTTACCATAGGGAAAGACCTTGGAGTCGTCGTGGACAATACATTTAAATTCTTGGCTCAATGTGGTTATTTTACGATTTTTATATTGTTAACATGATGGTAAGTTTTATGCTATACCTGTTGTACACTGCCTTGAGTGAATCTCTTCATAAAGGCACTCCGTAAATAACAATAAATAAAAATACAAATAGGCTACTGTTGATTATTCTGTGGGGAATAGAAATTAAACTAAGACTATCATAATCATGCTTCTTTATCAATACTTTGGGCGGCCTTACTTGAATATAGTGTGCAGTTCTGGTAGTGCTTTCTTGGAAAGATACAACAAAACGAGAAAAGGTGCAGAGGTCATCTGCCTATCTTATACGAGCTCTACAAAATAGTACCCCGTAGCATGCGTCTGCCAACCATACTCTTAACAGTTGACAAGATTGTGCTAAAGCTTTTGTTGTTGATATGTTGAACTGATTTAACAAAGGGTTTACCCTCAAGCACAGCATGGAGAAAAAGCTTTGATAAATCAATTCTGTAAGCTGTGTTAGTGTTTTAATGTAGACAACAGATGTTAATAATGAATAAACCCCATTCAATAAAATAGGATATACAGTAATTAACTGGGCTTTTTCATGTTAAAATATTAACACAGCTTAGTGTATCGGCCTGTATAGGCCACTCTAGTAAACAAATAATGCAAAATAAATAACTTCAAAATAAATCATGGTAGCCTAGTGCATGATGGCAGAGACCAAGTGGTGTGTCCTATATGCCCAGTTATTGCTAAACATCAAGCTTGGTAAATATCTTGTCCCTATTCATTATTACAAGTAGTTATTCATTTTTGCTTAAACATTTTTGATTTTTTTTTAAATTCCAGGAGCATGTAGAATTAAGTGCTCAGGGTCTGCCTATTTCCCCTGCTTCTTGGCGTACTGATAACTTTCAGCAGCCTCTGACAACAAAGAGTCCTCAGGAACGACTTAAAGGTAAAGTTTTCACATCTCTTAAACACTCTCTACGAAGAAAATTGCAACACAAGTGGTTTTAGTGAGGGATTTTTTAATCCACTTCAGCTGGGAAAAGAAGTTAATTAGACTGAAAGCACACTGCATTACTCTGAGACTCAAATGTCCAGGCATTCAGTAGTGAGCTGACTCAGATTTCTGGCAAAATGCACCTGCTTAAGCAATAGTTCTTCTAACTGTTGATGCTGCAAATATGCAAGATGGAATATCAACAAATCATTGGTAGAAAGTGATCAGCTATTCAAGATACGACAGGGTATGATCAAAGCAGCCATTATAAAGAATGACTGACTGGTTGTCCCCCAGTAAATTTAACATAGACAATATTTTCTATAACATCTTCCTTTTAGAGCACACATTGTACTCTCAAGTTGTTGGTTACAAAGTGGGACCATTGTGTTTCTTTCAGTATTTTTAGTGGTTGCCATTTTAGTCCACTTGAATATGTAGAAATGAAGATCATGACAAAGTTGTGGACTAACTTTCGAGAGCTAAACTCCCTTGGGTGAAAGCAAGGAATCTGAAATTAAATAAGTAGGGATTTGTTAAATACTTTCTGACTTGTTAAAATCCAGAGGTTACATCTTTCTGATATTGGGCTGAACATCCTCAACACAGTACTGTGGATAATGGTTGAGGTAGTTGAATAATATTGTTACCCTTCTGGAGCTTGAACTATAATGATGACACCACATGGAGAGAGATGAGCTCAGAAACAGGAGGGCAATATTCTAAAGTCTGATAATTTAGCACTAGCGAAAGACAATTAATGAAGGAAGTCTAGCTTGCATAATGTAGTCTAAAATGCATTAAACTGCTACAATAAGTATCATTGATCATACGGTGTTAACGTTTATTTCTACATTTAATTTTACTGAATTTTTTTTCCTTGTTTTGAAATTGAATTGATTTTTCAAGTGTAAATTATGTTTAAGGATTTTGGTTTTACTTCTTCTTAGTATCAGTGTAACTAGCATATACAGGGTTCCTTTTATTAAACTGCACTTACTGCAGCTTAAAAGGGCTTTCCGTGGAACACGCTGAGGCATCCTGTAGCAGAAGCCAAATGTGTGTGCGCAAACCACACACTAAAAAAATGTTTCTTTATTTTTCTTAAAGGGAGAGATGTGTGTATGTGTGATCTAACTGTTGTGATCTCATTGTTGTGTTTCTAACTGGTTTATTGATATCTGATTGTTGTGTTTCTAACTGGTTTATTGATATCTGTAAATTTGAAAACTAGATTTTCAGATTTCAAAACTGCCAGGAAGTATTAGAAATCGCTTTCTTTTACTTAGTGTGCTGAGCTGTTCCCCTCCCCCAACCACCTGGTTTTCAGCAGACATTTTAAACACTTAGGTGTGGTGATTTCTGTTTTCTGTGGAGCTCCTGAGCAGCCTGCAGCTCTTTGCTTGTCCGCTGCCTGAAGAAAACTCAAACAGATAAGAATTATGCTGGCTTTCCCTACCCTACAGCTGTGGTTTCTGCACATTTCTGGTGCATTTCTTAACCTTGTCTTCCCCTTGACTTAACCTTGTCTTCCCCTTGTCCCAAACAGCTGTGTAGAATAGTGGCTTAACACAGTCCTAGAGATAGGTTTTACAGCAAACACATTCCACAGGTAACATTTAAGCCCACCCACCCCCACCCCCCAAGACTGACACTTCCTAAATAGCTTTTCTGAATAGCTACTTATCACAAATTAACTCCACCCTAATTACAACTGTCTCAGATTGCTGAGGAGCAAAATTAATCTTGCACACGGTTAAACCCCATCATAGTATACCTGTTCATACCCATTCCAACAAATCAGGATGACTTTTATTCTCTGTAATAATTGTGGTGCTTTAGTTTCAAGGCCAATCATCTGGAGCCTTAAGGCTAGTCCTATCTGTCATCAGCTCACTAGTTTAAAACAGGAGCTCAGCAAAGTAAAGCAGGAATTAGATGCACTTAAAGCAACTTCTAAGACTGCACAACATTATAATGCACAGAATCAAACCAAATTCACACCACTACCTCAAAGGATAAAACCACCTAAGAATAGATGGTTCACCGTAGGCTCAGGCAGACTTCGTTATGTGACACAGAGGCATCCACCCTCACAAGTGTTACCTCTACAGAATTCTTTTGCTCCATTACAGCACTGTGGTGTTCCTCATAATAGAACTGACGCGGAAGAACAAGCAATGGAGGTGAAAAAAAAAAAAAGATATGAAGGTACCCAAAGACAAAAAACAACCCCAAATCACAAATGTTGAAACACATACCAGAAAATGTAGATGGAAAGCGATGACCACAAATGCTCGCAGTCTAAGCAATAAAGTTCATGACCTTCAAGCCCTGATTTTGGAGGCAGACTTAGACATTGTTGCAATCACGGAGACGTGGCTAAATGGTTCCCATGAATGGGATGCAAACATACCAGGCTATAATCTATTAAGGAAGGATAGAGAGGGTTGAAAAGGTGGAGGAGTACTCTGTATGTGAGAAATGATATCGAGGCAACTGAAATGTCAGGGACCTGGGGAAAGGAAGAAGCGATATGGATCACCTTAAAAAGAGATGATAAAACCTTTATACACGTGGGTGTTGTCTACAGACCTCCGACACAATTGGAGGATCTAGATAAAGATCTGGTCACAGATATCCATAAGTTGGAAATGAAGAGAGAGGTGCTGTTGCTGGGAGATTTCAATCTGCCGGATGTAGATTGGAAAGTTCCGTCTGCAGAATCGGAAAGAAGTAGAGAGATCGTGGATGCTTTTCAAAATGCTGTGCTCAGACAAATGGTGACGGAACCCACGAGGGAGGGAGCAACGCTGGATCTGGTTCTCACAAATGGGGATAGTGTGTCAAATGTCCGAGTGGGTGCCCATCTGGGCGGCAGTGACCATCAAACGGTTTGGTTTGATATGACTGCTGAAGTGGAGGGCAGCCACTCAAAAATCAAAGTCCTGGATTTCAAGCATGCTGACTTTAGTAAAATGGGGGAATACCTGAGGAAGGAGCTGATGGGATGGGAGGATGAACGAGAAGTGGAAGGACAGTGGTCCAAGCTGAAAGAAGCTATAAATAGGGCCGGAAACCTTTATGTAAAGAGAGTAAATAAAAGCAAGAGAACAAGGAAACCGATATGGTTCTCCAAACAAGTGGCTGAAAAAATAAAGGCTAAAGAGTTGGTGTTCCTGAAATACAGAAAGACTCAAGAAGAGGAACAAGGGGAGGAATACCGGATGAAACTGAAAGAAGCCAAGAGAGAGATACGTCTGGTGAAAGCACGAGCGGAAGAACAAATGGCTAGAAATGTAAGGAGGGGTGACAAAACTTTCTTCAGCTATATTAGTGAAAGGAGGAAGACTAAAAAGGGAATTGTGAGACTGAAAGATGCTGAGAAATGCTATATAGATAATGATGAAGAAAAAGCAAATTTGCTAAATAGATACTTTTGTTCTGTTTTCACAGAAGAAAATCCTGGAGCAGGACCACAATGGACTGGCAAAAGTACATGTGAGAATGGAGTGGATATAGAACCGTTCATGGAAGAGAGTGTGTATGAGCAATTTAAAAATCTAAAGGTAGACAAAGCAGTGGGACCGGATGGGATCCACCCCAGGATATTGAGGGAGCTCAAAGAGGTTCTGGCGGGTCCTCTTAAAAATTTGTTTAATAAATCCTTGGAGACGGGAGAGGTTCCGTGGGATTGGAGAACAGCGGAGGTGGTCCCTCTTCACAAAAGTGGTGATAGGGAAGAAGCTGTCAACTACAGGCTGGTAAGCCTCACTTCAATTATTGGAAAAGTAATGTAAGCCATGCTGAAGGAAAGGATAGTGAATTTCCTGGAAGCCAATAAATTGCAAGATCCAAGACAACATGGTTTTACCAAAGGGAAATCGTGCCAAACAAATCTCATTGAAATCTTTGACTGGGTGACCGGAGAATTAAATCAAGGACGTACTATGGACGTAATCTACTTAGATTTCAGCAATGCTTTTGACAAGGTTCCCCACAGGAGGCTCTTGAATAAACTAGAAGGGCTGAAGATAGGACCCAAAGTGGTGAACTTGATTAGGAACTGGTTGATGGGCAGACGCCAGAGGGTGGTGGTAAATGGAGTTCGCTCAGAGGAGAGAAAGGTGAGTAGTGAAGTGCCTCAGGGATCGGTGCTGAGGCCGATTCTATTCAATATATTTGTGAGTGATATTGCCGAAGGCTTACAAGGTAAAGTTTGCCTTTTTACGGATGACACCAAGATTTGCAACCGAGTGGACACCCCGGAGGGAGTGGAAAGCATGAAAAAAGATCTGCGGAAGCTAGAAGAATTGTCTAAGGTTTGGCAATTAAAATTCAATGTGAAGAAATGCAAAGTGATGCACTTAGGGAGTAGAAATTCACGGGAGATGTATGTGTTAGGCGGTGAGAGTCTGATAGGTACGGACGGGGAGAGGGATCTTGGGGTGATAGTATCTGAGGACCTGAAGGCGACAAAACAGTGTGACAAGGCGGTGGCTGTAGCTAGAAGATTGCTAGGCTGTATAGAGAGAGGTGTGACCAGCAGAAGAAAAGAGGTTTTAATACCCCTGTATAAAGACGTTGGTGAGGCCCCACCTTGAGTATTGTGTTCAGTTTTGGAGGCCGTATCTTGTGAAGGATGTTAAAAAAATGGAAGCGGTACAAAGAAAAGCTACGAGAATGGTATGGGATTTGCGTTACAAGACGTATGAGAGACCTGTTGACCTGAACATGTATACCCTGGAGGAAGGGAGAAACGGGGTGATATGATACAGACGTTCAAATATTTGAAAGGTATTAATCTGCAAACGAAACTTTTCCGGAGAGGGGAAGGCAGTAGAACTAGAGGACATGAAATGAGATTGAAGGGGGACAGACTGAAGAAAAATGTCAGGAAGTATTTTTTGACGGAGAGAGTGGTGGATGCTTGGAATGCCCTCCCGCAGGAGGTGGTGCAGTTGAAAACGGTAATGGAATTCAAACATGCGTGGGATAAACCTAAAGGAATCCTCCTCAGAAGGAAGGGATCCCCAGAAGCTTAGCCGGAGGTGGGAGGCAGTGCTGGTGGTTGGGAGGTGTGGATAGTGCTGGGCAGACTTATACGGTCTGTGCCAGAGCCGGTGTTGGGAGGCGGGGCGGGTGGTTGGGAGGCGGAGATAGTGCTGGGCAGACTTATACGGTCTGTGCCCTGAAAAAGACAAGTACAAATCAAGGTAAGGTTTACACAAAAAATGGCACATGTGAGTTTATCTTGTTGGGCAGACTGGGTGGACCGTGTAGGTCTTTTTCTGCCGTCATCTACTATGTTACTATATGTATGGGTGGGGATAGAGAGAGTGGGCTTGACAATGGGGATCAGTTAGCACAGCCACATTACAGCACACTAACCGATTATCATAGGATTACCAGTGAACCCTTACTACCAACGGCGGCCAGTGTTTCGAATTAACACTTTCTGCTTCAGGATCACTGCATAAATCATTTCTGCTCAATTCTGCCGGCAGGAGCTACAGAGAGTTTTAATTCGAAATGCTGGCCGCCGTTGATCACGGTCAAAAGTTTAATAGAAAGACGCAGAGATCTACTTAAAGAAGCTAAGTTTATTTACTTGTTTAGCTGAGTTTAAAGCTTAATGCAAACTACAGTGGTGGAAATAAGTATTTGATCCCTTGCTGATTTTGTAAGTTTGCCCACTGACAAAGACATGAGCAGCCCATAATTGAAGGGTAGGTTATTGGTAACAGTGAGAGATAGCACATCACAAATTAAATCCGGAAAATCACATTGTGGAACGTATATGAATTTATTTGCATTCTGCAGAGGGAAATAAGTATTTAATCCCTCTGGCAAACAAGACCTAATACTTGGTGGCAAAACCCTTGTTGGCAAGCACAGCGGTCAGACGTCTTCTGTAGTTGATGATGAGGTTTGCACACATGTCAGGAGGAATTTTGGTCCACTCCTCTTTGCAGATCATCTCTAAATCATTAAGAGTTCTGGGCTGTCGCTTGGCAACTCGCAGCTTCAGCTCCCTCCATAAGTTTTCAATGGGATTAAGGTCTGGTGACTGGCTAGGCCACTCCATGACCCTAATGTGCTTCTTCCTGAGCCACTCCTTTGTTGCCTTGGCTGTATGTTTTGGGTCATTGTCGTGCTGGAAGACCCAGCCACGACCCATTTTTAAGGCCCTGGCGGAGGGAAGGAGGTTGTCACTCAGAATTGTACGGTACATGGCCCCATCCATTCTCCCATTGATGCGGTGAAGTAGTCCTGTGCCCTTAGCAGAGAAACACCCCCAAAACATAACATTTCCACCTCCATGCTTGACAGTGGGGACGGTGTTCTTTGGGTCATAGGCAGCATTTCTCTTCCTCCAAACACGGTGAGTTGAGTTCATGCCAAAGAGCTCAATTTTTGTCTCATCTGACCACAGCACCTTCTCCCAATCACTCTCGGCATCATCCAGGTGTTCACTGGCAAACTTCAGACGGGCCGTCACATGTGCCTTCCGGAGCAGGGGGACCTTGCGGGCACTGCAGGATTGCAATCCGTTATGTCGTAATGTGTTACCAATGGTTTTCGTGGTGACAGTGGTCCCAGCTGCCTTGAGATCATTGACAAGTTCCCCCCTTGTAGTTGTAGGCTGATTTCTAACCTTCCTCATGATCAAGGATACCCCACGAGGTGAGATTTTGCGTGGAGCCCCAGATCTTTGTCGATTGACAGTCATTTTGTACTTCTTCCATTTTCTTACTATGGCACCAACAGTTGTCTCCTTCTCGCCCAGCGTCTTACTGATGGTTTTGTAGCCCATTCCAGCCTTGTGCAGGTGTATGATCTTGTCCCTGACATCCTTAGACAGCTCCTTGCTCTTGGCCATTTTGTAGAGGTTAGAGTCTGACTGATTCACTGAGTCTGTGGACAGGTGTCTTTCATACAGGTGACCATTGCCGACAGCTGTCTGTCATGCAGGTAACGAGTTGATTTGGAGCATCTACCTGGTGTGTAGGGGCCAGATCTCTTACTGGTTGGTGGGGGATCAAATACTTATTTCCCTCTGCAGAATGCAAATAAATTCATATACTTTCCACAATGTGATTTTCCGGATTTAATTTGTGATGTGCTATCTCTCACTGTTACCAATAACCTACCCTTCAATTATGGGCTGCTCATGTCTTTGTCAGTGGGCAAACTTACAAAATCAGCAAGGGATCAAATACTTATTTCCACCACTGTACATACGGAGGTTTTTCTGGCTGATGATGCGGAAGTCCAGCTCCCTTTAGACTTTGTTTTATGTCTGGGGGCTTCTTGGGGCCTTTTCCTCAATACCAACAAGTGTGTTTGCTATTTGTATTTTGAGAACCCACCTGACTGTAGATATGTATTTCTTTATTTTATTAGGGATCTCTTCCCCAATAGAATTTTTAAACATTAGAGCATGGCCATTAATTCAGAAAATGGAAAATCGACCATTTTTGGACTTCCTGAAGAATGGCCTTAGCACATGAGGAAAAAACCCATGTAAGGGCATGCTAAGTCCACATTTTATTGTGGCTTAATTAAAATGACCCCACAGTGAGGTAGATGAGTAGGAGTGTTAAATTCTAAATGGGATTTTCCACATTTGACCTATTGAATAAACATTTCCTTATCAAGATAAACCTCCTTGGCCAGCAAATTGCAAGGTGTTTGAGTAGAGATTTGTGGATTTCTGTACTGGTCAAAGTTTCCTGTGTTTCTACTCCCTCCAAGCTTGAACGTTTTCCCTATAAAAGAGGCAGACAAATTATTTTATACAGTGTTCCCATTGTTCCTTCAAATAAGCATCTGATTTCTCGGATTACAAGTACTGTGAATCCTCATGCATGGGTGATGACACCAATACAACCTGACTTAACAGTTCAAAAGTCAGAAAAGAAGCAGCCAAAAGAATCAACCAGTGACTGACGAATAAAAGAGGTTTATTAGAAGAAGCAACATTTGGTGGTAATCTAATCCAGATTTTTATAAAACAACCTATTTCTAAATGGTTCTGAACAACATACAATAAAGAAGCCAAAACAAGTGTCACGTTTGTGGCCGTGACCACCCTCATACTTACCCTGTTTCTGGGAGTCAGTGGCTGTGCTGGCTTCTGCTTGTCTCTGTGTCTGTCTCTGCCTTAGTTTCTCTCTGGCTCTGTGTGCTGATTGCCCTACTGAACCTCACCTGTGTGGGCTATGCCTCTTCCAAGATGGCTGCCGCCTCTTCCTCCTTGCCAGTTTCCAAGATGGCTCCCGCTGTTCCTTCCTATGGAATGACTGCTTTGTGTGTCAAGCCTCTGTTTGGTTGCAAGGTGATTGCTGCAGCTGTGGCTCTGGTCTTGATGGGCTTTATTAGTCACCTGAAGACTACAGTCCTGGCCTTTGCATTGCCATTCCCTCCGCAGTGCTTTAGGTCCCGAGGTTAGTGTGCTGTTAGCACCGTTTGCTTTCCTTGTCTTTTGCTCTGTGGGTTTTCAGCCCTTCTGTGTTTATTGTTCTGTGGGCTTCCTACCCTTCTGTGTTATTTGCTCTGTGGGTCTCCTACCCTTCTGTGGGTTTTCAGCCCTTCTGTGTTTATCGCTTGTGGGTTTCCAGCCCTTCTGTGTTTATTGCTCTGTAGGTTCCCTGCCCTTCTGTGTTTATTGCGCTGTGGGTGTTCAGCCCTTCTGTGGTTATCGCTTTGTGGGTTTCCAGCCCTTCTGTATTTATTGCGCTGTGGGTTTTCTGCCCTTCTGTGTTTAGCGCTTTGTGGGTTTCCAGCCCTTCTGTGTTTATTGCGCTGTGGGTTTTCAGCCCTTCTGTGTTTATCGCTTTGTGGGTTTCCAGCCCTTCTGTGTTTATTGCTCTGTAGGTTCCCTGCCCTTCTGTGTTCTTGCTCTGTGGGTTTCCAGCCCTTCTGTGACCATTGCTTTGAACCTACCTATTGCCAGAACCCGGACATTCCCTGCCTGTCTGCCTTGCCATCGCCTAGGGGCCAGGGGGCACTCCTGGACCTTCATTCCTGCGGTTCCTGTAAGTCCTACCGGCTGCCAGAACCTGAGGGCTCAACCCGAGGGGGAAGGCAGTCAAGTGTAGGTGAAGCCTAGGTCCAGTGTGTCCAGTCCAGCGGGCCCCACTCCTGTGCGCACCCGTCCGGTGCGTTCCAGTTCTGAGTATTCCGGTGTAGAACTCCAGTCCGGGGTTCCGGTCCAGTTTTGTCTCATCTCTACCTTGGAGGTGATCTTGCCTGCCACTGCCGCTCCACGGTAGTGGCCCATGGGCTCACGAACCCAGTGCTCTCGGGGGAGAAGCCTGACAACAAGTTTGGGATAAAATCCTAGTAAAAAAAAAAATATATATAAAAAAGTTTACTGAAAAGAAAAGTTTTTATTGTCTTCCAAAGAGTAATAAGAAATGTATTGCTTAATTTCCACAGGGACTATCTTTTGTATATGGTGTACAGGGCTACGTATGCCTTGTAGCACTATAGAAATGATAAATAGTAGTGTCGTAGGAAGACTATTCCAGCAGTACACAGCTTGAAAAAGAACCAGTTAAGTGATTCTTATAAAGAACCCCTTGATAGATGGAAAATTAAGCAAGTTTTAGTAATAAGAGTCAGTGGCGTAGCCAGAAGTCAATTTTTGGGTGGGCCAACAGGTTGGATTGGTGGGCACTAGACAGTGGTGTGCTGGTAAATGTTTAACAACAGGCCCTCTCCCCGGTCCACCTCTGCACCCCCCCCCCCCCTGTCCACCTGTGCACCTCCCCTCAAAATTGCAGAGCTGGCTATAGCCGGGGAGAGATCCTGGGGGGGGGGCAATGCATTACTCTCTCCAGGAAAAAAAAAATAAATGAACCCAGGTTCCAATTTAATTCATGTTTAATGTGGGATAAAATGCCATAAATAAGTAAATAAATATAAACTTTTAATGTTGAGCACCTGATTCTCAAAGTGGACATATTCCAAACACTATAATGAAAATAAAATGATTTTTTTCTACCTTTGTTGTCTGGTGACTGTTTTTCTGATCATGCTGGCCCAGTATCCGATTCTGCTGCTATCTGTCCTCTTAACTCCGTTTCCAGGGCTTCCTTTCCATTTATTTCTTTACTTTCCTCCTTTCTTCTTCATTTCTTGCTCTATATCCATAAGTAAAAGCTGGGTCCTCCGCAGTCTTGACTGTCCAGTGGATCCAGCTTCTGCCTATTTTCTTCATCCATGTGCAGTTTTTCTCCTCTCTTCCTTTTCCCTCATCTCATCTCCTTCCTCACTATTCCATCCCCTCCATCCATGTCCAGCATTTCTTCTCTCTCCCTTCCCTCTCTTCCATCCATGTCCAGCAACCCTCCTCTCCCCTGTCTTTCCCTCCATCCATGTCCAGCAACCCTCCTCTCCCCTGACCTCCCCTTCATACACCCATGTCCAGCAACCTTCCTATCTCCTCTTTCCTCCCCTCCATCCACGCATGTCCAGCAACTCTCCTCTCCCCTCCAGCCATCCATACCTAGCAATTCTTTTCTCTCCCCTGCCCCCCTCTATCCATCCATACCCAGCAATTCTCTTCTTGTCCCCTCCATCCATCCATCCCCAGCAATTCTCTTCCCTCCCCTGCCCCCCTCCATTCATCCATACCCAGCAATTCTCTTCTCTCTCCCCTTGTCCCCTCCATCCATCCATCCCCAGCAATTCTCTTCCCTCCCCTGCCCCCCTCCATTCATCCATACCCAGCAATTCTCCTCTCTGCCCTGCCCCTATCCAGCCATACCCAGCAATTCTGTTCTTGCCCCTGCCCCCCTCTATCCATCTATACCATACCCAGCAATTCTCTTTTCTCCCCTGTCCCCTCCCTCCAGCCATCAGCGATTCTCCTCTCGCCCCTCCTGCTCCCATCCATGTGCTGCGATTCCACCTGCCCGCCTGGAGCCCTCTTCTCCCCCCCAAAAAAATTTACAGTGCAGGCTGAGCTCCGTTCCCACATCTGCCTCCCTCTCTCTCACGGCAGCGCTTCCCAAACGCTGCCCACCGCCGCCACGATCGCAGGATTTACCTCCCTCCGTCTCAGCACTCAGCAGCAGCGGTAGCGAATCATACACGCTGCCTCCTTCTAACCTGGAAGCGTCTCGCGGGTCTCAGCAGTCTTGGCAGCCATTTTTAAAACACAGCTGTGCTGGCGCCACCATTCAGAGTAGCGGCAGCAGGCAGGAAAGAGTGGGACTCTTTCCTGCCCCCACAGACCCTTAAAGGTACGACCGAGGATGGCTGCAATGTGCTGAGGTGGTAGGCAATCGGGCAGAACCTCCAGGCACCATAGAGCCTTTGGGCCCTCAGGCACAGCCCGGTTGCCCAAATGGTCAGTCCGCCCCTGGCCAAATCAAAATAGGAACGGCAAACCCAACTCGGTTACAGACAACAATTACTGTATGTCCACCTAAGGGGAAACAAAATCAAAGATACCAAATGTCACTCGCTGGGGGTACCCAGTTCTCTCCGCAGTCAAGGCACATTGAGCAAAACTCCCAAAGCAAGATTAAAAAGGAAAAGAGAGCTCGGATTTCAGAAAAGGAGGTTTCCTTACGAACTATGTCCTGAACCTAATCTGGCTCCGATGTAGCTTTTCCGATACACATTTCCAGAAATTTTCAGGCCTCATTGGGCCTAAGAAGCCTTTATTGCAATCCCATGTTTTTCCCAAAATATGCTGGCTTCCCCCTCAGTTCAATATGTTAGTCCATTAGCAATTCACAAGTAGAGCAAGTCCTATCCTCTCTCTCTCTCTTTTTTTTTTTTTTTGTTTCCTCCACCAATTTGGCCTCCATTCATGTGGGTCTATAGATCACCTCTCACCTTAGCCTCCCCACCTCAAAATATAAATACATTAGCTAATGAGGATCTCCAAGCTCTGTCAACTGAAGACTTTTCTTTGAAGGTGGCCAGATCTCCCTTTAACCAAGCTTAGCAGGCAGCAGCAATGGCTCTAAGCCACTGATGCTTGCACCCCACACATGCTTAGTTGTCGGTGACTCAAGGATGCTGTTGCTGACTGCAAAACTTGGTAGAAGGAAGTTCTGACCATCTTTGGAGGAGGTCCTCAGCTGGGGATGGTTGGGAATCCCCACGAGTTATACAGCAAGGGTCAGGACCGGTGTTAGACATGATAGGGCCCAGGTCAGAAAACAAAGGAGGGACCCCCCCTCCCCGATCCCGTCTCCTCTTTGCCTCCCCTCTGATTTCCTTACCTGCCTTTACTATCACACCAACAGTCCTTAACCAAATACAGAACAAGGGATCACAAATTAGAAGTAAAATTATTTAGACAAAAATTGAACTAGGAATCCCAAGAAGTCACATGGTATGTACTGCAGCACTGGAGAAATAAAAGCACTATCCACTCATTCATTTCCTTGCCGACCTCTCCCACATGGTTCCACCATTCCAAGCATCTTCTTCCCTCCACTTTTCTAGTCCAACATCTGCTTCCTCTTTCTTCCCTCCCAACTCATGTAGCCTAAAATCTCCCTGTTGTTACTCTCTTCCCTCCTACCCTCTCCCTCCATGGTCCAGCATTTCTCCCTCTCTGTTTCCTCACTCAGATTGTCTCTCCATCAATCCCTTTTGCTCCTAGATCCAACGTCTCCCTCTTTCTCCCCTCTCCATCTCCTGTATATTTCTCACTTCCTCTCATCTACCCCATTCCAACATCTCTCACTCTCTCACATTGTTCACATTCTCTCTCTCTCTCTCTTTCTTTCTCTCTCTCTCTCTCTCTCTCTTTCTTTCTCTCTCTCTCTTTCCCTTTCCCTCTCTCTCCCTTTCCTTCCCTTGTGCCCTAGGTCTAACATCTCTCCCCCCCCCCATGCAGCATTCTCTCCCTTCCTCCATTCTGCTGCAATCTCCAACATTTCTGCTTCTCTCCCACTGTCCACCATTTCTCTTTCTTCCTTCCCTGTGCCCTGGGTCCAACATTTCTCTCCCCTCCCCCCATGCATCATCTCTCTCTATCCACTGCCTGCTGCTGAACTGGAAGTCTTCCCCCTTCCGTGTCCTGCCCAGTCAGAAACAGGAAGATGCGACAGATGGGGTAGGATGCAATGGAGGGGAGGCTTCCGGGTTAGTGGCAGGCCGTTTGTGGGAATCGCTGCTGGGGACCCATTGAAGTGAGAGTGATACTTCTTAAGGGAAATGTAGGACCACTGAAGCCCAGCCTGCTCCCCACACGCTGGCACTGTCAAGGGTGCATCGCTGCTGGGTGTGCCTTAACCCACACTGGGATGGAGGCTGCCATTGGTATGTTAATACTTTCAGTTGGTTAGCAAATTGCATTTCCTTCACTTATGCTCAGGCTGGGCTGACTTTTGAGGGTCATGTCAAGTAATGTCAGAGCTATGCACTTGAGACTAGCCTCTATAGAGCTGATTTGCAGAGCTGTGACATGGACATCTGTCCATATGTTTACATGTCATTTCCTCCTAGATCAAGACTTCTGATATGACCCCAGACAGACCTCCAGCTCCATCCCCCTAGACCCTTCTCCGTGAGTTCCAGGCTGGTTTTCCCCCAAATAAATAATAAAACAGCCTGTTACCACTAAAAATACTGGTGTCTGTCTATTGTGGAACCACTTGTGCTATTTTCCTTTTTACAGTTGCAGCGGCAGGTATGGAGTCCCATGTATGAGGATTCACAATTCTGCTTGTCCTTGGAGAAAACAAATTTACTTATTGTAGCAGTAGTTCTCCAAGGACAGCAGGACTTGAATCCTCATAACCCTCCTACCTCCCCAAGGATTTGTATTCCTCTAGTTAGTAATAGACTAGAGGTCCTGTGTGGAAACAGGCAGAAACAAGCATGCATGTGCAGTGAGACAGCCCAAATACTTCTAGAAAAGTTGCTGAGTTACCATTTCCTATGCTGGGCTTAGTGAGGGCATCCATGCACGAAGACTGAAGTTCTGCTGTCCTCAGAGAATACCGCGTACAGATCAGTAACTGTTTTACTGCCCTTTTAATAGAACCAAGAATGTTATCCTATTTCCTTCCGTGGTTCAGCTTGTGACAAGTTCCCAACTATAGGTTCTGCATATGAATTACTTAAGGTTGCATGTAGTTTATGTGTGAGTGATGTAAAGATTGATTCTGCTGGTGAGGCTATACTAGAAATGATATACTACCTAGTACTAAAATATAAAAAATAGGATGCTTTATTTGTAGATAAGAGAAAAACAAAAATGTGGTAGATTGATCTG
The DNA here is from genome assembly GCF_901765095.1 of Microcaecilia unicolor. NCBI lineage: Eukaryota > Metazoa > Chordata > Amphibia > Gymnophiona > Siphonopidae > Microcaecilia > Microcaecilia unicolor. The sequence continues at coordinate 167,152,659 of NC_044037.1, read as the reverse complement.
TGTTCCAATTTCCTTATAGCTTTTCCATTGCACATTAAAAAGAATGGAGGTCAACATTTGTATACCTCTTTTCTTTCATTCTCTAATATGGTTTAGAGCTTCCACATTTGATATTGTATAGTTTCTGAAGATTTGGGATTCATGGCTAACTTTTTCTTTCAACTCAATCTTATATTCATTTTTTTCTCATTGTACATGTAAAGTATATGGTAGCTGTTGCATCTGTTAGGTAATATTTGTTATATACAGCATTGCTAGCAAAAAGTGATGCTATTGTCAGCATAGTCTTCATTAATCATCCACTATTTATCCTTAAATATGTTTGCAGTAAGATATACTCTCAGATTTGGCAACTCAAAGTTCACTTTTTAAGCTTTAGTAACTTTTTTTTTTTTTTTTTTTTGGGGGGGGGGGGGGGGGGTTGTGTTTTCTCTCATTATCAATCTTTACTAATCTCCTGACTTTTGCAACATGTCCAGGTGATTAAGAGTACCTTTAACAGCTCAAGAACTGGAGAGACATATTTTCTAAGAAGCAACTTCAATATGAGTGAGAGCTGGTAGAGATAGGCACTAACTTCCAGGTTCTATATATCGTGTCTAGTGTTCCGCGCCAAAATCTTAGCATACTTCCTAACAACGTGAATAATTTAATTGGCTTAACACTTCCTATATAATAATTCTCACCTCCAACGTTCTATCTTGCTGCCTGTGTCTGTGGCTTTCTTCACAGTTGGTCTGCTAGGCTCCGTAGATCAGGCTGATGTCATGTAGAATGCCAGAGCCGGAGGAGGAGGGGTGAAAGGGGCAGGGCACAGGGGTGGAGGCGGAGCTTGAAAGAAACAGAAGCGTTGAGGGGTGGAGTAGCCGACAGCGTCCCGACCAATGGCACGGAAGGAAAGGTCGGAGTCGTCCTTGGGCATCAGCGGAGGGGGCAGAGCCACGGAGAGAGTGTGCTGCTATGCTGAGCCGGCGCGCAGGTGTGCTCGCGCATTCCTGCGCTGTGCGCAGGGGAGGGGGGACCTCAGGAGTCGGAGCGGCGAGAAAGAGGAGGAAAGCAGGCGACAGCCGCAGCTGCCCCTTCGGGCCCCATGGGAGGGTATGTGGGCAGCCGCAACGACTCCTTGGGAGGGAGGGAGCTTGAAACTCGGAGTGGGGGGAGGGACCCTGAAAGTCGGGGGGGGGGGGGGGGACCCTGAAACTCGGAGGGGGGACCCTGAGGGAGGGAAGGGACCCTGACACTCAGAGGGAGGGACCCTGAAAGTCGGTGGCAGAGAGGGAGGGAGGGGACAACCCTGAAAGTCGGAGGGAGGGAGGAAGGGAACAACCCTGGAACTGGGAGGAAGGGAGTGGGGGAGGGGGGCCCCTGGCGCACACTCTCTCACATACACACACACTCTCTCTCACAGACACACTCGCACCCAGTCACTCTCACTCTCTCACAGACACATTCGCACCCAGTCTCATTCTCTCTCTGTCACACACACACTCGCACATTCACACACTCTCTCTCTCTCTCTCACACAGTCACTCTTACACACTCTCTCTCAAACATACACACTCCGAGGAATACCTTGCTAGTGCCCATTTCATTTGTGTCAGAAACGGGCCTTTTTTACTAGCAAGCACTAATTGGCAATAATTAGAATTTATGTGCATAACTCGCTAAGCATATGCTGTAATGAATTATGCCTAAATTCTAAAGCATGCAGTTCAAAAGTGCCATGGCTATGGGCGGGGAAATGGGCATTTCGTGTGTGTTCCCAAATTTTCTCATGGTGTTATAGCATATGGCCCAGTCCGTGTAAACCTACATGCAGGGATTTACATCATGTTTTTGTTTGTGTAAATGAAGGCACATAGTTTTAGGTGTATTGTATATATTGCACCTAAATCTTATAGACTACACTTAGACAAAATGATTTTCCTGTGAATTTTCCAGGCGCCATATATAGAATCTCCCCCTAAATGTTTACATGTCAACCTAGTGGGTTTTATAATATTTAACATGTTTGTGTGGGAGGAAAAAGAGGGAAGGCCATGCCCTCAATAACCCTGCCTCCCATACATGCATAGCCCCACCTTTGCTAATTGCCCCTCCTTCCCAAGTATACACTAACATAACAAGTACGTCCCCCTGCACACAATAACAAGGGCTGAGCAGTCTCTCATAACAACCCCTTCCATCGTGCCCTCCACACACAACATCAAGGAGCCTATGTGCAGTGATTTTCATTCCCTTCTCGTGAGAGGCCCCCTTTCTATCTTTCCTGATTAGGGTTATGTGGAAGATGAAGACAGGAGACAACAGGCTCATTCCCACTCTGCTACTTCTGACTTTCAAAATGACACCATGTAACCTCTTGCACTATTTTGACAGAGGTATGTGGTGAAACTGGGGAAGGGTAGGACATGACCAAGGATATCCATTAATGATCTGAGAAAAAAAATGTAAGAGGTAGGAATTGAAGTGGGCTACCTTTATGCAATCTGAAGGAATGGTGTCAGTAGATGTCACGTCTGTGGCCATGACCATGACCACCCTCAGCCCTACCTTCTTTCTGGGGGTCAGCAGCTCTGCTGGCTTCTGTCTGTGTTTGTGTTAGTCTTGTCTCTGTCCTGGTGTGCTGGCTGCTTCCAGCATGAACCTGATTGCTTCACTAGACCTCACCTGTGTGGGCTATGTCTCTCTAGGGAGCCAGCATCTAAGATGGCTGCCACCGGCTCTGTGCCAGCTTCCAAGATGGCTCCTGCTTGTCTTTCCTGTGGGCTCACTTCCTATGTGTGTTAAGCCTCTCTTTGGGGTCAGTGTACTTCCTGCTTCTGTCCTACTGCTGGTGATTCATCAGTGAGAGCCTTCATAAGGAAGTGCTGTGCTTGCATTCTGGGCCTTTGCATAAGTGTTATGCTCTTAGGTCAGGTTAGTAAGTGTCTGCTGCACTACTGCTTAGCCTCTCTCTGGGTTCCAGCCCAGCTTCTTTCTGTGTCTGTGTCTCTGTTGTCCTTCCGTGGGGGGTCTTCCCTGCCACTGTCTGTCTGTGGACTGCGGTCCTTCCTGGCTTACCCTGTGTTCGGGGTGAAGCCTCTGCTCTAGGCTTACCCTGTGTTTGGGGTGAAGCCTCTGCTCCAGGCTTACCCTGTGTTGGGGTGAAGCCTCTGTTCCTGGCTTACCCTGTGTTGCGGTGAAGCCTCTGTCCTTGGCTTACCCTGGGTTGGGGTGAAGCCTTTGTCCTGGTTTACTCTGTCTGTTCTCCTGTCTGCCCCAAAGACCCCTGGCCTGTGCTTCCTGGTTTGCTCTCTTTACCCTAAGTCCTGCCTTGCCTAGCCTGTGTGCCTACCCTGCTTGTATATCCTGCAAGTCCTGCCGGCCGCCTGCACTTCGGAGCTACTCCGGAGGAACGGTGGCTAGGTGCAGGTGAAGCTGTTCCTCTCTCATCTGTTCTAGTTGCCTGCCTTGTACTACTCCAGTCCAGAGTTCCAGTACTGCTCTTCTGTGTTTCCAGTCCCGAGGTGGTCTTGCCTGCCGCTGCCGCTCCTCGGCAGTGGCCCAAGGGCTCACGAACTCCAGTCCTGCCTCGAGGACCTGACAGAATGCCAAGGCCCTCGAGAACGCAACAGTAGGGGTGATGTGGGACCCTTGACAGGGTATGCAGGGGTGGAGGAAGCATGGGGGGGAGGGCTCTGAGGGTGCTTGCTTGTTTGAGAGATTAGAGGGAAAGGAAATCCATCATGCTAACCAGCTCTTTTACTTGTGCTATTTAGCACAAGGAATTTTTCAGTATATGGCACACTTCTCATAATAGTGTACAGCAAAATTATGCATATTTTGGAGCTTATACATTTGAATGATCACATCTAAAATATCTGTCTTTAGCCAGACATATCACCCAATGTTGATTAGGTTTGAGCAAATATTTTTGCAGTGGGGATCCCTTTGAAATCAGCTTTTCAATTTGCTAACTTCTGTTTCTAAATTGGGTGGCAATTTAAAGTCTTGCAAAAAGAGAGCTTTAGTAATGAGTGACAATGTTAGCAAAGTATTCAAATTAACATAACATCTGCTAGATTTCATTGGTCTGTATTGACTGTGCTGTCAACCAAATCCAGTTCTGTGTGAGATAATTTGTGATTTGGTTCAAGCACCGCTTTTGTGTGTTATGCAGGAATTACATTGAAGCCTACAATAAGTTTCTAAATTTTCCAAGGGTAGATTTTTTTTTGGTTTTTTTTTTTAAGTGTACACTATTCAGTGGGTGTAATTTTCTTTTAAGACAGTGCTCACATTTCTTAATTATAATATAGAACTATTTCAGTGTTTTGTGTAGCGCTGTAAACAATAATTTAGTTTAAACACATTAAAAGAAATAAGGTTGCAGTTTTAACTTTTCTTTCCCTTTTTTTCTGGTTGGCATTGCTCTCTATGAGAAGTCCTTTAAGGAATCCTTTACTAAATTGAAACAGGTTTGTCAAAGAAACCTGTAAATGACTATACAGTGCTTAAGTTCCTTTCTGAAAATACCATACCCAAGGTATCAGCAGCTTTGCCAAAGCCCATTCTTCTACTAAGGATATATTTTCATGAATGTAATTGATTTGATATGCAATTGTGGTACGTAGTAGTGAGTATTTTTAAATATAAATATTATTGATTGTGAATATATATTTGTTTTAAAGTAAATTGCAGTGAGCACATTTTTGTAACCATGGTGCATACAAACAATTATAAAATAATAACGGTGCCTAGATGTAGAAAATCCATTAACCCCCTCATTCCACAACACGTCCCTTACATTTGAGTGCTATTAGATTATGTAAATGTATGGGATACTGCTATCCACTTGGGTAAGTTTACCCTTACCTGCGTAAATGGCAGCTTCACACCTAAAGGGTATTCTTTAATGACAAGCTGAAATTGCATAGTTCACAACTGTTAGAGGAGCATCCCCTAGGGAAGAGCAGCTGGGCCATAGGTGGGACTGACATTTATGCCAGGTACTGATAGAATACTTTAAGTTATGTGTATGAATGTCACATTTGGACACAAACATGCACGAGAGCCACGACCTGTTGTAAATGTTCAGGGCTATATTTTAGCATGCTGATGCTGGTTAATACTACTCACCACCCACGTTAAGAGGCCATCTAAATGAAGGTGCTGAGCTATAAAATTGCCTCTTAAGAGGGTAATTAAAAAAAAACCTATGTATTTGCATGAAATGGAATCTTATTCACAGAAATGACTTGGGGACAAAAGTATGCACACAATACCATTTCTCGTTTTACTAACAGCGGTATTAGGGTTTGTACTGAAGTTTGTACCTTTTAGATTTTTAAAAGTATGTGTTCTCAAATTTTATATGTACTAAATTGTGTGTGTGTGTGTGTAGTTTTAATGGGGTTATTTTCAGTGAGTAAATTTGTATGTATGTCCCCTTTGAAAATGCTTTTTGCATAAGTTAGCATGTTACAAAAATATTCCCGTGCAGGTCATTTAGGCACCCTTTTACAAAGCAGCAGTAAGCCCACCGCAGGCTTATTGTACAGCAGTCTAGAACAATCACTGGCTGAATGCGAGCGCTGGTGGTATTTCCACTCCAGCATGCAGCAATTTTGGTGCTAGCAGAAATATTTGAAAAATATTTTCACAGGGGGTTACCCAGTGGTAATCGGACAATGCGGCACACTGCCGGGATTAGCACAGGAGCCCTTACCACCACCTCAGTGGTTGTCGGTAAGTGCTCCCCCTGCATGGCCACGCGATAAGTACAGTCTTAGTGCATGGCCATTTCTTTAGTCGGCCTTTTTACCTGCTGCGGTAAAAAGGGCCTCAGCGTGAGGCAAAAACACCCCTTTTACTGCAGCTTAAGAAAAGGGCCCTTTAGATTGAGAGGGCAGGAAGGTGTCTATTGTATGAAGACTTGTAGCCACCTATGGGTCTTTTATAAAATACAACCCATAAAAAAGCACCAGATGATAAAGCTCAGCCAAAACAATAAACAAATATATGAGGTTTCATATAAAATCTAAAGTAGAGGAGTGTGGTAGCCGTGTTAGTCCACTCTTAAGGTTATCAATGTCATTTGCTTATTTCCGATCTGACGAAGGGCAACCTTCGAAAGCTAATCAAGAAATGTGTTAAGTTATGTCCAATAAAAAAGGTATCATCTTATTTTCTTTTTCATGTTTTATTTTGTTTGATTTCTATTGATAATATAAAATCTATACATTAATTGGGTCTTCATATGTAAGAATACATGCTATGCATTCAAAAGGAAATATTCATCAGTCCTACAATGAATATATATGAATAAATTATTTAAAAAAAGTACTCAATAAAAATACTGTAAAATTTCAAAAAATAGAATAGAGCCCTACAGATTTCTAAATATAAAATCTAATACCTATATTCTATATATCGGTCCTTATTAAAACCAATCACAGTTTGTCTTGAAGTAGATTGTCACAACCACAGCTTGCTTACTTTACTTAAACATGGTATTCCATCCTTTCATCATGCTCATTTTCTTTCAGCCAGTATGATACCGGCTTGTCAGTATCAGGTCCACTGCAAATAAAACACAAGGAAATTGCAGTTTTATTTGGATTGGACCCGATACTGACAAGCTGAAAGTTCTGAAGCAGAATTGTTCCAAAAACATGGTATCATTTTGCCTGAGAAAAGATGAGCATGCTAACAGGATAGAATATCATGTTTTAGTAAAGTAAATTGTAAGAATTCTACAGTTGTGAGAAGCTACTTGAAGACAAACTGTGGTTGAAATGGAAGAGTAGCCTAATGATTAGAGCAGTGGATTAGGAACTGGAAGGCCCCAGTTTAAATCCCATGGTGCTCATTTTTGCCTTGGGCAGGTCATTTAACCCTCCATGCCTTGGGAGAAGGCATTGGCAAATCACTCCTTTATCATGCCATGAAAACCACAAGGGGAAGGATCCTCATTGTGTGGTTACGAGGAGTCAGCTTCGTCTTGAGGGCACATTTGGAACCGGTGATTAGTTTGAATATAGACTGATATATTTAATACAGGTATTAGATTTTTATGTTGAGAAATTTCTAATGCTGTATTGTATTTTTTAAATTCTACATTGAGCAGTTTCATTGAGTTAATTTTTAAACATTTATTCATATATATTTCATTATAGGAAAGATAATCTTCTGAATACATACAATGAGAAAATTATCTCATAGCATGTATTCTTTCACACATATAAAGGTCTAATTTTACATTCATAAAAGATTTTGTAAAAACCTCTTCTCTCTCTCTCTCTCTCTCGGTATATAAATGTAGATAGAAATAGTGTGGCTGAATTTTTTTTATGTCAGATTTATGAAATACCAGCAGAAATCCAGCAACAGCATGCCAAAAATAAAGCAGCATGTATTTGTGTCTGCTTGGAAACAGGTGTAAATGAATCTTTGTATTTACATTTTATAAAGTATAAAGCAAGACTGATCAGGATAGACTGGAGTGGACTTTGATGCCAACTCCAGTAGTTGGGACAAAAGGACAGTGCTAGGTAGACTTCTACGGTCTGTATCCCAAAAATGGCAGAGATCAGGATCAAATGTACATATTTTATACCATGTTCATGGTTTGTTTCATGTATTAATAATGAGTGTGACATTTGGGAAGACTGGATGGACCATTCAGATTTTTATCTGCCATCATTTGCCATGTTACTGTGTTACTTGCAAAAATTGCCTCAAACATGCCTGGCAGCATATAGGTGTAACCCATGTCTCACCCGTGCGCTAGCTCAGGGCCCGCCCCCCCACCCCCCCCAAAAAATATATATATATCCTTTCATGAATTTCACAGTCTTTGCTCACTCTCACCACACACCTCATTTCCAATCTACTTAAAGTTGAGCTAGGGTAGGTCAATGGTCTGGAATAGTGATGCGGGGGTTTGGGAGACACTTTTTCCAAAACTGGAAAATCCACTCAGCTGTTCAGTGCAGAAACCACACAGCACTCCGAAGGGTTCAATAACAATACTAACTTTTATTGCAACCTCCGCAATCGGCAGACTAACTTTAACCTTCTTACAGTCACTTAATAAACTCCAGCACAATTAAGTCCCTGACTTCTGTTATTCCTGGGGGGGGCACTCTTTCCACTATTCTCAGGTATATTTACAGGGGCACTTTCTTTCAGGGGTTATATACATATTTACAGGGCTCCTGTCCATACCTATCCTGTTCGCCAAATGTAACCTCAGGGCTGTTCTCCTCTTCACCGATTCACTCCGCTACCACCAGGCACAGTCCCTTATGGCCGTCCTCCTTCCGCGGGTGTACCTCACCAGGCAGCACCCCGGCCTTAAGCAGGCTGTGTCCTGCCCTGAACCCTGCTTATGGGCCAGACTCCCCAGTCCACCCGAAGCTCTGCCTCCTTCACCGGTTATTGTGAGTGGGGTAATAACTGCTCCTCGTTTCTATCCCAATCATAAGGTGGCGCTTCAGGATGTCCCTTCTCCTCCTTTGGATCACTTGACAGAGCTTGCAGGCAATGAAAGACTCCCCCCAAGGGCAAATTATTATACGTTTTATCTCCTAATCTAACCCCCCCCCCCCCCCCCCGTCACTCTTCCATCTCATAGCACTTTCTCTCGGCATTTTATTTCCAAACTCCTCCCATTGGGCTGAGCTTCTCCCACCCTGGGACCTCACAGTCACTTGACCCAGTGACTTTTTACAGGGACTTACTCTTCATAGTAAGCCCAACCTAACAGGGAATTACAAAGGTATATGCCTTCTTGTCATTCTGGGTGCTTTTATTTAGGGGTTAATTTTATATGGAGCATTTTATGCATGTATACTGTCATATATGCACAAAAATGTCGTTATAAAGTCACCCCTTAAAATTTGTAGTATGCAGAGAAGTTACTTTTTCATAATACTGTAGAATGACTCAAGGAACCACTTAAGTAATCCAGCATCCAGTATAATCATTTAATATTTGTGCTTCAGAAATACTCTTCCTTGTTCAGTGAACTTGTGACTAGAATCATGGAGCAGAATTAATCTGCCTGCTGTTACTTGATGTGAATTATAGGTTTTTACAGAAACATCATATGTTGTGGACAACATATGAATTTTAAATTGTCTGATTTTGCTGATGCTATGGCTGTCCTATGATAAAGAATAAACAGTTATGGATTTGACAACCAAAGCAGTTTATGTGTATTATATTATATTAGGTACTTCCTCTGTCCCTAGTGAGCTCACAATCTAAGTTTTCTACCTAGTGTGGCTATATTAAAGATCTGACTTGCTGGTAATATATCTCATTGGCTATTGCATACTGCTTTCTGATCTAATACTTTGATTCTTTCACTTACAGAGCTCACAATGGCAGATGACAGTATTGTCGAAAATGAAATCCCCCCTCCTTTGCCACCACATCCTACTGGAAAACAGAAATATAGGTATGGCGACTATATGGAAATGTGTCTAATTGTTGCTCATGGACAGGTCACCTACAAGTGTCTGAAATGTATCACTTGGATGAAAATGCTCGTAATACCTCATGTTGAATTATATTGTTGTAATATGGTTAGCATTATTTTATTAATGCCAACTAATATGTTCCCACTATAAATTGAAACTTAAGGATTTTACTTTCAATTGGGCTGAGCACTCCCAGATCAAATTTGAATAAATATCTTTTGGCCTTTCCTCTCATTGTCTTTCACACTTTGGTTTCCTAATTTGTGAATAGAGGATATAAGTTTTGAAATGCTACTATTTTATCAATAAGTAATTTAGGGGCCATTTTACTAAAGGGTTGGCATGTGGCAGTAGGCTTTCCATGCACCAATCCAGAACTACCACCAGTCTACAGAAGCAGCCCGGCAGTAATTCTGCCCCCAGCATGCGCCATTTCCAGCGTTACAGAAATTTATTTACTTATTTTTACCTTGACAGTTCCAAGTGCTGCCCAGTTACCACCAGATTATCATGGAAGCCCTTACCACCACCTCAATGGGTGGCAGTAAGTGCTCCCTCTTCCGAAATGGTCATGCGGCAAGTGCAAACTTAATGCATGGCCATTTCCTTCTTTTTGGTCTTTTTACCTTCTGCAGTAAAAGGAGCCTGGTATGCAGCAGAAACACGCGCAGCTTGGTAAAAGGGCCCCTTAACTCTTCATGTTTATTAGACACTTCCTATAGCACTTTTCAGCAGTTATCAAAGCGGTTAAAATGAATCACAGTGGGAAAGAAGAAAATATAACACAACAGGGTAAACATTGATCCTCTAGAGAGGAGCAAGTGAGGAATAAAAGGCAAGAAGAAAGGGAAAGGACAGCTACTGTAAGTCTCAAAGTCTCAAATGAGTAAATAATAAAGCCATACAAAAGGAAAATACCAGTCATAAATAGCAACCACCAGTGCTAGCCCATCCCACTGAGCCCAAAGGCCAGGTTGAAATAGTGTGCCTTAAGACTGGATCTGAATTTTTAATGAGGACTTTGCAAATGAAGATCTTTAGGGAGACATTCCAAATCAGTGGTGCCAAGATGTAAAACACTGTGGTGGTTATTTTAGAAGCTCAGTTCTTGTTTTAGATATCTGAAAACCGGCATATTTCATGGACATCCAAATCCCAATTTTACAAAGGCAGGATGTGGATGTCTAACATGGAAGTATGTCCATATGGTAAGGGGGCAAGGTAACATATATTACATATTAAATGACGGCAGATAAAGACCTGAACGGTCCATCCAAACTGCTCAACAAGATAAACTCATTTTACATGGTCTGTGATACTGGATAGTGATAGTGGAGGAGTGGCCTAGTGGTTAGGGTAGTGGACTCTGGTCCTGTGGAACTGAGGAACTGAGTTCAATTCCCACTTCAGGCACAGCTCCTTGTGACTCTGGGCAAGTCACTTAACCCTCCATTGCCCCAGGTACAAATAAGTACCTGTATATGTAAGCCGCATTGAGCCTGCCATTGTTGCAGGAATGGATGCATGAATTACCCCTATTGTTAGCAGAATCTGTGGTACTTCAGGAGTCAAGCAGCACACACCAGAATGAGGGAGAAATCTTCTTTATTTGCTAGCAAACAAAGCAGGACATCAGTTCTAGCTCTCTTCTCTCTCTCTCAGCTCTCTGGATGTTATGGCTTCTGTCTCAGCTCCTTCTCTTCTGCTGTCTGTCTTCCCCCAGCTCTCTTTCTTCTGTCTGTTCCTTCTGACGTAAGCTGCTTCTGCTCCCTCTTAAATACAGTCCTAAGCCCCTCTCTAGCCCCCCTTACTCTCCAGATGGTAAAGAATAGATTGGTTACCTTGCCTCAGCCAATCATTACTTTAAAAATATCAGTTACATAGGTTTGATATTTCTCAAACTGACCTATGACCTGGGGCCCCTCACGCTAGACAATTTGGCACCAGTCTCTTACATTTTATTATTATTAAATTCTCATATTCCTAGTCAACTCCATACTAACTGCTAACTGAACTCTGGCATTCATTAAGGGGTCAAGGGCCAGTCTTACTTAATAGCATACAGCTATAGTTTGTTATTACTTTCAAGACCATTCCTATACTTAGCTAATCAATCAAGGAGAAGAGAGCTGACTTCTCTGACCTCTTTCACTTATTAGCTTCATACATTGAACCAGCCAGAACTGCAGAAAATTCAACCCATATGCTGACCTTTTCACTGCAGCCCTACTCAGAACGTAAGGCAAAGAGTTGAACAAACATTAGATTTAAAAAGGTATTCTACATATTAACTACACAAAATACACATATTCTAAAAGAAGACATATTCTAAAATACACAGAATCAGTATTCCTTATAAGACATATTCTAAATATCAAGAACATCTAGAATTATTTAACCAGCTTTAAACTACTTTTAAACTACAGCATGTCTGGCTCATGCTTTGTTCATTCATCTAAATAATCTGAACCATCTGGCATTCCTTCACTTTACTGTACAGAACTGAGAATTTAACCACCAAACTTTTAAACCCTAAACAGAATTAACACTTAATATAATTTCTTATATATATAATTATGCCCATGCTGTCTCATTCCCCCCTTTGAGACTAAAATCAGCTTATGCAGAGATAAGTCTCACAACTCAAACTCTGGCGATTATAGTGATCCTAACTAAGAATAGGCTTGTGAATCACCATTACCCTACTTGTTAAGGTCAACCAAAGATTGGAGCGAGTTGGGGTATTAGGAAAAAGGAGGCAGGGAGTAGAAAACAACAAAAGCACCCAAACTACTAACATTTTCTTTCTTCCTAATCTAAAACAAATACAGCAAACTAATTAAGCAATAATATTTCAACAGTCTGTGCTAATCACAGATTACTCTAATATAATGTTCTCAGTCTTTGAGTTCTTATACCAGTTGGGATAGACCCTCAACTGACAAGGATCAAGCTCTCAAATTCCAAGAAAGCCAGAATCTGGACAGAAAGAGTCTCAGTGTGAAGCCGAAGTTCAGCAGCTTCTGCAGTATGCAGTTGACCCTTCTTTTCAGCTAGTAGATTCTTTGGTTCGGGTCAAGCGCAACTTCAATGGCTCCGCTGGATCACTTTCTGCTCTCCACTGTTTAGGCTCCGTCTGATCCGTGCTGGGCTCAGTCTGGTCAGCAGACTTAATTCGAGACCAATGGACCCATGGAGTTATCCCTGCAACCTTCACAGCTGTAGGGGTAGAAAGCAAAACAGTAAAAGGTCCTTTCCATCGGGGCCCCAAAGGCTGGAGCCTCCAGTCTTTCACCCAAACTCTATCCCCTGGCAGGAAGGAATGTACCTGAGCCTGGAAGGGGACAGGGTTTATTTCTCTCACATAAGACTGAAGCTCAGAAATTATCCTGCCCAAGAGGGCTACCTGCTCCTGTACCTGGGCAAACCCTAAAATCCCTATGTCTCCCTTAATTCCCTGCAAAATGGCTGGGGGCTTCCCATACACAATTTCAAAGGGAGAGAGGGCTGTTCCTTTAGTTGGGGTGCATCGGAGGCGGAAGAGGGCTAGTGGCAGTGCCTGTGGCCATTTCAGTTGGGTTTCCTGACAAATCTTTGCTAGGCTATTTTCAAGGTTCTGTTTGCCCGCTCAACCTGCCCTGAACTCTGGGGACGGTAGGCACAATGCAATTTCCAGGTAATGTGCAATGCGCGGGACAGGGCCTGAAGTGTGGCTTCAACAAAGGCGGGACCATTATCTGAACCTATGGCAAGGGGCAGTCCATACCTGGGGATGACATCCCTAAGGAGGGCTCGAGCTACTTCTGTGGCTTTCTCAGTGACTGTAGGATATGCTTCCACCCACCCAGAAAAGGTACAGACCATGACCAGGAGGTATCGGAGCCTACCACTCCTGGGCATTTCTGTGAAGTCTATAACTAGGGACTCAGAGGGTGTTAGTCCCCTGGACTGAACTCCTGGTGGAATACGGGGTCCCTGACGAGCATTATTCTGGGCACAGAGAGTACATCGGGCAGAGGCAGTGGCAACCAGACTATCCAATCCTTCCAGCACCACTACTCGACTGAGTAGGCGGGCTAGTGCTGTTTTCCCTAAGTGTGACAGATCATGAGCTTGAGACACTACAGGCCAAGCTAGGTGGCGTGGCACCAGAACTCTGGTATCAGGGAGATGTAACCAGCCATCAGGTCTCCTTACTGCACCTTCCTCTTGAGCCCATTTCTCTTCCATTTGGGTGTACATAGGCGTCCATTCTTGCAGTCGAATTTGGAACAGGGGGGTCACAGTACTTGCTAAGGGTCCTCGAGCAGCTTCCTTGGCCACCCGATCAGCATGGCGATTCCCTCGGGCCACTGGAGTATCTATCCTTTGATGTCCCCTGCAGTGAATGACAGCTACCTTCTTAGGGGCCCAAACAGCCTCTAGCAGCTGAAGTATTTCAGGTCCATACTTAACAGGTTGGCCTGCAGCATTTATGAGTCCCTTTTCCTTATACAAAGCTCCATGAGCATGTAGAGTTGTGAAGGCATACTTGGAATCAGTATAAATGTTAGTTACCAGTCCTGCTGCTAGCTCCAGAGCTCGTATGAGGGCCACAAGTTCTGCTTTCTGGGCTGAAGTTCCTTGGGGCAAGGCTCTTGCTTCTATCACCTTGTCCTCTGTCACCACAGCATAGCCTGCCAATCGCTTGGAGTTCTCCACGTAACTGCTTCCATCTGTGAAATAAATTACATCTGGGTCCCTCCACGGAACATCTTTAAGATCTGGTCGACTGGAGTACACTTTATCCATGGTTTGGATACAGTCATGATCCGGTGGTCCCTCAGATGCTGGCAAAAGAGTGGCAGGATTGAATGTAGCCACTGTTTCCAGGTGTATCCGTGGATTCTCACACAAGCTAGCTTGGTACTTAACCATACGGTTATTTGTAAACCAGTGGTTGCCCTTATACTCCATGAGGGTGAGAACTGCGTGGGGGACTTTAACAACCAGTTCTTGCCCCAAGGTCAACTTATCAGCTTCCTGGACCAGTAAGGCTGTTGCTGCAATAGCCCTCATGCAGGCTGGCCATCCTTTAGCCACTCCATCCAGCTGTTTAGACAGGTATGCAACAGGCCTCTGCCAGGATCCCATCATCTGGGTCAGCACACCCAGAGCAACCCCCTGTCGCTCATGGACATACAATGAGAAAGGTTTCTCCACATCAGGAAGGCCTAACGCAGGGGCTTGGAGTAGGGCTTTCTTTATGGCAATGAAGGATTGTTGAGCAGTAGGTCCCCATTCAAATGGTTCCTTTTCACCCCCCTTTGTGGCCTGGTAAAGGGGTTTCGCCATCAATGCAAAATTTGGAATCCAAATTCTGCAGAATCCGGCTGCTCCCAGAAATTCCCTAACTTCCCTTCTGGACTTGGGTTGGGGAATTGCAGCAACTGCTTGCTTCCTACTGACATCCAGTCTCCGACTTCCCTGGGAAATGCAAAAGCCCAGATACTTCACTTCTGACTGACAAAGTTGGGCCTTTGAGCGTGAGACCTTATAGCCTGCATCCAAGAGTAGCTCCAGCAATTCTCTGGTAGCCTCAAAACACTCTTCCTGAGTCACTGCTGCAATCAGGAGGTCATCTACATACTGGAGTAAAACTCGCCTGGAAGGCTCAGATTTAAAAGTCTTAAGGTCTTGCCCTAGGGCTGTCCCAAAAATGGTGGGGGAATTCTTGAACCCCTGTGGCAGGCGGGTCCATGTATACTGAAGCTTCCTTCCTGTTACTGGGTTTTCCCATTGAAAGGCAAAAAGCAGTTGACTGGCGGGGGCCACCCGAATACAAAAGAATGCATCTTTTAGGTCTAGTGTCGTGAAATGGGTAGCTCCAGAAGGTATCAATCCCAGCAGGACATATGGATTAGGCACTACAGGGTGTAATGAGATAGTGGATTTGTTGACCACTCGTAAATCTTGGACTGGCCGGTAGTCCTCAGTCCCTGGCTTCTGAACTGGCAATAGTGGCGTATTCCATGGAGACTGACAAGGTCGAATAATTCCATGGGATAACAAACGATTCAGGTGTGCTTGGATCCCTTCCAGAGCCTTTCGGGGAATTGGGTATTGGTGAAGATGGATTGGCCGGGCACTTGGAAGTAAATCTACATGGACAGGAGGAATATTTCGGGCCAACCCTGGGGGATTATCTTCTGCCCATACCCCACTGACCTGAAAGCTGTCTACCAGGGGTAGGTCAACTTGGCCATGCGACTGATGCAGCCGCCATTCTTCTTCAAGGGGGCAGCAGAAACTCAATATACCCTTAGGGCTGGATATCGGGGGCCGAAAAGAGACTGAAGTCTGGCCATCAGAGTCAAAGGAAATTTGGGCCCTAAGCTTGGACAGCAGGTCTCGACCTAACAAAGGGATTGGACAGTCTGGCATATACAGGAATTCATGAGTGACTGTGTGTGAGCCTAATTGGCATCTACGGGTCGTCAGGAAGGGCCTCCGGTTCTGCACCCCCGTGGCTCCCACCACTCGGACAGTTTTTCCAGACACAGGCGCTAATCGCTCCGTCACAACAGAATGTTCAGCTCCTGTATCAATCATGAATGGAATTGAGTGGCTCCCTATAGTTAGCTAGACCATAGGTTCCTGGGAGCCCAGTTTGTAGGAACCCGGTCTGTCCTATTCGTCCCATTCTGCCATCTCGGCTATCCCAATGATGTCAGATTCAGCAGGCTCATATCTTCCCTCTCGAACTCGGCCTCGGCTTCCTCGATCTCCTGGTCCCCTTCTCAGTCCCTGGCGCCTCTGGGGGCATTCATCTTTCCAGTGCCCTCTTTCCTTACAGTAGGCACACTGGTCCCTCTCCAATCTTGGTCTGGGATTCTCCCCCCTTAGCCGGGATTGATTGAAGGAATCTCGGGGCCTGGCTGGTGGTCCGGGGTCCCACTTGGGCTTCCCATTAGCTAGAGGTCGACCTCGGTTAAGGGTGGAGTTAGTAATGGCTGCCGCTAAAAGGTCGGCCTTCTTCTGCATCTTCCGGTCTGCCTCTCGGCGCACCTCCTGATCCCTATTAATGAAAACCTTGGTTGCGATCTCAATTAGCTGGGTGGTATTCATCCCTGCGAATCCCTCCTGACGCTGCAACTTCTTCCGGATATCTGGCATACTCTGGGCCACCAATGCACTATTCACCATTCTCTGGTTTTCTAGTGCCTCAGGGTCAAATGGGGTGTATGTTCTGTAGGCTTCAATTAGTCGCTCTAAAAGGCCCCAGGGGATTCAGTTGGAGAATTTCAGAGACCTTTGCCAGATTAATGGGCCTCTTTATGCCTTTCCTCATACCTTCCAGCAAGTCCCGGCAATAGCCAGACAACAGTTCATAGTGCTGCTCATTATTTGGATCCCAAGCTGGAGCTGCACGAGGGAACCGAGTTCTAACCCATTCCTCTAGGTCCGGTGTCCTCTCGGGGGCACGCGCTCGCGTGATGGCCTCAGCATTTTGCAAAATCTTCCGCCTCTCCTCAGTTGTGAAGAGGGTCAGGAGAAGTTGTTGACAATCAGTCCAGGTTGGGTTATGGGTGGCCATAATGCTAGCCACTAGGTCCACCACTGCCTGAGGCTTTTCAGTATAAGAGGGGTAATGCGTCTTCCAATTCAGGAGATCGGTGGTTGTGAAGGGTACATACTGGTAGGCCTGTGCCTGCATAACCTGACCCTCATTATTAGGATCCGGTCGAGTGGTGGTTACCTGACGCAGGGGCAGAACTCTCGAGGAGGTAGGAATGGAACCTGAGGTAGAGCTAGGAGCTACCCTCCTATCATGCTCAAAGGTGATTGCAACAGGTCTAACCCATTCAGTGGAGGTTAGACTGAGGGATGGGGAGGGGTACTCATAGACTGAGAGGTGGTCACAGGTGATTCAGTCCATTGAAAGGGATGCCGGGCCCCTGATGAGTGGGTAGGGGTACTAGAGGGAAAGGCTGGGCTGTCGGGAGTTGAGGAGTCAGGGGGTGCAGCCCAAAGCGGGTCTTGGGAGGTTAACAGGGGAGAATGTGGCAAAGGAGGGTAGAGGCCGGATGAAAGGTCCACCCTAGGATGTGACGGGGTTTGCACAGAAGAGGAGCTATCCGGAGAAGCATGTGCTGGAGAAGCTTGGGCTGGGCGGCGTGGATCTCTGGGGGTGGCACGGAACCCCAACAATGGGCCATAAGGTGGTGGCTCAAGATCTGAGGGGTCATCAGAGAGTATGGGTTTCTCGGGCAGGGTAGGGGCGAAAGCCACCGATTGGGTGGTAGGCTTCCTAGGGCTCTTTCCCTCTTCCAATTTAGATTTTCTAATCTTTCTTTGAACGCGGCCCAACATGAATTTTACTGGGGATCCCATATAAGTTTTCAACCAAGAGGGAGGGTCAGTCACAAGGCTGTCCCAGGAATCTATATAGGGGAGTTGTTCAGAATATTCTGGTTCTCCTACAATTATGCTGTAGACCTTCCGGATTACTTCAATATCTAAGCTGCCACTAGAGGGCCACCCCACTCCCATAGATGGCCACTCAACTTCA
Organism: Microcaecilia unicolor; assembly: GCF_901765095.1. Lineage (NCBI taxonomy): Eukaryota > Metazoa > Chordata > Amphibia > Gymnophiona > Siphonopidae > Microcaecilia > Microcaecilia unicolor. Next base: position 167,134,638 of record NC_044037.1, on the reverse strand, counting down.
CACAAGGTTCTTAGAGTACTTGAGCTTAAAGTCTGTCCATAATCATTAATTAAAAATCCTTTCTTGAAATTCTTAAGCATACAATCTAGGGGAGTATCAATTTGTCTAGACGATTTCCCTCCCATAATGCTTACAGTTACAACACACAAAAGGGAGGGAGTTTTTGGATTTGTGGTAAGGGGTCCACAGATCCGAGACACAAGGTAACACAAACAACAATCGCTTCCTTCCGTCACTGGCCAATTGAACTCGCGTTAATTGGAAATGCAGTTATAAGAAGTCCGCACTCATTTAATCATTCAAACATCACACATTCCATACAGAAAATCCCACCCAACAATTTCAAATTTCTCAGATACAGATAAGCTCAAGCGGTTTCGCTTCTAATCTCCACTAGACTAAAAGCTACTAAGGCCTTCGCTGAGAGTTGATCAGACTCCCCTTCCCTCAATTTGTGAGGGGCTGGTTTACAGTTTCCTAGCTAGGATTACAATACAGAATACAGAATACATACCCGGCGAATGTTCCTCAGTCAGTTGGATGCCGGTTCAGGATCCCACTTCTGACACCAAGAATTGTTGCAGGAATGGATGCATGACTTACCCCTATTGTTAGCAGAATCTGTGGTACTTCAGGAGTCAAGCAGCACACACCAGAATGAGGGAGAAATCTTCTTTATTTGCCAGCAAACAAAGCAGGACATCAGTTCTAGCTCTCTTCTCTCTCTCTCAGCTCTCTGGATGTTATGGCTTCTGTCTCAGCTCCTTCTCTTCTGCTGTCTGTCTTCCCCCAGCTCTCTTTCTTCTGTCTGTTCCTTCTGACGTAAGCTGCTTCTGCTCCCTCTTAAATACAGTCCTAAGCCCCTCTCTAGCCCCCCTTACTCTCCAGATGGTAAAGAATAGATTGGTTACCTTGCCTCAGCCAATCATTACTTTAAAAGTATCAGTTACATAGGTTTGATATTTCTCAAACTGACCTATGACCTGGGGCCCCTCACGCTAGACAATTTGGCACCAGTCTCTTACGTTTTATTATTATTAAATTCTCATATTCCTAGTCAACTCCATACTAACTGCTAACTGAACTCTGGCATTCATTAAGGGGTCAAGGGCCAGTCTTACTTAATAGCATACAGCTATAGTTTGTTATTACTTTCAAGACCATTCCTATACTTAGCTAATCAATCAAGGAGAAGAGAGCTGACTTCTCTGACCTCTTTCACTTATTAGCTTCATACATTGAACCAGCCAGAACTGCAGAAAATTCAACCCATATGCTGACCTTTTCACTGCAGCCCTACTCAGAACGTAAGGCAAAGAGTTGAACAAACATTAGATTTAAAAAGGTATTCTACATATTAACTACACAAAATACACATATTCTAAAAGAAGACATATTCTAAAATACACAGAATCAGTATTCCTTATAAGACATATTCTAAATATCAAGAACATCTAGAATTATTTAACCAGCTTTAAACTACTTTTAAACTACAGCATGTCTGGCTCATGCTTTGTTCATTCATCTAAATAATCTGAACCATCTGGCATTCCTTCACTTTACTGTACAGAACTGAGAATTTAACCACCAAACTTTTAAACCCTAAACAGAATTAACACTTAATATAATTTCTTATATATATAATTATGCCCATGCTGTCTCACCATGAGTGGGAAAACGCGGGGTACAAATGTAACTAAAAAAAAAATATATATATATATATCCGAGTTTGATTTGTCCTTTCCATTCTCAGGGCACAGACCATAAAAGTTTGCCCACCACTGTTCTTGTACTAAAGGTTCTGAAGCTAATGTCGAAGCCCCTTAAATTTACACTCCAGCCCATCCATATCTATTCAGTTATGATCAGGGTGCAGATCGTAGAAATCTGCCCAGCACCAGTTTTGCTTCCCAGTTACCGGCGTTGTCACCCAATCTCCGCTAAGCAAGTCTCCAAGGTGAATAGCTTCTGGCATGTTAGAACAATGTAGGTAAGGGAAGTTAGCAAGTCAGATCCGGGATAAGGATTGGAAGGTCTGTTTGGGGTTTTGGGCAGGACTAGGGAGAGCCCAAAATATTGACATCCAACTCCAACCACAGAGGGGGTAGGAACTTCCAAGTCTAAAAAGATGAATGCTGTTATTTAGACTTGGTACTTGTTACGTCCAGGTTACAGAAAGGTGCTTTGATTGAGAAGCTGTCCACAGAGGGATCAAGGCATCACAACTCCTTAATTCCCCAGTGGTTGTTGTCCCATCCCACTAGTTATTGTTTTTTTATTTACTGTGAGCCCTCCAGGTACCCTCCAGGTACAGAAGAATACCTACTGTACCTGAATATATAAGATACCTGCAAGCTTGAAGGTTATTGAAGTAGTGTACATTCAGGTAGAGTAGGTATTTTTCTGTTCTTCAAGGGCTCACTATTAAAAAAAACCAAAACAAAACATACCAACAGTTGAAGTGATGTTTGGACTTGAGTCCCCTGGTTCTCACCCATTGCTGTAACCATTAGGCTACCCCTCTGCTCTGCATGGATGTCATGTGTGGCCATGTTTTAAGATTGATGTTTCTCTGCTGCCACACAGACATCCGTGTTTTCCGCCGTTCATTATTTGGATGTTTCAGTTTGTAAAATGGATGTTCATGCTGGTTGTTTCTAGTACATGGATGTCTATTTCATGTGCATTTTAGAACAGGCTGTGTCCTGTTCTAAAATACATGCAAGATGGATGTCCATTTTCTGAGCTGGATGATCTTTCTAAAAGCTGCTCCATATTGTGTGCTTTCCAGCTGGGAACAGAATGGTTGAGGAATTTCCAGAAATCAATTACTTTGAGATCTCGGGGACCAAGAGAATTCATTGTGACGTTTGTGAGCCCTTGGCCCAGAAGTGGCCATGTGAGAATCACCCAACCACCTCTGGGTAGACCGAGTCCCCTCAGAACTATGAGAGCTCCCAAGAACTGGACTGGACCATAAGTGGAGATGAACTGAGGCAGCTTTATTAGCAGCAAAAAACACAGGGCTAAAAGGGTAGCTAAATGGCACAGAAAGGAAAACAGGCAGCCTAGCTATGCACAATGTAATCCATAACCAATTTGTAACAAATTGTACTTCCATCACTCATTTCTTATTGTAAGCCACACTGAACCCGCAAAAAGGTGGGAAAATGTGGGATACAAATGCAATAAATAAAATAAAGTCTAACCTAGCTGAAGCAAGGCAAACATGAAACATAGAATACAGTAAAGTGGAACAGCCTAGCTGTATAGGGAAATCAAACATAAGCAGCCTAGCTGCGTATCTCACTACTAGAGGAAACAATTCAAAGCATAACGTATACAGTAAAGATAAAGTAGAACAGCCTAGCTGTATCATAAGCAGCCTAGCTGCGCATCTCAATACTAGCAAACACAATGCATAGCATAAAGTATACTGTAAAGATAAAGTAAAACAGCCTAGCTTTATAGGGAAATCAAACATAAGCAGCCTAGCTGCACCTCTTAGAACTGGCACAGCAATGCCAACATATGGCATACAATAGGACACAATACACTAGGCAAAAGACCCGCCTTAGTGGGTTAAAGATAAACAGGCAATATTTGGCTGACAGAGGTAACACCGCTAGCGGTTAAAGAAAGGGTTCTGCTATGATTCTGCTAAACAGGCAGGGGAATGACTGGAACCCGCTCTGCTAAACAGGCAGGGGAATAGCTGGAACTTGTCAGCTCAATCCCTGACAGGCCAATGAGAAGCGTCTGTAGCTACAGACATCAGAAGCCAAGATCTACTTAACCTTACCTTTCCCTACAACCTTTGCTTTAGCGTTTGATTGCTGTCATCTGAAGCCTGCTTACTCTCTCTCTCTCTCTCTCTCTGGTTGTGCTAGGGCACTTTGTTTATACCTTGGAGTTTTGCTTACTCTCCTCGTAGCTTGTTGATTCTGTGTGTGTGTGCTGGGTATTCCCAGCATGAGCTTGATTGCTTTACTACACTACACCAAACCTGAGCCGATGCCCCCAAGGCAAGCAAGATAAAGCAACAAAGCCCGAGCCGACACTCCCAAGGCAAGCAAGGTAAAGAAGCCAAACCTGAGCCGATGCTCTCAAGGTAGAAGACTCAACAGCCCTGCACAGCACCCAAGGGCCAGGATCAGCCCACGCGGACCCCTCCGCGCTCCAAGCACCACTCGCTCGTCCAGAGATACCTCACAAAGTGGTCTCAGCCGCTGCACCTGCAGCATTCCCTGTCATCTAGCCCACACACTCCCAAACACAGCACAACGCCACTCACATACAGCGAGTAAGGACTCACGTGGGCGACTGGAATCTCAACTGAGGCATGGAAGCCTGGTGGCAGGCTTCACTGGACCCAAGCAAAGGTGAAAGCTGAAGGCAGAGCTATTACTCCTCTGAACTACCAAGCTTGAAAGTAGGCTTCACAGGAACACAGCAATAGGTGAAAGCTGTTGGCAAAGCTTTCCTCCTCAGGACTCCCTGACTTGGAGGCAGACTTCCACAGAAACACATCATAAGGAAAATCTGTACCAAAGCTTCAGGCCACGAAATAGAGTTGGAAGTAGCAGGGGCAAGGCCCACCTGGGCCTATTAGATTGTAAGCTCTTTGAGCAGGGACTGGCTTTCTTCTATGTTTGTGCAGTGCTGTGTATGCCTTGTAGCGCTATAGAAATGCTAAATAGTAGTAGTAGTAGTCAAGGGTAATTGCCAGAACCCTGGCCCTCAGCATTCTCAGAAGCCAGCTTAAGAAGTGCTCAGTGCTGATGACATCATCAGCTTGGCCTCCACCACTCAAACAGTGACCCCACAGGTCACTGACTGGAACTGCAGGTAATTTTAGTAGGTAAGAAGGAGGAACACAGCACAGATGAGCAAGGCATGGACATCGGCGACGACAACCGTGACATTCATATGTTGTCAGGTGGTTAAACAGCTGTAGAAGAAGACTGCTGATAAAACTTTATGGAATAGAGCAAAGTTTAAGCCTCTATGTCCATAAACCATAGTCTGCCATATGCTGTCAAAGAACAGAGGCATTACACGGTCATAGTATGTGGCAGAGAGGGTCAGTCTAATGCTAGAATTCTGGATTAACTGCAGTTTTAAAAGGAGGCCAGTGGCAAGCTATTATAGAGAACGCTGCAGTGATCCTAGCAAGATATAATGAGAGCATGTATCAGAGTGAGCAAATTGACCTTATTTCAAAAAACACAGAGTAGATCCAACCCTCCAGAAAATAATAAAACAAGATATTAGTAGAAATCTGAAAGTTCTGAGTCTGAAGTCTAGTGACATCCAAGCAGTTTCAAAGTGTTTATGTGTAAGGGGGAATATATTGTCCCTCAAATAAGGATCTAAAGTGAGAGGAGAATGCCAGCCTGTAAACCATATAGTAGAGCATTTGCTGCTATTTAATTGTAACTTGTTTATCCATAACTCACTAAGAAAGTTCTTTCAAGCAATAGTTCTAGCAGGGGCGTAGCCAGACACCCAATTTTGGGTGGGCCTGGGCCCAAGATGGGTGGGCAGAAGAACCCCGCTTCATCCCACAGATGATGTGGTCTCTCCTCTCACCTGCATGCCATATGGTCTCTCAAATATCCTCCCTCTCCTGCACACCTTTCAAATAGCAGATTTTCACCGGCAACGGGCAGCAACTAATACACACTGCTGATGTTAGCTCCATACCCTTCCCTCTGATGCAACTTCCTGTTTCCGTCTAGGCAAGAATACATGAATGCGAAGGCTATGGGGCCAGTGCAAGCAGTATGCATCAGTCACTGTTCACTGCAGGCGAAAATCTGCTATTTACAAGGTATGCAGGAGGGACAGTTGTTGGGAGTTTTCGGCTGGTGGGGCTTGGGGATCCCTGCCAGCCACATTATAGCTATGCTCGTACTGGGTGGGCCTGAGCCCGAAGTGGGTGGGCCCCCACCCTTGGCTACGCCACTGAGTTCAAGGGGTCTGATTGTCTAGGACTGACATTGTGCACCAACTGAACATCATCTGCAAACCTACAGGAAGGTGGTAGAATTAGAAGACTTGAATTGAGATGAGGGAGGGGGTGACTCAGGAATACATCAGGAAATATATTTTCACAGAGAGGGTGGTAGATACTTGGAATCTGTTCTTATGGCAGGTGTTGGAGATTTATTTATTTATTTATTTATTTATTGGGATTTATTTACCACCTTTTTGAAGGAATTCACTCAAGGCGGTGTACAGTAAGAATAGATCAAACATGAGCAATAGGCAATTAGAGCAGTAAAAAAGTTAATGGAATTCAATAATGTGTGGGATAAACACAAAGGAATCCTGTATGGAAAGAGAATGGAATCAAACAAACTTAGCTTGCTTAGATGACAACTCCAGTAATTAGGAAATAAAGCGAGTGCCAGGCAGACATCTTCAGTATATGCTCCATTCATGACTGGATAGATTTGGATGGGCTAGAGTGGGGCTTCAATGGCAGCTCCAGTAGTTAGTAGTTAGAGAACAAGGTTAGTGCTGAGCAGACTTCTATGGTCTGTGCCCAGAAAATGGCAAGGACAAATCTAAATCAAGTATGCATATGTTGTATCACATTATGTCGTATGCTATGAGTTTATCTTGTTGGGCAGATCAGATGGACTGTAAAGGTTTTTATCTGCCATCATCTACTATGTTACTATGCCAATAGCAGATAATACCCTTTGATTGAATAGCATGGAATGGGAGAAAATTGATATTTTTTTCAGTATGCCACTGATCACTTGGTGGTGCAGAATCTGTATTGAAACAAACTAGAAAGGATTGGGAAAATGAAAATGATTGGAACCAACTCTAGTACTCTCTTTAAAAGCACAATATGGTCACTCAACTCAGACACTGCTGTCAGATCCAGAGAGACCACGCCACTTTGCCTGAATCTAACTGCTCTTTAACTTCAGTAAGCATAGCAAGGAGGCAGGTTTCTGTGCTGTGAGTTCTCTAAAGCCAAACTGATGAGGTCCAGGGTATTCGTGTTATCAAGATGGTGACAGAGTAGGAGCAAAATGGCCTTCTCTAAAGTGTTAACAATGAAAGGTATATTAGAAACATTAGCGCTAACTGCCAGGATCAGATGGAATGAGGGATTTTAAATTGCTTTTTTAAAGAATAGAATGCATTGAAGTTTATTTTCAGATGTTCAGTAAGAAACCAGAGGACAAACTAGCATTAGTTTGTGACAGAATTGAGGGGAAAAGAATGTGATTTTTAATTTAAAATGCTGATATCGGATGAAGTTCAGAGAAGGATGCAGAGAACTAATCATTTTGTGTAGAGAGAAAAAAGTGACCGCAGTAAAGGAATTCCATGGCCCTCTCAGACTAAAATCAAAATGATTTTTCTCATTATGAATTGATTAATCATATCCTTTAAGTGACATAGATGAGAGGAAAGCTATTAGAGGATCACACAACAGCCTAATTTTAGCAGGAAAGAATCTGCCAAGTATCGGCTAAAAGATCTGACTGGAATGTTACTGAAGCTTGACCAGCAGCAGGGGTAGTGAGAGAATCCAGGATGTTAAAAAGCTGCTTAGAAGGATTGCCAGAGCAATTAATAAGATCTTAGTAGTAAATCTTCCTACCTGAATATATGCATTGGTTCTCTCTGGAATTCTAATGGCAGAGCCCTATGCCAGGTCAACTCAATATTCCTACCCTGCTGCTTCAGCAGTCAAAGGCCTGCATGATACCAGTGATGCTGGTGGCGTCAATTGCAAGAGTATATACAAAGAGGGGCCACTTCATCTAGGACCCTGTGGAGAGTGGCATTCTAGATAGGAGCTCTAGCTTCTAGCAAAAAAGAGTCTTAGTTACTGGGAAATGATTTGACATTTCTCCGTAAGCAGAACAAGATCAATATTAGAGTTTGTATAGTGTAAAATACCTTTTTGATGTTTAGAAACAAGACGTTCCATTGCAGTGTTACATGAGAAGGGTCATTTCTAAAGATTTTACTCTAGGGTTGAACATGGGTCTCCTGTACCAACAAACTTGAAATCTTCCTAGGCAGTTTGGTAATCGCCCCCTAAAGCACTCAAAGTAGTACTTTATTTTATTTGCTCCTTACCGTGCAATACACCATTTTTCCAAGGTAGTGCCCTAGTCATAACTATGCCTGTTAATGGTTGGAAACACTATAATGATAATTACTTTTTCCGGAATTCTGCACTACTGCGCAACACAGAATTTGCGCATAATTCCCCCTCCCTACAGAATCTTGGCATTGCACACAGAATTTGACCAGCTGCTGGGATCAAAGAACATGAAAGCAGCCGGGCTCCTCACCAATTTGTTTTTCTGCTTTCTCCAAAGTTGTTTTGCTAGCCATTATCCTATATAATAAAACGCGCCTCCAACATTCTGAAGCTGACTGCATGGCTGAGGCATTCCTGCTCTCTGTATCCATTTCCTGAATTGGCATCACGTACTTCCGGGTTCGTCACAAGCAGAAGTGACCAACCACACGAGGTTTCTCACTCTCTCTCACACTCTCTCTCTCTCTCTCTCACACACTCTCTCTCTCACTCTCACACACTCTCTGTCTCACTCTCACACACTCTGTCTCACACTGTATCACATTCACTCTCTATATGTCACACAGTCACTCACACACTCTCTTGGTCTCATACACTCAGTCTCACAGAGAGTCTGTGTCTCACACACACTCTCTCTTTCGCACACACTGTATCTGTCTGAAACACGTTCTCTCTCACACTGTGTCTCACATACGCACTTGCACACACTCTCATTCTCACACACACACTCTCTCTCTCACAGACACACTCACACCCAGACTCACTCTCTGTCTCACACACACTCGCACATTGTCACCAGGGAGAGTGCTTCTTGTACAATCCAGAAACAAATGTCCACCAGCAACTTCAATTTTAAGGCTTTTATTCCATGCAGTTTCTAGTAGACCTGATACACGGTTCCAACAGCAGCATTCACCTTTAATCTTAAACACATGTAAGCCACCTGAAAGTGTGTGGCAAATAGTCCCCTTTAAGCAGTAGGCTGTCAGCACCTACCAGGATTCAATACAGACTCAGTCAGCTTCAGTCTGGGCTCTTTATCCAGTGCACAGTAAACAATAGTTCAATTCCCAAGACAAACAGTTCATTCAGTTCATCATCCCAGTTAAATCACAAAGCAGCCTTTACCTTTAGTAGGTTTCAATACTTTAGGGACTTCCTCACATCCAAGGGATTTCAGCCTGCCTCAGTACTTTAGGGACCTCTCTTGCCCAAGGATTTTCAGCCTGCAACTGCTTCTCTCCTCCTGAACTGAACTCTCCTCTGGGACTCCTTCCCACCTGCCTAATCAATCCCTGGCTTCTGCTCTCACAACCAATCATTCTCCTTCCATTAGCTTCCCTCACACCCATACCAGCTGAGTTAAGCATTAGACTAATGAGGAGCTCCTGCACACAGGGTTTCCTATCTCTCTTTCCCCCTTAGTGGCAGCCAATGTACACATCCTGCCAGCTTACACCCATGTCTTCCCTGATTGCAGCTAGGAGTCCAGTCCAGGTTCTTCATCTCACCCCCTGACTCCTTGCCTGCAATGCCTTCTGGGACTTGTATTTCAAACTGAAAAACTGCCTTAACCCAACTATCCTGGATGTGACTATCACAACATTCACTCTCTCTCTCACACACAGTCACTCTCACACACAGACACTCTCTCAAACATACACACTCCGAGGAAAACCTTGCTAGCGCCCGTTTCATTTGTGTTAGAAACGGGCCTTTTTTACTAGTTGGCAATAATGGATAGCAATACCGCCCATGTCTTACCCATGAAACGTCCCCTCTAGGAATGTCTTCATTTTGACAGCTAGTGGACGTAGTAACATAGTAAATGGCGGCAGATAAAGACTGCGTACGCTGCATACGCCTTGTTGCGCTATAGAAATGCTAAATAGTAGTAGTAGTACCTGTATGGTCCATCCAGTCTGCCCAACAAGATAAACTCATTTTACATGGTATGTGATACTTTATATGTATACCTGAGTTTGAATTGTCCTTGCCTTTCTCAGGGCATAGACAGTAGAAGTATGTCCAGCACTGTTGTACTAAGTTCTGAAGTTAACATCGAAGCCCCTTAAAATTTACACTCCAGCCCATCCGTATCTATTCAGTCACGATCAGGGCGTAGATCATAGAAGTCTGCCAAGCTCCCGTTTTGTTTCCAATTACCAGCATCGCAACCCAATCTCCGCTAAGATTCCATGGATCCATTCCTTCTAAACAGGATTCCTTTGTTTTTATCCCACGCATGTTTGAATTCCATTACCGTTTTCACCTTCACCACCTCCTGCGGGAGGGCATTCCGCATATCCACCACCCTCCCCGTGAAAAAATTCTTCCTGACATTTTCGTCCTGAGTCTGCCCCCCTTCAACCTCGATTCATGTCCTCTAATTCTACCACCTTCCCATCTCTGGAAAAGGTTTCTTTGCGGATTAATACCTTTCAAATATTTTAACATCTGGTGGACGTGAGGATCGCCTGGTGACTTGCCTGCCTGGTGCGAAGGTGGCGGACCTCACGTGTCACCTAGATAGGATTCTAGATAGTGCTGGGGAGGAGTCCGCTGTCTTGGTACATGTGGGTACCAATGACATAGGAAAATGTGGGAGAGAGGTTCTGGAAGCAAAATTTAGGCTCTTAGGTAGAAAGCTGAAATCCAGATCCTCCAGGGTAGCATTTTCTGAAATGCTACCTGTGCCACGCGCAGGGCCCAAGAGACAGGCAGAGCTCCAGAGTCTCAATGCGTGGATGAGACGATGGTGCAGGGAGGAGGGCTTTAGATTTGTTAGGAACTGGGCAACATTCTGGGGAAGGGGGAGCCTATTCCGAAAGGATGGGCTCCATCTTAACCAGAGTGGGACCAGGCTGCTGGCATCGGCGTTTAAGAAGGAGATAGAGCAGCTTTTAAACTAGAAATGGGGGGAAGGCCGACAGTCGCTCAAAAGAGCATGGTTCGGGATAAGGTATCTTTCAAAGATATCACCATAACAGGGAAGATAGAGTATCCTGATAGTGAGGTTGCAAAAGAGATTGTAGTAGATCGGGTATCTTTAAATAACAATAAAAATCAGACAAAAGATTGCCAGTTAATACTGTCAAGTACTAAGCATGATGTACTTAGGAACAACAAACATAGTTTGAAATGTCTATATGCGAATGCCAGGAGCCTAAGAAATAAGATGGGGGAGTTAGAATATATTGCACTAAATGAAAAATTAGATATAATAGGCATCTCTGAGACCTGGTGGAAGGAGGATAACCAGTGGGACACTGTCATACCGGGGTACAAATTATATTGTAGTGATAGGGTGAATCGGATTGGTGGAGGGGTAGCATTGTATATTAACGAGAGCCTTGAATCAAATAGATTGAAAATTCTGCAGGAAGCAAAACACTCCTTGGAATCACTGTGGATTGAAATTCCATGTGCAAAGGGGAAAAGGATAGTGATAGGAGTGTACTACCGTCCGCCTGGCCAGGACGAACAGACGGATGCGGAAATGTTAAAGGAAATCAGGGACGCAAACAAACTGGGCAACACAATAATAATGGGGGATTTCAATTACCCGCATATAGACTGGGTTAATGTAACATCTGTACACGTAAGGGACATAAGATTTCTTGATGAAATCAAGGACAGCTTCATGGAACAGCTAGTTCAGGAGCCGACAAGAGAAGGAAAAATACTAGACTTAGTCCTTAGTGGTGCTCATGATCTAGTGCAGGGGGTAACGATACGAGGGCCGCTTGATAACAGTGATCATAATATGATCGGTTTTGATATTGGCATTGAAGGAAGTGAAACTAGGAAATCAAGTACGCTAGCGTTTAACTATAGAAAAGGTGATTACGACAAAATGAGAAAAATGGTGAAAAAAAAGACTGAAAGGAGCAGCTCGCAGAGTAAAAAACTTGCATCAGGCGTGGATGCTGTTTAAAAACACCATCCTGGAGGTTCAGGACAAATATATTCCACGTATTAGAAAAAAGGGAAAAAAGACTAAACGTCAGCCGGCGTGGCTAAACAGTAAGATAAAGGAAATCATTAGAGCCAAAAACAATCCTTCAGAAAGTGGAGAAGAGAACCAACTGAAAGTAACAGGATAGATCATAAGGAATGCCAAGCCAAATGCAAAGCGGAGATAAGGAGGGCAAAAAAGGACTTTGAGAAGAAATTAGCGTTGGAAGCAAAAATACATAGTAAAAACTTTTTTAGATACATTAAAAGCAGGAAACCGGCCAAAGAGTCGGTTGGGCCGCTGGACGAAAATGGTGTTAAAGGGGCGATCAAGGAGGACAAAGCCGTAGCGGAGAAATTAAATGAATTCTTTGCGTCGGTCTTCACCGAGGAGGATTTGGGGGGGACACCGGTGCCGGAAAGAATATTTGAAGCGGGGGAGTCGGAGAAACTAAACAAATTCTCTGTAACCTTGGAGGATGTAATGGGTCAGTTCAGCAAGCTGAAGAGTAGTAAATCACCGGGACCTGATGGTATTCATCCCAGAGTATTAATAGAACTAAAAATGAACTTGCGGAGCTACTGTTAGAAATATGCAATCTGTCCCTAAAATCGAGTGTAATACCGGAAGACTGGAGGGTAGCCAATGTTACTCCGATTTTTTAAGAAAGGTTCCAGAGGAGATCCGGGAAATTATAGACCGGTGAGTCTGACGTCGGTGCCGGGCAAGATGGTGGAGGCTATTATTAAGAATAAAATTGCAGAGCATATACAAAAACATGGACTGATGAGACAAAGTCAGCACGGATTTAGTGAAGGGAAGTCTTGCCTCACCAATCTAATGCATTTTTTTTGAGGGGGTAAGCAAACATGTGGACAATGGGGAGCCGGTTGATATTGTATATCTAGATTTCAGAAGGCGTTTGACAAAGTGCCGCACGAAAGACTCCTGAAGAAATTGCAGAGTCATGGAATCGGAGGTAGGGTATTATTATGGATTAAGAACTGGTTGAAAGATAGGAAGCAGAGAGTAGGATTGCGTGGCCAGTATTCTCAGTGGAGGAGGGTAGTTAGTGGGGTCCCGCAGGGGTCTGTGCTGGGTCCGTTGCTTTTTAATGTATTTATAAATGACCTAGAGATGGGAATAACTAGTGAAGTAATTAAATTCGCCGATGACACAAAATTATTCAGGGTCGTCAAGTCGCAGGAGGAATGTGAACGATTACAGGAGGACCTTGCGAGACTGGGAGAATGGGCGTGCAAGTGGCAGATGAAGTTCAATGTTGACAAGTGCAAAGTGATGCATGTGGGTAAGAGGAACCCGAATTATAGCTACGTCTTGCAAGGTTCCGCGTTAGGAGTTACGGATCAAGAAAGGGATCTGGGTGTCGTCGTCGATGATACGCTGAAACCTTCTGCTCAGTGTGCTGCTGCGGCTAGGAAAGCGAATAGAATGTTGGGTGTTATTAGGAAGGGTATGGAGTCCAGGTGTGCGGATGTTATAATGCCGTTGTATCGCTCCATGGTGCGACCGCACCTGGAGTATTGTGTTCAGTACTGGTCTCCGTATCTCAAAAAAGATATAGTAGAATTGGAAAAGGTACAGCGAAGGGCGACGAAAATGATAGTGGGGATGGGACGACTTTCCTATGAAGAGAGGCTGAGAAGGCTAGGGCTTTTCAGCTTGGAGAAGAGACGGCTGAGGGGAGATATGATAGAAGTGTATAAAATAATGAGTGGAATGGATCGGGTGGATGTGAAGCGACTGTTCACGCTATCCAAAAATACTAGGACTAGAGGGCATGAGTTGAAGCTACAGTGTGGTAAATTTAAAACGAATCGGAGAAAATTTTTCTTCACCCAACGTGTAATTAGACTCTGGAATTCATTGCCGGAGAACGTGGTACGGGCGGTTAGCTTGACGGAGTTTAAAAAGGGGTTAGATAGATTCCTAAAGGACAAGTCCATAGACCGCTATTAAATGGACTTGGAAAAATTCCGCATTTTTAGGTATAACTTGTCTGGAATGTTTTTACGTTTGGGGAGCGTGCCAGGTGCCCTTGACCTGGATTGGCCACTGTCGGTGACAGGATGCTGGGCTAGATGGACCTTTGGTCTTTCCCAGTATGGCACTACTTATGTACTTATGTACTTATCACCCCTGTTTCTCCTTTCCTCCAAGGTATACATGTTCAGGTCAGCAAGTCTCTCCTCGTACAGTTTGCAACGCAAATCCCATTCCATTTTCGTAGTTTTTCTTTGCACCTCTTCCAGTCATTTTACATCTTTAGCAAGATATGGCCTTCAAAACTGAACACAATATTCTAAGTGGGGCCTCGCCAATGACTTGTAGAGGGGCATCAACACCTCCTTTCTTCTGCTGGTTATGCCCCTCTCTACGCAGCCTAGCATCCTTCTGGCCACGGCAGTCGCCTTGTTGCATTATTTCTTCACCTTCAGATCCTCCGACACCAACACTCCAAGGTCTCTCTCCTGTGTCAAGCTTACTAATCTCTCCCCTCCTATCTGGTATCTCTCTTTTGGGTTTCCGCACCCCAAGTGCATCACTCTACACGTCTTGGCATTAAATTTTAACTAATACTTCACTTAGGGATCTCTTCAGTTCAAACTGGTGTGATAAATGAATAATGTCAACAATTCCACCAGTGTATATTCCTGTATTGTATGCTCTCTCTCTATATTTTTTTATATTTTTAAATATGCAGTGCTGAGAACTTGCTCATGCGCCATATACCATATGTTATAGAGTCAGCCTGCGGCATCCAACCATCATAGCACTGGTCCTGCCTACCTCCTAGTTTTAAAGACCACTACATTAGAACATAAATATTCGACCACTACTGACATAGACAGGATCACTTATCTGTAGACGGTCAACTGGTGTCGATGATGGGGCTGGTATCGTTGCTGCTGGACCTTCACCCTTGTTAACCATATGTTTTAGCCTTATACACAGTTGAGAAATGCATTCCCTTGAGAATGCCATGATGGTGAAACGTGGCCCCGTGGATGTGGTCCCTCTTCACAAAAGTGGAGACAGGGAAGAAGTTGGAAACTACAGACCAGTAAGTCTCACTTCGGTGGTAGGACAAATAATTGAGTCGCTGCTGAAAGAAAGGATAGTTAACTTTCTAGAAACCGACAGGTTAAAGGACCTGAGGCAACATGGCATTACCAAAGGAAAATCCTGCCAAACGAATCTTATTGACTTTTTTGACTGGGTGACCAAAGATCTGGATGAGGGATATGCGCTAGATGCAATCTACTTGGACTTCAGCAAAGCCTTTGATACGGTCCCACAGAGAAGTCTCATGAATAAGCTGAAAGGGTTGAACTTAGGACCAAAAGTGGTGAACTGGATAAGAAACTGGTTGACCGAGAGGTGGCAGAGGGTGGTGGTAAATGGAATCCGCTCGGAGGAAAGGAAGGTGAGCAGTGGAGTTCCTCAGGGGTCAGTGCTGGGGCCTATTCTGTTTAATATATTTGTGGGAGATATTGCTGAAGGGTTGGAAGGAAAGGTGTGCCTTTTTGCGGATGACACGAAAATAGCCAATAGAGTGGATACCCTGGAGGGAGTAGAAAAGATGAGAAGGGATCTCCGAACATTAGAAGAATGGTCGAGGGTCTGGCAGTTAAAATTTAATCCAAATAATCTGGGGATTTATAAATAAAAGGTTCCTTTGAATATATTTCAATAAACAACAAAACAGAAACCTATTTCATAAGATAATAGTATCTTAAAACTCCAAATGTGCAAGACTGTGAGATATGTGGCTATATAGCTATCAGTGTAATATAGTGAACAGTGCTCAGACCAAGGTGCTTGAATTGAGCTATAGAGCAGCTGATAATCATAACACCATCCTCCACATCACAGCACTGCATTCCCTCCCTCACTACCTAAATATTCTGATATTATTAGTCCAGTATCTTAAATGGTGGTACTTAGCTTGAGAATGCTGGATGCTGTCCAAATACAGTGCACTGCTACCATAGACATCAACTCTTTTCAGTTTTTGCTAGTGAAAATGTGCTTAGTGATGATTCCCTTTTCACGCTCTCATAGCGGATGTTTCCCTTTTCACGCTCTCAACATGTGCTCACATGTTTTGCCTACTGGCATCCTCAGGAGAACAGAATCTATAAAATAAAATAAAGACAATCATAGCTATATCGCCCCACTTCATTAAATCTCCACATCTAGGGCATAAATCATCTCAAATTGTGTCTTACTAAAGCTTAAAGCCCGCCGGATAAAAACCAGTCAGCCGACCGACGCAGATCGATTGAAACGCCGGCGCATGAGCAGTAGTGCTTATAACTCTACAGATGAGTAACCGCCCACCAATCAGTAGCCTTGTTAAGCCCTCTGGGAGCTGTAGTTTGCCAATTGTAAATGTATTGTGCTTCTCTCTTTAGAAGGCTCAAAACTATATTGCCCCCCCCCCCCCCGTGATGACCGCAACATTGCTAGCACCACAAATCTCAGATCCTCCTCAGTGTGACCCATCAAATCCCAGTGCCCCACCAATGGGGCTTCCTTCTTGTGAGTACGCAAATTACTGAGGTGCTCCCCGATCCTCTGTTTGATCTTTCTCTTGGTTTGCCCAATGTACCAAAGCAAGCAAGGGCATTTAATCCCTTAAATCACTTGTGTCGTGTCACAGTTTGTTCTTTCTTGCAAATTAATAATTCGATTGGTGACAAGATGAACAACATGTGTAGTAACCCAAGCATAGCTGGAATAAATACAGCTCAACATTTAAAATGCCCTCTATCCTGAATTGGGGTCGGGTCCTCATGTTTGTATTTGAGCAATTCTCCCAGATTACATGCTCGTGTGAAGGCAAAACGTGGCATGGTAGGGATTCCATGTAATTGCATCATGGGCCAATGGTTTCTGATGATATTTTTGATTTGGGGGATCCTCGAGGAAAAGGGCAGTACACAAGTGATGTTATTATCTCTTAAAGATTTTCTATCATTTTCCTGTGTTGGTTCAAACAGCCACTGTCTATGCACATTAGCAGCTCTTTGTGTGCCTTTTTATAGTTTTGCGTGGATACCCCCGTTGAGCGAATCTATGTGCCATGTCTGCTGCATGATGATAAAAACCTGCTTTGGTATCACATATCTTCCTCACTTGTAAGAACTGGCCAAAAGGAATTGCTTCTTTTTGAGATAAAGGGTGGAAACTCGAGTAGTGCAGTACAGAATTTGTATCAGTAGCTTTCGATACAATTGAGTACATAAGCGCCCAGCTTGTACTTCAGTGGAAATATCCAGAAAATTAACTTTGGCATGCCCAATATTAAACTCAAATTTAATGTTGTCATCACAATTATTGAGCTGGTTACAGAACTCGTCAAGACCTTGTTGGTCCCCTGTCCACACCAGAAACACATCGATGTGCCTCTTCCATAGCACGATGTTGGGTGTAAACTCTGGGAGGTAAACATGTTGATCTTCATAGTAAGCCATATAAGGCATGCTATATTGGGGCTACCGTCGCCCCTATCGCTACTCCCCGTGTTTGTAAATAGAAAGTGTCTTCAAACTGAAAATAATTGTGTAAAACTACCAGTTGTGCCATGGAATTAAGCAACAATATCTGCTGATGGGAAATATCTAACTTCTGTAGGTTTGTATCTACTAGGTCCAACGCTGCTGGCTGGGGGATAACCATGTATAAAGATCTAACATCCATCGTGACAAGTATTATCTGGGAATCCCCCGCATCAAAGTCCTTCACCATGGAAAGTAAGTGGGCAGTGTCCCTCACGTTTGATGGTATCTCTTTCAACAATGGCTGAAGATGAAAATCTAGGAACTGTGACAGTGGCTCATGCAAAGAGCCATTGCTACCTACTATAGGTCGAGCTGGAGGATTATGTAGACTTTTATGGATCTTCAGAACAAACCTAATGGTTGGTATAGTGGGAGATTGGTTCATAAGATATCTCACTTCACGAATAGAAATAGTACCTTCTTGAGCAGCTTGTTCTATAAGAGTTCTAACTTCTCCTTTATGTAGGAGTGTCGGGTCTCCATCCAATCTGGTGTAAAATGACACATCACCCAGTTGATTGAGTCACTTGTTTGTATTTATATACATCCTGGATCACCACCGAGCCACCCTTGTCAGCCCTAAGTATAATAATCGTTCGATCCTCTTGCAGTTCTTGTATAGCATTCATCTGCACATTAGATAAATTGCGTTGAAATGACGCTGGATTTTTTCCACTTTCGCCAAATCATTCAATATTAATCTTTGAAATGTCTCTACTATGGGGTCAGGAGGACCCCGAGGCATCCAAGTCAATGGAATCTGGTATTTAGAAAGAAAAGAGGGAGTATATTGTGCCGCTTGAACTTGTTCCACCGCACTTTCTCCAAAATGCGCTTTTAATTTGAGTTTTCTGAAAAATCGATATAAATATTGACGTGTTGTAAATTCATTGTATCTAGTGTATGGGACAAAAGACAGCCACATCTGAAGGACTTCACATTGGCTAGTGGTGAGCGTCTTAGATGACAAATTGTAAATCAGTCTTTTGCAGGACGTAGTGCCCGGCTGTTCCTGCCCGACCTGGTCAGCGACTGTGTCGAGTCTTCCAGATGAGTGGTGTTCTCTAAAAAAAGAAGTGGAGTTGGTAGAAATCTCATTATTGTACTGTCTAGGTCTACTAGAGGGGTTAACCGGTATTTCTTCACTGGATGAATCACTGGAGGCATTAGTAAAACCTACTTGTTTCATTCTCTTATATGTACGAGAAGGTCTACTGGTGTTCATCTAGGGATACATGTAGCCCCTCATGTAGTCCATCTCGTCCCTCTTAAATTTACCAACTTTCTGCATTCTCACCTCTTGACAATATTTCTCAAGTATCTTAAGATGTTGAGACAACTGTGCATCAAACATTGAGCGGCGAACAGCTCCTTCTTCAGGTATTCCCCCATTTTATCAAAATCAGTATGTCTGAAATCCAGAACTTTGAGTTTTGTACGTCCGCACTCCACCTTCGCCCTTATATTTATTTATTTTATTTATTTGTAACATTTGTATCCCACATTTTCCCACCAATTTGCAGGCTCAATGTGGCTTACATTTGCCATAATGGCAGTTGCCATTTCTGGGTAGACATACGGTTTGATGATCACTATTACATAGGTGGGCACCCACCCGGCTATCGGAAACACTACCTCCATTAGTGAGCACTAGATCCAGCATCGACCCTTCCCTCGTGGGTTCTGTCACCATTTGTCTGAGGAAGGCACTTTGACAGGCATCTACAATCTTCCTACTTCTTTCCGATTCCGCAGACGGGACGTTCCAACCCACATCAGACAAATTGAAATTGGACATTTTTTTTTTTTTTATTATACTCTTTAGATATACTTATATCTGCCTGATATACCATTTTTGGATGTTTTTCTGTTTTGAATGTATCAAAGGTATACAAAAATTATTTTGTTTTACATCTTTAGTGATTGGAATATGTCAGCTTTGACAATGTGCATTTTTTACAGTTCTGCATTTTGTTCAGTGCAGAAGTGAACATTGGTTCCAATTTTTTAAAATGTCTACAAAATGATTACAATGAAGGGGATTGCTCAATACTGGCAGGCTAGGCACCCCCAGCACCCATAGAGCTGGCTCCAATGGAAGCAAGTGCATTCCTGTTTATTTCTTCAGTGTTCCACTGCTCGCAGTCTGGTTTAATGGCGTTTCCATGTTTCTGTTTCTAATATGTAGTTGTTGTTGGTTGTTTGTTTGTTTTTTTAGTTACATTTGTACCCCACGCTTTCCCACTCATGGCAGGCTCAATGCGGCTTACATATACAGGTACTTATTTTGTACCTGGGGCAATGGAGGGAAGTGACTTGCCCAGAGTCACAAGGAGCAAGGGCCCATCTCTGTTCTACTGTTTGAATGAGCTACAATGTTTTTGTTATCATGTAGTTAACCACCTAAGGATCTGTAACCATCCAGTTTATTCTGTTTTCACAGTAGGATGTATATTGGGGTTCTAGAGCTTGGTGTAGTTTTTGCAGTGTTGCCTTTTCAAAGCTCAGATTTCTGCTGAGTCCTAGGTGTTAATGTTGTTAAGGTATAATACATTTTTTCAAGCAGAAAACCTGTGTTGTCAGGAAGGAGGCCAAGTGCCCCCAGTTAGGAACCATGCATAGGAGAAACAGTCAAGGTGTTCCTAAATATAAGCCCAGAAACGAGAGAGAGAGAAAGCTGGGGTAACCTTATTTAGATCTTTCGTCATATGTGTTAAAGCGAGGTACAAAGCTTACTCAGAGATGAGTAATAACGAAGTACAATTTTCAGTTCATATATAAACTATAACGAGTTACAATTTTTTGCAATACTTTTTACTTGTAACCCACCCCCAAGCCTCAGTATGCCCTCCCTGAGCCTACCTTTACACACCCTGGTGGTCTAATGGCCACTTCGGGGCAGAAAAGAAGCCCACTCTTTCCTGCTGCTGCTCTTCTTGATACTGCCATGTATTCAAAATGGCTGCTGAGACTTCAAGTGACAGTCTTGCGAGGCCGCTGCCCAAAGTCTTGGCAGCCATATTGAAAAAGTGGTGGTATCGCAGAGAGAAATGGTAGCAGGCAACAAAGAGGGATTCCTTCCTGCCCTGGAAAGGCTGGCCAGCCAAGCCCAAGCAGCTGGTCAGCCAGCAAAGTCCATCTGATGTGTGTGTGGGGGGGGGGACCTGTAAAATTGGGGAGGCTCTGGGTTAGCCAGCCAAGCCCATCCGGTGAGAGGGAGGGGGGGAATCTTTAAAAACTGGGATGCCCAGCGCTAGCCAGTCAAGCCCATCTGGTGATTTGGGGGGGGGGGGGGGAATCTTTAAAAACTGGGATGCCCAGCGCTAGCCAGCCAAGCCCATCTGGTGAGAGGCGGAGCTGTAAAAGGAGAGTTCTGGGGCTAGCCAGCCAAGCCCAGGCCAGATGGATCATGGCTGTGGATAAAGGCAGGAACGAAGGACTGTAAAAAAGGTGTATCATGGCTGTGGATGCAGGGAGTGGATCTGGAAAGATGATTGGTAATGGGGACATGCTGTAGATGGAGGGAAAGTATGGAAGAAAATGCATTTCTCTTACAACAGAGGGAGGAAGTGAGTGAGAGTTTCGAGTTGCAGGGGGCTGGGGGCAGAGCCAGCCGCGGCAGGATACCTCAGACATAGTTAAAGGATTTGCTCAATATTGGGGGTGATCAAGAAACTGGAATATGTACATTTTTTAAATTTACATCTGTCTCTGTTTCTTTGGCTTTGCACTGTATGCAGAGTATGGCTTCTTGGGGTTCAGTTTAATTTTTGTCTTTATATTTCTATTTTTAGTTTATGGTTACTTATTCTATACTTCATGAGGGGCTACCTCTGTTCATGTGTGAAAAAGACCAGGTATTCTGTTAGCATCCAGTGTCTGTATAGGACTGATCTGTACTAAAATATCTTGTTTTGTTTTCCAATAGGTGTATTAATGTTGCCCACTGCAATTTTCAGGATGGTGGTTTTTTTGTTTGTTTTTCTAGGAAGAACCTTGTTAACTTGTAAACATACTAGATTATGTGGTCCAATTTATTAAGAATACTTTTTATTTTGTCATTTAAAAAGTAGTTTTAAGAGCTGTACTTTTATTACCTTGAGTATTTTTTAGAAGACTTTCTACTTTTACTTCACTACTTTTTAAGCCAGTACTTTTACTTTTTACTTAAGTACTTTTAAAAAGTAACAAACCCATCTCTGAGCTTAGCATGAGTTAAACTGCTGAAAACAGAAAGGCTATGAACAGATGTATAATGAACCTTGGTGCCTGCATCACATTTTCATGGGTATTATGCACATGAGACTTGCCATCCCTTAATTCTGGGAGTGAACATGAAATTAAATTCACTGTTAAAAATTGACTCGGAATGGTCACTGTTGGAGAAACAACGTTGGGCTCAATGGGCCTTTGGTCTGACCGATTTTGGCATTTCTTTTGTTTTATGATTATTATGATTATTGCCATTTTATTTTATGTTCTGCATCTTGACAGTTTTCAAAAGGTATATTTGTGTGATTATACACTGATTGGGTCTTACATTTATGTCAGGGATTCTGTGCTTTTTATGCAATACTAGTAAAAGAGGCCTGTTTCTGGACCCAATGAAATGGGCGCTAGCAAGGTTTTCCTCCCCAAACCCCCCCTTCTCCTTCCCTCCCTATGTACCTACCGACCCCTTGGTCATTCAGACGCCATTGCTCCGCGCACCGTACGCCATTGCTCAGCCCTCGACGTCATCACGTTTGACGCGAGGGCGGGGCCCGGCGACTTGGTGATTTCGGTGGCTTCACCACCACGAACTCTTCGAACCTGTGTTGAAGGAAGTGACGTCAGTGGCTTGGCTTCACTGACGTAAGTGTCTTCAGAACGTTGAGGGTGAGTTTTATTATATAGGATCATTCTTATGTGTTTAAAATCTGCAGTAAATTTAAAAAATTAAAAAGAGTTCAAATGTATCTACCCAGTTTTAAATCTAACTCCCCTCTTTACAAAGCCGTGCTAGTGGCTGCCTGTGCAATAAGGCCAACAGCCAATTCACTTTGGTTTGTGTCAGCATTGCTGCGCAGCATCTGCTAGTGCGGCTTTGTACACAGGGGGGTAAGTTAATAAACCATTTGTTATTTTTAAAAAAAATCTGAAGAATATATACTTAATTATGCTAATTTCTCATAGAACTTTTCTGTAAGATATTCCGATGTATATTCAGATGTATGCCTTTTTTACAGATGTGCATCTGATCAAGGTTATGTTATTAGATAATACATCTAGAGACATCTTTAAACATAATTGAATTGTTTCCATATGTGTATGTGGTTTAGAACTGGTAAGTGCTTGTAATAGAGTTTAAAAACATTAAAGATTCACCCATGATACATGACAGCTGTTTTAGAATACTTATAAATCTGTTGTCAGGTGCACTTAATCATTTGTTAACGCATATAGCTAGTATAGGCATAGACATCTGAGCCAATTTCTGCTTATGTTAAGCTTTGATCTCCCCAAAAACATCAGTTGTGGCTATACCAGTGAGTCATTCAGCATGACTGTTTAATGGCATACAATAAACCAAGGACTTAGTGGATACCCTAATTGTTTTTTTTAAAGATGTTGATGTCAATTTTCAAAGGAAGCTATATGCTCACTGGCAGCTGGTACACATATAAGTTAACTTTTCATGTATTCAGCCACTGTATTGATATGAGAGTATGAAAATTGCTGGTCAGGCGAAAGATCATTCAAGCCCAGCATCCTGTTTCCAGTAGTGACCAATCAAAATTACAAAAGGATGCAAAATTCCATGTAAGCAGTGGCTTTCCCTAGTTCTATCTTAATAACTGTCACGTCTGTGGCCGTGACCCCTCTCAGACTCACCTTATTTCCTGTGGTCAGCTTCTGGGCTGGCTTCTGATTGTTCTTTGTGAGTTAGTTCTGTCTCTGTCTCTGTGTGCTGGCTGTATTAGATTGTCTGTGTACTGTCACCCGTTCCAGATTCCAGTCCAGTCCGGATCTTCCGGGCTGCCAGACTTGCTTGCTTGGATTGAACCTGCCCAGCTTCCGTAGGTGCCTGGTGATTGCTGCAGCTTGAGTCTCAGCTGCTGCTGGGCTTATTAGCCATTCTGAAATCTTGCTGCCTTGCCTTTGCATCGTCTAAGGCCCTGGTATGTTGGTGCTTGTTGCACTTCAGCCTGAGTTTGTTACCTTGTTCTAGTTCTTGCCTGAAGTTCTTGCCTGTTTCCAGTTAGTCTATGTTTAGTTTAGGGTTTGCTTGTTTCTTAGTCTTGCTCCTAGTTTGTAGTTCTTTGTGTAGTTACATTATAGAGAGCAGGACCAGCAACAGCCGTCAGTGGCTCTCACAAGGCTACGACCTTGCACCTGGTTTTGGTTTGCTTGAAGCCATGGAGCCGGAGAGGTGGTAGGTGAGTGAACGGGTAGATGGCAGGAAGGTGAAGGATTCAGTTTCTATTTCTTGGTGCCACTGCAGACACAGGAAGGCAGCAGCCCAGCAGATGAGCAGGTGTCAGTGAGGGGAAGGCAGCGGTAAGTGGATGAGTGAAAGTGTGGATGGAGATGATGGTAAAGGAATGAGTGACTTGAAGGTAGGGTAGGAAAGAGAGACAGAGGGGAAAATGCAGGATGGGTGGGGTGAGGGAAAGAGAATTGAGGCAATGTACAATTTGAAGGATAGGAGGAAAGAGAGAAGGACAATGGTAGGAGGGGGTAGTTGTGGATGATATCAGGAGAGAGACAGAGGTGAGATCCTGAGAAATGGACAAGGGCAGAGGGAAGAGAGAGACACAGAGAAAATATTGTGTGGCTGGGGGAGAAAGACACACACATAGGAGATGCCGCATGACAGGTGAAGTCAAACACATACAGAGAGGATGCTACATGACTGGGGGAGAGAGAGAGAGAGATGAGCTGTTTCATGTTTTGGAGGAGAGAGGCAAAGATACTGGGAATGTAGAAGGATAGGGACACAGAAAAGGGAGATGAATAATGGACGTGGAAAGAGAAGACGTGGAGGAGTGGCCTAGTGGTTAGGGTGGACTTTGGTCCTGGGGAACTGAAGAACTGAGTTTGATTCCCACTTCAGGCACAGGCAGCTCCTTGTGACTCTGGGCAAGTCACTTAACCCTCCATTGCCCCATGTAAGCCGCATAGAGCCTGCCATGAGTGGGAAAGCGCGAGGTACAAATGTAACAAAAAAAAAAAGACGTGTCAAATGGACAAGAGAGTTAAGGGAAGATAGAAAAACAGATACTAGAACCAGCATGATTAGAAAAATAAAATGTTCAGACAACAAAGGTAGAAATGTAATTTTATTTTCTATTTTGTGATTAGAATATGTCAGTTTTTGGAATGTACATCTACCAGAGTTGGTCGAAATTTGGGGTACTCGGTTGAAATTTGTTTAACTTAAGGGATACTTGGCTTGAAGAAGTTGGGAAATGGGATGGGCAACCTGCAGGCCACCATTTAATTTTATGTGGCCCCCATGACCATGGGAATTATACACAGAAAACATCATTAACCAGAGTTTTGGCTTTAAATACATGTTTACTTGACCGTCATACATAGATGACTGTGCAAAATTGCCCTCTTTATGAACATGAGGGAGGGGGGAAACAGATTTTCAGTGGGACCTTCTGTTCAGATAAATTGCCTTCTATATACTAATAACATCTATTATAAGACTTAGGATGTTGTTGGTGGTTTTAACTTTTCTTTCTTGTCATCATGTTAATTTTTGGTGTGAGCAAGCAGGGCACATCCGTTGTTATTTTCTGCCGAGTAGTGCTCTGGCAGTGCAGGCCGCCATCTGTGGTTCCTTGGTCGCACAAGCAAGTTTCCGGTGGTCTGAGCGGGTTTTGGACCGTCCTTCGGATGATATTTCGGCCATTGACCACGATGTGGCTAAGCTGGAGATGGCCTCTGCGTTTTTGGCAGATGCTATGTATGATTTGCTTCGGGCCTCTTCAAAGTATATGGCTTTTTCAGTTGTGGCTTGCCATACTCTCTGGCTTTGTGGTTGGTCTGCGGATGCGGCTTCTAAGTCCAAACTGAGTAAATTTCCCTTTAAGTGCTCCTTTTTGTTTGAGGAGCAGCTAGACAAGCTGGTGAATAGCTTAGGTGAGGCTAAAGTTCTGAGGTTATCGGAGGATTGGCCTAGAGGTTCTGGTCGCGGTTCTTTTTCTGCTCGTGGCAGAGGGCATGATTTTCGTCGGTTCCGTTTAACCAGAGGTTTTCAAGGCACTTAGTCTAGATTTGCCCAAAGAACTCAGTCCTTTCGGGGAGGTCGTCGAGGAGGTCGGGGGACAGGGGGTTCCTTTTCCGCATCTTCCAATTTGCAGCAATGAAGGTGTGTGGGCCCAGCCTCTGGTCCTGGTGGGCGCTCGGTTGGCGCAATTTCAAGAGAGGTGGGCCCAAATTACCTCAGATCGGTGGGTTCTAGAGGTTATTCGAGACGGGTACGCATTAGATTTTGTGCGTCCCTTGTCAGATGCTTTCCTTCAATCGCCTTGTCGGTCTCGCGTCAAGGCCGGTGCTGTTCGTTGTACTCTTCACAAGCTTCTGGATCTTCGAGCGATTTGTACGGTACCGTCGGCAGAGAGAGGTCATGGCTGTTACTCCATCTATTTTCTGGTGCCCAAGAAGGACGAGACTTTCCGTCCCATTTTAGATCTCAAGGCGGTCAATCGAGCTCTCAAGGTGCCCTCTTTCCGGATGGAAACTCTTCGGTCTGTCATTGTTGCGGTGCGGGCTGGAGAATTCCTGACTTCGCTAGATCTTATAGAAGCCTATTTTCACATTCCAATTCATCCGGCACATCAGAGGTTCCTTCGTTTCGCGATTGTAGGCCATCATTTTCAGTTTCGGGCCCTTCCTTTCGGACTAGCTATGGCTCCCCGCACGTTTACCAAGATCATGGTGGTGGTAGCGGCAGCTCTCAGAACAGAAGGTGTGTTAGTCCACCCTTATTTGGATGATTGGTTGATTCAGGCAAAGTCTTTCCAAGAGAGTGTTCAGGTGACGGCTCGGGTAGTCTAGTTCTTATGCTCCCTCGGCTGGGTAGTCAGTCTACAAAAGAGTCATCTTTAGCCCTCTCAGTCCTTAGAATATCTGGGTGTCCTCTTCGATACGAGGCTCGGCCATGTGTTTTTCCCTCCGGCTCGCATGCTCAAGTTGCAAGCTCAGATTCGAATCTTCTTACAGATGTCCAGTCCGTCGGCAAAAGATTATCTTCAGATTCTGGGCTTGATGGCGGCAGCAATAGAGACGGTGCCCTGGGCCAGGGCTCACGTGCGGCCTTTGCAGAGGTCCCTTCTTTCCAGGTGGTCGTTCCAGACCGGATCGCTTTATCACCATGTGCCACGTTCGTTGCAAGTCAGGGTCAGTCTGAGATGGTGGCTACGGAGAGCCAATTTAACCAAGGGTTCTGCTTTGGAGCAGCCCAGCTGGGTTGTAGTAACGACGGATGCCAGTCTTCAAGGCTGGGGTGCTCACTGTCAGGGGCAGATTGCTCAAGGTCTCTGGTCTCTTCCAGAGACCAGCTGTTCAATCAATCTATTGGAAACCAGGGCCATCCGTCTAGCGCTCCAGAGGTTTCGTCATCTGTTGAGAGGGCAGACAGTACGAATAATGTCAGACAATGCCACGGCGGTGTCATACATCAATCGGCAAGGAGGGACGAGGAGTCTACCGTTGGATCGAGAAGCGGCGCGGCTTCTGCAATGGGCGGAAGTCAACCTGGTGGCTCTGTCAGCGGCCCATGTAGCAGGAGCTCTCAATGTTCAGGCAGATTTTCTCAGTCATCACCTCCTCGATCCCAGAGAATGGTCGTTAAGCGAAGTGGCATTTCGTCTCTTGGTAGATCGTTGGGGGGCTCCCAGGATGGATCTGTTTGCGTCCGCAGTCAATGCAAAGCTTCCTCTGTTCTACAGTCGTCGCAGAGATCCCAAAGCGCACGGGGTTGATGCTGTTCTTCAATCCTGGCCGGTCGGGCAACTGTATGCGTTTCCTCCTTGGCCTCTGATAGGACGTCTGCTGCAGAAGGTAGAGGCTCACAAGGGTCGTCTCATTCTGGTGGCGCCAGATTGGCCTCGGAGGCCGTGGTATGTCGACCTTCGACGTCTTATGGTGGATCTTCCCTTCAGGATTCCAGTCACTCCAGATCTTGTGTCACAGGGTCCGGTCGCTCATCCGGATCCAGGTCGATTCTGTCTTACGGCTTGGCTCTTGAGAGGGCTAGGTTAGCAAAGAAAGGTTATTCTGCTCAGGTTATTGCTACTATGCTGCGTTCCCGACGGCATTCCACTTCTTTGAATTATGTGCGTACTTGGAGGATCTTTGAAGATTGGTGTTCAAAGTATTTTCTTTCTCCTCTGGCAGCTTCGGTGTCGCAGATTTTGGATTTTTTGCAGCGGGGGTTTGACAAAGGTTTGGCGTTGTCTTCCCTTAAAGTGCAGATTGCGGCTTTGTCATGTTTTCGCAGTCCTATCCAAGGGAAGTCGTTAGCTACTCATTCGGATGTGGTACGTTTCCTCAAAGGGGTTAATCTTCTTCGTCCCCCATTGCCTTGTGCGTTCCCTTCGTGGGATCTGAATTTGGTGCTATCGGTTCTTACTAAACCTCCTTTTGTGCCTTTGTCGTCCTGTTCTTTGAAGGATTTAACTCTGAAGGTGAGTTTCGGAGTTGCAGGCTTTGTCATGTAGGTCTCCCTTTTTGAAATTCTGTCCAAATTGCGTAGTTTTGCGGCCGGTGCCTTCCTTTCTTCCCAAGGTGGTATCTCGGTTTCATGTTTCTCAGCCAGTTGTTTTGCCTGTCTTAGGTTCATTTTCTGGCTCGCAGGAGCAGCGGAGTTTGAAGTGTTTGGACATCAAGCGGGTGTTGAAGCACTATATTAAATCTACGGAGGTTTTTCGGAGATCTGATCGGTTGTTTCTTTTGATTGGCGGTGCGTGTAAGGGGCTCATGGCCTCTAAACCCACGATTTCTCGTTGGCTCAAGGAGATGATTGCTTCGGCCTATCTTATTTCCAGGAAAACGGTTCCAGCACTATATCTATATATATATATATATATATATATATATATATATATATATATATATATATATATATATATATATACACACACACACACACACACACACACAAATGAATATGCTAATATGGAGGAAGGAAGGAAGAGAGAAAGAGCTGGCTTTTTTGTGAATAACCATAATGAATATGAATGAGATATCTCATACATATTCATTATGGTTATTCCCAAAAAAGCCAGCTCTTTCTCCCTTCCTTCCTTCCTTCCTTCCTCCTTATCCAGAATTCCCTCTTCTTCTCCAGTAGTATTTCCCCACCCCCTTTCCCATACCATGTCAGTGTAGACCTTAGAAATGCATAAGCTCTATATGTAGATCCTTCAAGATGTAGTGTGTCTTGATTTAGGCTCTACAACTTTTCTGATGTTTTGGTGCCACCTCAGTAAGGCCAACACACAATCTCTCCACTGCAAAACACTATATACAAATTTGTGCAAAAACCCACTCACAACCTTACCAAACCATAACAGCGCTAATTCCAAGGACAGGATGAGCTACAACCTTATGTGTGGAAAGGCAGCACTGTAATTACACCAGGCTCTAAAACACCAGTACACTACCTAGTGACAAAAAAACAAAACAAAAAGGGCTGCAAATACTATACACTAGTAGAATACTGCACCTTGATAGTAAACATAGTAAACGTAGTAGATGACGGCAGAAAAAGACCTGCATGGTCCATCCAGTCTGCCCAAGAAGATAAATTCATGTGATACTTTTTTATTTGTACTGTCCTCTTCAGTGCACAGACCCTATAAGTCTGCCCAGCACTATCCCCGCCTGTCACGTCGGTGGCGTGACTACCCTCAGACTTACCTCATTTCTGGGGGCCAGCGGCTGTGCTGGCTTCTCTCTGTGTTTGTGTTAGTCTTGTCTCTGTCCTGGTGTGCTGGCTGCTTCCAGTATGAACCTGATTGCTTCACTAGACCTCACCTGTGTGGGCTATGCCTCTCTAGGGAGCCAGCATCTAAGATGGCTGCCACCGGCTCTATGCCAGCTTCCAAGATGGCTCCTGCTTGTCTTTCCTGTGGGCTCACTTCCTATGTGTGTCAAGCCTCTCTTTGGGGTCAAGGTACTTCCTGCTTCTGTCCTGCTGCTAGTCACGTCATCAGTGAGAGCCTTCATAAGGAAGTGCTGTGCTGGCATTCTGGGCCTTTGCATTAGTGTTATGCTCTTAGGCCAGGTCAGGTTAGTAAGTGTCTGCTGCACTACTGCTGAGCCTCTCTCTGGGTTCCAGCCCAGCTTCACTCTGTGTCTGTTGTCTTCCTGTGGGGGGGTTCCTCCTTGCCACTGTGTGTCTGGGGACTGCGGGTCCTTCCTGGCTTACCCTGTGTTTGGGGTGAAGCCTCTGTTCCAGCTTACCCTGTGTTTGGGGTGAAGCCGCTGTCCGTGTTTTCTCTGTTTGCTCTGCTGCCTGCCCAAGACCCTTGGCCTGTTATTCCTGCTTTGCTCTCTTTACCCTAAGTCCTGCCTTGCCTAGCCTGTGTGCCTACGCTGCTTGTATATCCTGAGTGTATATCCTGAATCCTGTATCTGTCTAGCTAGTGTGTATTTCCTGGGTGGTTATTCCTGTATCCTGTCTCCACCTAGCTAGAGGGTTTACCCTGTGGTTATTCCCGGATCCCCGTTCTGTCTAGTGTGTATGCTGCCCCAGTCCTTGCTCCTGCTAGGCTTCTGTACGCCTTGTGTTCCTTGGTCTGTCTTCTGGGTCTTGCTAGTGGCTGTGCAGCAGCACACTGTCTGTGTTTAGTTCCTAGTCTGGTCTCCCTCGTGTTTTCCCAGACCCAGGGTGGGTCCTCTGGATCTTCAGTTCCTGCCTTATCCTGCAAGTCCTGCCGGCCACCTGCACTTCGGAGCTCAACTCCGGAGAAACGGTGGCTAGGTGCAGGTGAAGCTGTTCCTGTTTTGTCTGTTCTAGTTGCCTGCCTTGTACTACTCCAGTCCAGAGTTCCAGTACTGCTCTTCTGTGTTTCCAGTCCCGAGGTGGTCTTGCCTGCCGCTCCTCGGCAGTGGCCCAAGGGCTCACGAACTCCAGTCCTGCCTCGAGGACCTGACAGAATGCCAAGGGCCTCGAGAATGCGACAGAATGCAAAGGCCCTCGAGAACGTGACACCGCCTCCCAACTACCAGTCCCGCCTCCCACCACCAGCTCTGGCACAGACCGTATAAGTCTGCCCAGCATTATCCCCGCCGCCCAACCACCAGCCCGGCACAGACTGTATAAGTCTGCCCA
The DNA here is from genome assembly GCF_901765095.1 of Microcaecilia unicolor. Classification (NCBI taxonomy): domain Eukaryota; kingdom Metazoa; phylum Chordata; class Amphibia; order Gymnophiona; family Siphonopidae; genus Microcaecilia; species Microcaecilia unicolor. Next base: position 167,103,676 of record NC_044037.1, on the reverse strand, counting down.
GCACTAGCCCCGCCTCCCAACCACCAGCTCTGCCACCCATTCTAGGCTAAGCTCCTGAGGATCCCTTCCTTCTGCACAGGATTCCTTTATGTTTATCCCACGCATGTTGATCACACATGAAAAACACATGACACAACAGATATGACACCAGGAACTAGAAATAAAAAAAATATATGAAGGCAAAATACTGAACTTGAAAGTTACCTCAAGAAGTCAGACTCAGCATGCAGCAATACTTGAAAAATTGAAACTTACATGCAAAATATCACAGATGCACATTTCCAAAAGCTGAAATATTCCAGTTAAAAAATTCTGAATAAAATACTTTTTCTACTTTTGTTGTCTGATCATTTAGTGTTTCTATTCGCTTTGGTCCCAATGTCTTCTGTTTTAAGCAATGCCTTCTTTCCATTTGATATGTTTTCTCTCACCGTGTCCACCATCCTCCTGTGTCCTTATGCGTCCTGTCTACCATCTGTAGCCCTGTCCCTATCCTTCCTCCAGTTTCAGTGTCTGCCCTCAAAGTGTTCCGATCCAGCCCTTAAATTCAGCAATTTTCCCTCCATCCATGTCCAGCATTTCTCCTCACTTCCCTCCATCCGCTTGCATCTACTTCCTTTGTCTTTCCTTCCCTCCATCCTTGTCCAACATTTCTCCTCTATTTGCAGTCCTCCACTCCATCCATGTCCAGCATTTCTCCTCTCTTCCCTCTCCTCCATCTATGTGCTTCTCCTTCCTGACTTCCCCCCCTCCATCCACCCATATCCATAAAATTTCCTCTCTACCCTGTCCCCATTCATCCATCCATGTCTAGCTATTCTCCTCTCTCCCCTGTCCTACCCTGCATCCATCCATGTCCAGCAACTCCCATTCTCCCCTGCCCTCGCCTCCATCCATCCATGCCCAGGAACTCTCCATTCTCCCCTGCCCTCTCTATTCATCCATCCATATCCAGCAAATTTGCTCTCTCCACTTCCTCTTCCATCCATCCATGTCCAGCAATTCTCCCCTGCCCTCCCCTCCATCCATCCATGTCCAGCAACTCTCCATTCTCTCCTGCCCTCTCCTCCATTCATCCATGTCCAGCAAATTTGCTTTCTCCCCTGCCCCCTCCATCCATCCATGCCCAGCAATTCTCCATTTTCCCCTGCCCTCTCCTCCATCCACCCATATCCAGCAAAATTCCTCTCTCCCCTGCCCCCATTCATCCATCCATCCATGTCCAGCAATTCTCCTCTCACCCCTGCCCCCTCCATCCATCCATGTCCTGCAATTCTCCTCTGTCCCCTCTCCCTTGACCTCCCCTCCATCCAGCCATCCATGTCCAGCAACTCTCCATTCTCCCTTGCCCTCTCCTCCATCCATCCATATCCAGCAAATTTGCTCTCTCCACTTCCTCTTCCATCCATCCATGTCCAGCAATTCTCCCCTGCCCTCCCCTCCATCCATCCATGTCCAGCAACTCTCCATTCTCTCCTGCCCTCTCCTCCATTCATCCATGTCCAGCAAATTTGCTTTCTCCCCTGCCCCCTCCATCCATCCATGCCCAGCAATTCTCCATTTTTCCCTGCCCTCTCCTCCATCCACCCATATCCAGCAAAATTCCTCTCTCCCCTGCCCCCATTCATCCATCCATCCATGTCCAGCAATTCTCCTCTCACCCCTGCCCCCTCCATTCATCCATCCATGTCCAGCAATTCTCCTCTCTCCCATGCCCTCCCCTCCTTCCATCTATGTCCATCAATTCTCCTCTCTCCCCTGCCCTACCCTCTTCTCCTGTCCAGCGATCTCTTCTCTCCCTGTCCTCCTCTCCATGTCCAGCGATCTCTTCTCTCCCCCTGCCCTACCATCCATGTCCAGCGATTTTTCCTGCCCTTCCTCAGCTCCCCAACAGCCCTCTGTTCCTTCCTGCTCCCCGTGTGTTTAACCCTTTTACTTTCAGTCGCAGCAACGGCAGTGAAGAAAACAACACAGCGGGTTCGCCTCCAGCTTCTCTCTTCCCTCACACAGTGCCCCGCCTTTTGCGATGATGTATTTCCTGTTTCCATGAGGGTGCTGCGACTGAAAGTAAAAGGGTTAAACGGGGCGGGGGGAGGGAAGGAGGAGAAGGAGGGCTGTCGGTCGGGGAGCTGAGTGTGGGAAGGAGGGACTGTCCGAGAGCTGCCTGCTGTGTTGCACCTTGCCGGCCCTACTTTTAGGGGTGCAATGCCCCCCTTGCCCCCCAAACTATGCCCATGCTTGAACCCAAGTAAAACTGAGTGCTGTGTGTCCTTAATGTAAGTGGGCGCATACCTGACATCAAAATCTTTTGGGGAGATACAAACTCTCCTTTAAATCGCAACTCAAGTAAATCATTTAAATTGGCCCTCCAAATCCAAGCAACCATCATATGCTGCTTCTATCGTTTGCAATAATTATGTTGCCTCGCTCCATATATTGAGTAGGCAAGTTTTTTTCACAGGGTTTCACAACATAACATCAATATTGGATTATTGTAATGTATTTTACACTGGTCTGACTACAAAAGGTTTGTACCATCTGCAACTGATTTAGAATGCAGCAGCAAGACTGAGAGAAGGTTGTAAGCAATGTGATCACATCACAGTATTTCTGCAAAAACTTCACTGGCTACAAGTACAATACAGGGCTAAATTTTAAACTCTGGTCTTCAAGGCCTTTAAAGGAAATGGCCCACAGTATTTGAACAGGATCTCCCTCTACACACCTCCAATGTCACTAAGGTCCACCCAAGGAATATCCCTAACCATACCCTCTCTGAAGGACATCACATTATGTGATACTAACCAGTAAGCCTTCTCCAGAGTAGCCCCCACACTCTAGAATGCACTCCATGAAAGACTTTGCTTAATACAAGACTGTCTCTACATCAGGAAGCAGATGAAAGCTTGGCTCTTCTCCCAAGCCTTTAATGGAAGAAGCAACTAAATTGTTCATTACACACACACAAGGACTAACAGTGGCTTCACATAATGTAGCAGGACTTGCTTATTCACTACTAGCTGAGATCATATTCATGCAACTTTTTTTGTTAGTCCCTTTATTTTCTAATTCTTTTTATTCTATTTTATCTGTCTATAAGCTCTACCTTTGCTTATACTCTATGTTGTCTGTTCAAATGTTTTATTGCGTATGGTGTTGACATTTGTAACTAGCATACTAAGCCAACTATGTACTGTTATTTTGAAAACCTTTACTGCTCTGTTTGTCTATTGACATGTCCAGATTCTTCTTCTTGTACAGTGAATTTCTTCAAAAAGGCAGTCAATTAAGTCAAATAAATAGTAACTTTGTGTGAGAGCATTTGCATGCTACTGGGACTGGTTCAGTGAGGGCCTTTTATAAAGGCACATAGGGGCATCTGTTGCCCTTATAAAATAGTTGCAACAATATATTGGGACACAGTTTCAGTTGGGGTAAACCACTAAACCATGCAACCAATCAAAGACCCTGATCAATGCCTTTCTTGCTATTTTTTTCAGGTCCTCAAAGTGCATCTATTCAGAAAACTTGGCAGGCATTCAGCACTATAATTCTTCATAGGTCCACATTTTTATGATTTATAATTGTTTAAATGAGCATTACTTTTTGCAAACATTTTAATTCTATTCATGATTAACAAATGTATGTAAAAGAGTCAAAAACATATCCTAAACCAGCTGTCAGGAAACCTTCCGACATGACCATGTTTTGGATACTGCATCAGAGGATGGTTCGTGGAGTAAAAAACAAAAGCAATGTTAATATGCAATCTTCAAGAAAAACATATAGGGCTAGATTCTATATATGGCTCCTGAAAATTCCTCACAGAAAAAAAATACTCCTAGGTGTATTCTCTAAATTATGCCTAAATTTTATAGCCTAGGCTTAAATTTCTGCACAGTATATAGAATATGCCAAGCGCCTCTCCACATGACCAAATTTAGTCATGGCCTTTCATGCCACATTTTACTTGGTGTAAATCCGGACACCTAAATTAGGCGCTGAGCGGGTGTGTTATATAACACGCATAGATTTTAGAAATGTCCATGCCCCGCCCATGGCCATGCCCCCTTTTCAACTATGCGACTTAAAATTTACATGCACCACATTATTGGATACGTTTAGCAAGTTGTGTGCATAAATTTTAATGCCAGTTAGTGCAGATAATTGCTTGTTAACATCCAGTTGACAGCACTGATTAGCTAGTTAACCAATTAAGTTACACGCATTGTTATAGACTATGCTGTGATTTCCACACGGAAGTTAAGGTGTGATATATAGAATCTGGAAGATAGTTCAAAAGGCAAAAAATATGCCCACACTGGCAGAACCCACATTCATTCATTCAGAAGTTCATTTCAAAATGGTACAAGCAAACACAGAGCTGTATTTTCTGTCTTAATTTGGTTACCCACTTTGAACCTGTAATTGGGAGTTGGCAGCCTATAAGACCCAAGTCACATCACATCATACATGTTTAAAGGGAGTTGCCTGACTCTCCTGGCCAATGAAAAATGATGACATTATCCAAACAGCTCATGATAGGTCAGGAATTACACCAATGTCATCCACTCAAGCTCATCATTTAAGCCATGGGGTACAATTGTATTCAGTTCAAAGATCCATTATTGTTCCTTCAATTTGAGTAAATAATCAAAGACTACAATTTCAGTAAATATTATCTTATGGAAATGTTCCCAAAATTAAACTTAAAACTGTGCTCCAAGAAAGCTAGAGTGTAACAGTTGACATCTTTCCATCCCTGTGGAATTTTAAACTTACAAAATTAGTGTATTGCAGTAGGTGTGCATATTATAAGGGTGAAATGTTGCACTCAAGAAAAAAAGAGTCATTTATTTACTTAAAGTTAATGATCCAGTACTGTGACCAGAAGTGTCTTAGGCATTTTCATTTTCACTCTGAAAAGCTTAGTTCTGAATTAGAATTCAGTATAGTTTTATATGAGATGTACTTAAACTGTCTTCCAATACATGCTTGAATGAACATTGCAATGTGAAGCAGCATTTTTAGCTAAAACAGGCCTCCCATCTGTCAGCTGAACTCTGAATTCAAGGAGCACCACTTAGTATAGGTCAATTGTTTCTGGAATGAGAGAAAAAAAACAAAAAGGAAAATGAGCACATATATTAGTTATTTCCCTCCCCTCTTAGTCCCATCCATACCCTTTCACTTTTGAAAATCTGATTACAGTTAACATGTGTAGAGCAGATCTTGCCTTCTATGGAATGCTTTTTTTTTAAATTATGCTTAAATTTGTTTATTAAGTTTACAAACAGCAAGTACAAAGTGATGCATGTGGGAAAGAGGAACCTGAATTATAGCTACGTGATGCAAGGTTCTACCTTAGGAGTCACTGATCTAGGTGTCATCATTGACGATACGTTGAAACCCTCTGCTCAGTGTGTGGCAGCGGCTAAGAAGCAAAAAGAATGTTAGGTACTATTAGGAAAGGAATGGAAAATAAAAATGATGATGTTATAATGCCTTTATATCACTCCATGATGCAACCGTACCTTGAATATTATGTGCAATTCTGGCCACCACATCTCAAAAAGATATAGTGGAATTAGAAAAGGTACAGAGAGGGGTGACGAAAATGATAAAGTGGATGGGACGTCTTCCTATGAGGAAAGGTTAAAGCAGCTAGGGCTCTGCAGCTTGGAAAAAAGATGACTGAGGGGTGATATAATAGAGGTCTACAAAATAATGAGTGGAGTGGAATGTGTGGATGTGAACTGCTTGTTTACTCTTTCCAAAAATACTAGGACTAGGGGCATGCAAATAAGCTACAAAATAGTAAATTTTAAATCGGAGAAAATATTTCTTCACTCAATGTGTGATTAACTCTGGAATTCATTGCCAGAGAGTGTGGTAAAAGCAGTTAACTTAGCGGGATTTATAAAAGGTCTAGATATCTTCCTAAAAGAAAAGTCTATAAGCCATTATTAAAATGGTCTTGGGGAAAATCCACTGTTTATTTCTAGGGTAAACAGAATAAAATGTACTGCTTTGGAATCTTGCCAGGTACTTGTGACCTGGATTGGCCACTGTTGGAAACAGGATACTGGGCTTGATGGATCTTCAGTCTGTTGCAGTATGGCGATTCTTATGTTCTTATGTAACAGATAAAGTAACAAGATAAATCAACTCAAATTGAGGCAAAGCATATACCAACAAGACATACAGTAGAGAAGGGCATTAGGTTCTTATAGTACCTCTCTAAAACATTATTTCACCTCCACATACAGCAGTCCCAGCCCCTCTCCCCCCCCCCAAAAAAAAAAAAAAAAAAACAAGGGGAAACTGCCCACACCAAGGGGAAAAGATGTCCAAAATCAGAAGTTATAGCGTATTTAAAATGAGACTCCGAGCCCTAAATGATCGTGAAGAAATATAAGGATCCTAAACTGACAAAAATTTCTTCTTTCGTTTAAAGGATAGTCCAACCCTCTGCTTCTCTATCAACATATTATGGTGGGTAATATTTTTCCAAGAATAACAATCTAGGGTCCAAAACTTACCACCAGAGTACAAGCTCAGCGCATATATTCATTCATAAAATACTCCTTGCAACATTAATTTCTTTAACTTATGTATTTAATAAATCCCATCTACCTACTTGTTACCTCAATCCTCGGAACTCACAATCACCCACTGCATTCACTCATGACACTCAGGGCTAGATGCATCAACCAAACGTTAAAAAATCTAAATCGTAAAAGTGCTTAACGAATTTGAAACAACGAAGAATGCACAAAAAAACAGCTCAGAAATGTTCGGTGCGGTATTGAAAAGTACAATGTATCAAGCGTTCGTTATCCCCGTCGTTAATTTGCTCCTTAAGCATGCGCAGAGCAGCCACAAACGTATTAAACCTACGTAGGTTGCTTACGTCAGACTGGGCGTGCGAGGGGGGGATCCCGACCTGCAAGCCTTTTAGCTGTCTGATCTAGCAGAAGAGTGCAGTTGAAGATAACTCTAAAAAGAACGACCCTCGTAAATCCCCTTTTGTAACAAAAGACCTCTTTCCAGTTTGTTTACAGTACTGGGAAAATTGGCTTTAGGGGATAGCAGAGAGTGTTAATTTTCAAAGCTGTTGGAGAAGGGGAGAGACAGGATTTTTTTAAGCTGCAGGGAGAAGCAGTATGTTTTGTTCTGTAATGGTGCAGGGGAAAGCTGAGAGCCACGTGTTTGTATTGTATCTCACTTTTCTTTTTAAACATGCTGGCTTGGATTTTTATGGTGCAGGGGGCAGCGGGGAGATGATAGCTCAGGCCTTAACGACAGGTCTGAGCACACGTAAAATTTCTGACGGTAATTGATTTGTTGCAATCATCGGTATGGTTAGTGCATTTCGAATTGTCCACATTTCAATGGTAGTTTCTCCTTTGCATTCCGTTTTCGTTAGCTGCTTGCTTCATAGGAAAAAGGCCTTTAATGCATGCAACGGTTAGGAATTTCCTTCGTTAAAGGGTTGTTAGAGGGTCGTTAGGGTTTAGTGCATCTAGCCCTCTATTCTCTTCACTACATGATCATATTATCACTTTAGTCAATTAATACAAAGACTTTCATTTGTTTATACAAAGCAGCATAAGATCAAAAACACATGCTTCAATCATTTGCTATACCCGAATCTCCTTTATCATATTACTGCTCTTCAAGGAAGGAGCTGATGGGCTGGGAGGACGTACAAGAAGTGGAAGGACAGTGGTCCAGGCTGAAAGAAGTAATAAATAGGGCCACAGACCTTTATGTAAGGAGAGTAAATAAAAGCAAGAGAAAAAGGAAACCGATATGGTTCTTCAAGAAAGTGGCTGAGAAAATAAAGGCTAAAGAGTTAGCGTTCCAGAAATATAGAAAATCTCAAGAAGAGGAACACGGGGAGGAATACCGGGTGAAACTGAAAGAAGCCAAGAGAGAGATATGTCTGGCGAAGGTGCAAGTGGAAGAACAAATGGCTAGAAATGTAAGGGGGGGAGACAAAAATTTCTTCAGGTATATTAGTAAAAGGAGAATGACTAAAAGATACAGCAAAACGCTATGTAGATAATGATGAAGAAAAAGCCAATTTGCTACATAGATACTTTTGTTCTGTTTTCACTGAAGAAAATCCTGGAGAAGGACCACGAGGGACTGGCAAAAGTACACCTGAGAATGGAGTGGATAGAGCCCTGTTCATGGAAGAGAGTGTGTATCAACAACATGGAAAGCTAAAGGTGGACAAAGCCATGGGACCGGACGGGATCCACCCCAGAATATTGAGGGAGCTCAGAGAGGTTCTGGCGGGTCCTCTTAAAGATTTGTTTAATAAATCCTTGGGGAGAGGTTCCGAGGGACTGGAGAACGGCGGAGGTGGTCCCTCTTCACAAAAGTGGTGATAGGGAAGAGGCTGGAAACTACAGGCCGGTAAGCCTCACTTCGGTTATTGGTAAAGTAATGGAAGCGATGCTGAAGGAAAGGATAGTGAATTTCCTGGAAGCCAATAAGTTGCAAGATCCGAGACAACATGGTTTTACCAGAGGGAAATCGTGCCAAACGAATCTCATTGAATTCTTTGATTGGGTAACTGGAGAATTAAATCATCGACATGCTATAGACGTAATCTACTTAGATTTTAGCAAAGCTTTTGACACGGTTCCCCACAGGAGGCTCTTAAATAAACTCGATGGGCTGAAGATAGGTCCCGAAGTGGTGAACTGGATTAGGAACTGGTTGACGGACAGACGACAGAGGGTGGTGGTAAATGGAGTTCGCTCGGAGGAGGGAAAGGTGAGTAGTGGAGTGCCCCAGGGATCGGTGCTGGGGCCGATTCTGTTCAATATATTTGTGAGTGACATTGCCGAAGGGTTAGAAGGTAAAGTTGGCCTATTTGCGGATGGTACTAAGATTTGCAACAGAGTGGACACCCGGGAGGGAGTGAAAAGCATGAAAAAGGATCTGAGGAAGCTAGAAGAATGGTCTAAGGTTTGGCAATTAAAATTCAATGCGAAGAAATGCAAAGTGATGCACTTAGGGAGTAGAAACCCAAGAGAGACTTATGTGTTAGGCGGTGAGAGTCTGATAGGTACTGAGGGGGAGAGGGATCTTGGGGTGATAGTATCCGAGGATCTGAAGGCGACGAAACAGTGTGACAAGGCGGTGGCCGTAGCGAGAAGGTTGCTAGGCTGTATAGAGAGAGGTGTGATGAGCAGAAGAAAGGAAGTGTTGATGCCCCTGTACAAGTCGTTGGTGAGGCCCCACCTGGAGTGTTGTGTTCAGTTTTGGAGGCCGTACCTTGCGAAGGATGTTAAAAAAATGGAAGCGGTGCAAAGAAAAGCTACGAGAATGGTACGGGATTTGCGTTCCAAGACGTATGAAGAGAGACTTGCTGACCTGAACATGTATACCCTGGAGGAAAGGAGGAACAGGGGTGATATGGTACAGACGTTCAAATATTTGAAAGGTATTAATCCGCAAACATATCTTTTCCGGAGATGGGAAGGTGGTAGAACGAGAGGGCATGAAATGAGGTTGAAGGGGGGCAGCCTCAGGAAAGATGTCAGGAAGTATTTTTTCACAGAGAGGGTGGTGGATACTTGGAATGCCCTCCCGCGGGAGGTGGTGGAGATGAAAACAGTAATGGAATTCAAACATGTGTGGGATATGCATAAAGGAATCCTGTGCAGAATGAATGGATCCTCAGCAGCTTAGCCGAAATTGGGTGGCGGAGCTGGTGATGGGAGGCGGGACTGGTGGTTGGGAGGCGGGAAGTAATGCTGCGCAGACTTATACGGTCTGTGCCCTGAATAAGGCAGGTACAAATCAAGGTAAGGTTTACACATATGTTTGTCTTGTTGGGCAGACTGGATGGACCGTGCAGGTCTTTTTCTGTCGTCATCTACTATGTTACTATGTTAATACGCTACACAGCGCAGGCAAAGTCTTTGAATACAAGTTCATAAATTATGGAAACATTGTTCCCTTCTCTTGAGAACCATGTTCATGAGGGTCACCACAACCAGGGAAAGGCTACCGAGGCGCCGTATATATAAACATTCACTTGAACAGAAAGTTCTTTAAAATCCTCCGGATTGTTTATGACTCGTCCTGGTCCTCTATGCGAGACTGCATTTCGGAAGTTTCCTTCATCAGGAGGAACCAATACCCAAAATCTGCAATATATATACATACAAATACAAAGGTAGGTAATGGCACATCTATGCTGATCATTCTAACACTTTTAAATCATAACATATCATTTATAAATTGGCTGCTTACCATCAGGACTTCATTCCAAGTCAGGAGTTTATACTCTCCTAATAACGCTATACCGTAAGGGCCACACATAGGAGTTTAAATACATCTTAACTCCTCCCCCTTACATAATGTGGCTACACTATAGCCACTCCACCTCAAGATTAAGGCCATTTGGGGCCACCGTAGCCCATTCAAAAATATAACGTTGCTCTATATTATGCAGCTGAGCACTCACATCTCCACCTCGCCCTAATGGCGCTACTTGTACTAACACCACACATTTCAACTCATCAGTACTATGTTTTTTGTCTAACCAATGGTTAACTAGCGGTGCATATGTTTGGGGGGTTCTAATGTTGCTAATATGCTCAGCCAAACTGCTCTTAAGCTTCCTTTTCGTATGCCCTATATAGTATAGCGAACATGGGCACATGATGCAATATATAACTCTCTCACTGTCACATGTAGTGTATGCAGACAGATAAAACCGCCTATTGGATCCTGGTTTAACTATCCAACTTGTAGTAATCACATGTTTACAGTAGACACATCTACCAAAGGGCCCATGCTGTCCCCCATTTTTTTCTCTGCCAGGCTTTTTTAATAGCTCTCCCAAGTTAGACTTACGGCGGTAGGCTATTTTAGGGCGCTAGGTGAATTCTGAGTGCACTGATAACACGTGCCAATATTTATGAACTAACTGTCCAATCTGAAGCGCTCGATGGGAAAATGGAATCACACATGCTAAAGAACGGACCATAGATTTCTGCTTAGGAACAAACAGCCATGGCCTGTGCGCATACCGTGCTCTCTTATAAGCTTTTTATATAACATTCATGGGATACCCTCTTTGGCGGAACCTATGTATCATCTCCCCAGCTTGAATCTTGAAATCTTCAAGGGAAGAACATAATCTTCTTAATCTCAAAAATTGTTCGACTGGAACACCTCTCCATAACCCCATATGATGATGACTAGTATAATGCAGGAGGGTGTTCCTGTCGGTCAGTTTCCGATATATTTAGGTGGAAAATCCACCATCCTCCATTCTAACTATCCTTATATCCAAAAATTCCATTTCTTGTTCTGAAATGCGGTGGGTGAACGTGATACAAGGGTCCGCCATATTGAGGGAATCTATGAATGTATACAACTCTTGTTCCGTGCCAAGCCAAAACATAATAACATCATCTATATACCTCTTCCATAGTACCACTTTACTGTACATGGGAGAGGCATATACATGATTAATCTCAAACAATGTCATATATAAGCATGCGAGCGATGGGGCGACGGTCACCCCCTTCGCCACCCCCTGCTTCTGTACATAGAATTTATTTTGAAATGTAAAGTAATTCTCACAGATTACCGAAGTTAGCAACTGATGTAAAACAGGTATTTTAGACTTAGGTATAGACGCTTGGTCCAAATAGGAACAAGCAACATCAATGACTTTTTCCTGGGGTAAACTCATATATAGGGCTACCACGTCCAAGTCCACCATATAAAAACTTCCTTCTTTCACAGCACTGCTTGTGTCTACCTTTTCAAAAATGCTTATAAAGTCAGAAGAATCCCGGACATAAGATAATGCCCTGCTCACAGACGGTCTAAGTATGTAATCTACCATTTGAGAAAGGGGCTCTAATACAGAGTCCCTAGTAGACACTATCGGGCGACCAGGGGGATCCACGGTGGACTTATGGATCTTTGATGTAAAATATATATATGGACTCTTAGGATTTTCTGGGCACAAAAACCTTTGTTCTTTTTTAGAAAGTGTACTATCCATTACTGCCCGATCCACATACTGAGTATTTATTTATTTATTTTGTTACATTTGTACCCCTCACTTTCCCACTCATGGCAGGCTCAATGCGGCTTACATGGGGCAATGGAGGGTTAAGTGACTTGCCCAGAGTCACAAGGAGCTGCCTGTGCCTGAAGTGGGAATCGAACTCAGTTCCCCAGGACCAAAATCCACCACCCTAACCACTAGGCCACTCCTCCAAGAGTAATTTGTTGCTTCAATATTTGAGTTGGATCAAAATCAATTAGATTGTACTGATCCTTTTGTTGCAATTGCCTCAATCCTTCAGCTATATATTTATCTGTATCCATAACCACAGTGGATACCCCCTTATTAGCCCACATGATTGTAATCTGTTGATTGCTAGCTAATCTTTGAAGGCTCTGGCGTTGGTAAGTGGATAGATTATCGAAGTGTTTAATGCCCACTAAAGATTCAATATTAGTTAGCTGTCAAAATTAATTTTTGATAAGCCATGATGGAGGGATCCGGAGGCCCTGGGGTCACCCATTTGGATCTCCTCTTGGGATAATAAGTCTTCCACTCATCTTGCTGGTCTGTCTGGGGGGTACCAAAAATAACCTTGACCGAAGGTCTCTAAAAAAAACCCCGAAAAGCCCCTGTCTAGTTGCAAAAGTGTCATCCTATATAATTCTCACCTCCAACGTTCTGAAGCTGCCTGGGACCGTGGCTTCCACTGGAGGTGGTCTGCTAGGTGCAGTAGATCACACTGACGTCACTGGCCGCATTCTGACATGCTCCCAGCAGACCACTCCCGCTCCACCCTTCTCTCGCCCTCCCCTCCATAACAGCCACCTGCTTAAAAGTCCTTAACTCCTGCATGCAGGGACGCTGCTACCGACAGCATTTTCTTCCGCTTGTTTCAGCTGTTCCGGTGGTCCCGCCCTTCAGGGCGGGACCACCGGAACAGCTGAAACACAATCGAAAAACAAAACTGTCGGAAGCAGCGTCCCTGCGTGCAGGAGGCTCCCTACCCCCCTCCTCCTCCTCCTCCTCTTACCGGGGTCCCGGCGGAAGCATTGAGGAGCGAGTAGGCTCAGCGAGTCTGCTGCCTTCCCTTCTCTTCGCTCTGACTCTGGTCCCGCCCTTGCCGAAACAGGAAATGAGGGCGGGACCAGAGTCAGAACTCGGAGTGAAGAGAAGGGAAGGCAGTGGAATCGCTGAGCCTGCTCACTCTTCAATGCTGCTGCCGGGACCCCGGTTAGAGAAGGGGGAGAGGGGGGTTGGCGATTTTGGAGGGGGGGGTGATGTGCACGTTGGGGGATGGGGGAGGGAGGTTGGACTGGAACTTGGAGGGAGGACAGAGTGAAGGAGAATAACAGAGGGAGGGAGGGGGGACTGGAACTCGGAGGGAGGACAGACTGAAGGAGGGTGACAGAGGGAGGAAGGAAGCCATGGAAATTGGAGGAGAGGAAAGGGGGGCGTGGGACTTGGAGGGCAGGGAGGGGGGAGGAAAACCTTGCTAGCGCCCGTTTCCTTTCATACAGAAACGGGCCTTTTTTACTAGTAATAAGTATAAGGAACAAATGAAAGGCCTTTGTTAAGGACCTCATACTGATCTTGAGTAAGATTAACTGAAGATATATTAATCACGTTATTGTTTTCTTTCCCTTGATTATCGTTTTGCTCGTATCTATCTTCCCTTCTACTGCACTCTCTGGTACCTGGTCGGGAAGAAGTAAAAAAAGAAGCTGATGATAAATTATCCTGGTTAGCTACTTTTACAAGTAACTGTGGGGCCACTTTTATATCTACTAGGCACCCTATTATCTTCATCTCCTGATGAATCACTGGAAGACATTTTAAAGGTGACTCTCCTACCTCCACCTCGACTTTTCCGCCCTCGACTTATTTTATCCATCCAACTATATACAAACTCCTTGGTATAGTCATATTCATCTTGTTTATATTTAGCTATTTTTAATTCCCATTGTTGACTCCTATATTGCTCTACCTTAGAGTGATGTTCATCTAGACTTTTCTCAAAGGTTGTGTTATCTTAGTTCTGTTTAATACTTTCAATTTTGACCTTAATTTCATCCTGCTGTTCCTTAATTTCCTCCTGCAGAACATCTATGGTCAGTAGTAAAAGGTCTAATGAACATTGCGTTATGAGTGAGTTCCATTTGGCCACGTATTGTTCATTACCAAGGAATCTAGGTTCTTTATTGATTCGAAAGCCACGTGGAACACGTTGGATATGGCAATATTCAATTAAAGCAGCCAAATGCAATTCAGTCAATACCTTATGTGCTCTATAGACTTCTTCCCATCTGCATACCTGTTGTTGTAATGACTCAGAAAACAACCGAGCCCCCCCCCCCCCCCCCAGTAACTCAGAAATACGTTCTTCAGACAAACCTGACTTGGATTCCCAATTAGCAGCAGCCATTACCCTACTCCTGTGATTACAAGAATAAAAATCTAGGGTCCAAAACCAGTGATTGTGAGTTCCGAGGACTGAGGTAACATGTAGGGTAGATGGGATTTATTAAATAAATAAGTTAAAGAAATTAATGTTGTAAGGAGTATTTTATGGGTAATATTTTTCACCAACCCCAGAAGGAAGGTGACTCATAGACAGTCCAGATTTTTAGGTCTGACTTTTTACCCAGTAGGGCCGCAGTTTTTTTTTTGAATTAATATAATCAGGGCCAATCTTAGGCATTGGCGATAGGGGTGACCGCACAGGGCCTCGTGCTCACAAGGGCCCCATGACCAGCCCCCTCTGGGCTGTTGCATTGCAATTGAAGTAGAACCCCCGCCGCCTCACCCGCCACCCCCGCTGCAATGTCTGCAATTTCTCTTCTGCCAGCCAGGCACTAGCCAGACAGGATCCCCATACGGTACATTCACTTGTCAGTCCTTACGCCCGCCTGGTCCACTGAATCCAGAACTTCTGTTTGCCGCAGCCCGCAACCTTTTGATGTAACTTCCTTCTTCCTCAAGGGCAGCTGCGGCAAAGAAGTTCCATCCAGGCAGGGTCAGTTCAGCAGAACAGGACTGAACCCTGAAGAGTAAGTACTAATGGGGGTGGAGGGGTGGGGAGTGGGGTTTGAAGAACAGAGCACATAATCAAAGTTTCAGCCATAAGAAGCTTATTTTTTATTTTTTTATAATACTGGTTATGCAAATGTCTGTATTTGAAATTTCATGAATAAAAAATTTAAATAAAATAAAAATCTTGACAATGGGGGCGGTGCTAGGGTGGGGCCCCCACCAAACAGAAGGGCTTCATGCATCCCGTTACTGAGACAGCCTTCTACCAAGATGACAAACTAACACACTGCAGAGCTTAGCCCAAACTGGTCTGCACAGAGCTAAGGCGGGGGCCTCACCAAACTGGTCTGCACAGGGCCCCGCACTTGCTAAGACCGGCCCTGAATGTAAAGTACATATGGGTATAGAAAATTTGAGGAAGTGCAGGACTGAATTAAGGTGTGGTTGCACAATAACAGAGGGATCAGAGTTCATTCACATTATGTACATTTTAATTGCTTTGCTTGGTTTATACAAGTACCTAAATATTTTACATGCCTTCTTTCCACAGTTCACTACTGGATTCAGCAGCATATTTAACAGATCAGCACATAGACTTCAGATCTTTGACACCAGTCACACAGCCTGAATCAATTAACCTGAAAGCCTCAAAAAGCATGGATCTTGGTAAGAAGGGGAGCAGAGGGAATAACTTGCCTTACTTTACAGCTGCTGCTACTGCTACCTTTCCTGATTTTCTGTTTGTACTTCTTAAACCCATGCTTAAGGCAACATGTTCTACAAGATGATAGGATGTGATAACATCTTTCTCCCACAATAGCTAGGTGCAGCTTTACAGCATGGTCTCTGTTTTCATATCGACAACAGAGTTGGAGAAGATAGAAAATTAAGAATCATTAAAAGCAATGTTTTCAACAACTGATTTTGCAGTGCAGCTTCTAAAATTAAAATTATTACTGGTCAACATTTAAACACGATATCAAGTGTTTTGTTTAAAATGCCAGCTGCGGTGTTTTAGAGAATTCAATTATAGTACCGTTAGGCAGGTAGGTGGTGGTACTTAATAAATGTAGAGTAGCAAAATAGCAGAGGTGACAAAACAAGACTCAACACGGATTGTGTTTCAGCCAAGAGGCCTGCATCAGGAGTCGGGACACAGTGTCACTTGAAATGTATATAAAGTGATGTAATCACATACTGATAGAAAATTATCAATAAGTTGTCAGTCAGAAATTGTCACCACCTAATTTCACACTTGAAATGAGCATCAAACTTCTAGTTCAGTAATCAATAAACTGTAGACAGAATTCACCACCAGTGACTATATGGATAGGTGCGGTATTCAACTGCTCTCATTATAGTAAAGCAGCTTTAGTAATAACAGCAATTTTTCTGGCCTAACTTAAATTATATAGTTAATACAGATAGTGGTTAAATATCGCTGTCTATATATGTCCTCTCTTCACCCTGGCATTGTGCAGAGTGTACCTGTATTATACTGCTGAAAATGAATGGATAGGGGACTTATAATGCCCACCACTATACAGATAAGTCCTTTTGAATATTGGGGTCTTAGTAAATACTATTTGATTTAATTTTTTTATATATTTGTTTTGCCTTATCTCTGCATCTAGAGATTAGATCAATTTTATAAGATGCTGTGTAAATTGTTTTGCAGGTATACACATAAATTACACTAGTTTTCCAAGGGACTCCCAACTTACTTTGATCAGTGGCCACCATGTAATTCCTTCTCATCTGCTAATTTACCTACTACCGTTATTTAAAAAAAAAAAACCCTTAAATTCGCTTAAAACTACAACTGTGCTACGTGATTCAGTACCCTCCCAATTGTTTAAGTAATTTGATACTTGATTTCCTCCATTCCTCCACAGAATGCTCTTTTTATCCCTTGTATCATCTATCCATTGTTGCATCTATCTGGAAGATGGTATATATTTCTCTTTGACTAAAAGATGCCTGAAAAGGTCAAACAGATGTATCAAGTTATTGGCCTATCAGTAGCGTACCAAGGGTGGGGCAGTAGGTGTGGTCCACCCTGGGTGCAGGCAGTAAGGGGGTGCACTGAGCAGTCATGTGGCTGTTGGTAATATTAAAAACGTGTATTTAGGTAGCAATTTATCAATCCTTAGCAGCACAATATTATCACAAGGCAATAAGTCAGTGATCAATGACATTCAGCAGTAAAACCATAATTGTTCCTAATACAGTCTTAGTATTTCCTAGCAACAAACAGTAACCTAAGGAACCATATATCAAAGATTCTAAATCACACTTCAGAAATTAGGAACAAACTATCTAACCCTGGACCATAGGAAGTAAACCACTCCCTGAATTGTGAGAATTACATGAATGAGTCCTTGGTTCCTTCATAGTGTCCTGTCTTTCGTCTCACATATTCCAAGTCAATGTTTCACAGCTAGCTCCTGGATTAGCCTTGCCGACTGCACAAGGTCATGTAGCTAGGATACCTCAGTTCTGCAGTGTGTTAATTTGTCATCTTGGTAGAAGGCTGTCTCAGTAGTGGGATGCATGAAGCCCTTCTCTGGAGCTAATATTGGTTGTAGCTAAGATAGTATACAGTACTAGTTCTTCCTCATTATGGCACATGTAAGATTAGGTACGTTTCTGAGCACCAAGTGCTCATGCCCTCAGAGGTACTAGATGAAATACATCTTGGATGGTAAAGTAACACTCATCACAGAAAGGTGTCTGAGATCATAAGATCTCTACAAGTTTCTTTGCAAGAGTTTCCTCTCAATCTTTTTTCTTTCTGGTCTCCCATCTCTGCCTATTCCCCAAGTAAGCATAAACCCAGGGTTATATGTTACACATCATATCAGGCGTAAAACAGTTACATTACGTTACATTATTTGGACACTTATATCCCACTTTCACCTCAACAGTTCAGTATGGCTCACAAGGTAAGAAGCTAGGCATTCTCAGGATAATCACAAATATACCCCTCTTTTTATAAAACCACACTAGTGGCTACTGGTGTGGTAATGCTGACACAGCCCTTTCAAAGTGAATGGGCTGTGTTGGCATTGCCATGCGGCAGCCACTAGCGCAGCTTTAAAGGAAGGGGGATAGTGAGATTGCAGAAAAAAATATTTTACAATAAAAATGTTCTGGAATAGATAAGTCTTCAGCAACCTACAAAATGTAGTGTAACTGGTCTGGTATCTTATCCGAGTTAGCTCATTTCACCATCGTGCAGCCTGGTAAGAAAACATTGCTGAAAATGTTGTTTTAAAGACAGTTTTTCTAGGATTTGGATAACACAAAACTAAAAATTCTCTGAAATATGGACTTGAATTTCTAGGAAATACATGAATAAGATGAAACGTATGACTAGGAACATAACTACGCAAGATGATGAAAATTAGAGAACATGACTTAAAAATAATACGTGGTTCAACAGGTAGCCAGTAAACCTTCAAAAATAAAGGTGTAACTCTTTCAGACTTTGAGGCTTTATATATCACTCGTGCTGCAGTTCTCTGATTGGATGAGGTGGGCACACAATGTCTTGCTTGTACCAGGTATGCACATTGAACAGTTAATGAGGACCACTGAGCTGTCCAAATAGTATTTGTTATGAGATCGGTATAGGATGTCTTGTGAGGTTGCTAACCAAGATTACTTCAACTCTGTGTCTTTGTGAACCTCTCTCCCAGTATTCTCACTGGAGTATGAAAACTGCAAGCAGTATTTTCTCACAAATATGTCCTTGGATGATGTCAGTGTCCAAGATGCAGTTTAGAAAGGAATCCATGCCAGTCTGGTTATGATGCAGACATTGTTTGGTTCATTGGCCCAAGATGGCTAATGCAAGCCTTATACAAACAAACAGGTATGGGCAGTATATACTAGTACAACTCGAGAACATAGGCATTAACAGGTACAGTCTTAGATTGATTCATTTCATATGTGACTGGTAGGTCATACTCTGTACCATGGCAGAATGCTTTCTCCCCATCCTGTTCCCTCACATATGGTGTCCCACCAGGCTACATTTTGGCATTTATAATATTTAACATATTTTACCCCCACCCAGCTTGATCTAGACCCTAGAACTTCATTCACCTATGTTGATGACATTCAGATTCTGACCAGCAGTGGTGTGTGGTACATTTACATATGTGATGTGCTAAATTTTAGTGAAACATGTAGTCATTTTTTATCTTTATTTTTATTAGTTTTTATAAACTTCAACTTCTTAAAGGTTGTAACATGTTTGAAGCTGCTATAGAGAGTTTTTTTTTCAACAAAATATAATGTTATCTGGGTGAAATGTGTAATCTTAACCAAACTTAGTTTATTCATTGTTTTGGGTGGAACCAATGGTACACCTTCCTGTAAAAACCGTGACAATGGCCTTAATACTTGAAACAATATTACATCTTGGTCTTTTTCGGTGAGTCACTTACATTGTTTTCTACAGTTATGTAGTCTATGCCACCATAAGAGGGACTTGGTGACCCCAACACCATGCCTCCCACGTCCACAAAGAATCACAAGAGGGATTAGGTGGCCATAGTAAAGCACCTTCCATTCCAACTAAAATGAGAAGAAGGGCTCAGTGACCCCTAACAGAAAATGAAAGGCACAGTGGCCCCCAACAATATACCTTGCACCCCAACAGAACAACAAGAGGGACTCGGTGACCCAACTCCAAACCTACCATTACAACTAAAACAAAACGAGAGGCTCAGCAACCCCAATATAAACACTTCCCATTTTAGCAAAAATAATAAGACAGGTTTGACAGCCTAATAATAATACATCTTACCCTTACGGAAAGAAAAGAGGCTCAATGCCCCCAATATTACAGTTCACTCCCCCATTAAAACATCATCCATATCATTTCCTTTTCTTTTACCCCATCTCTCCTTCTGTTTCCAACCTGTCCCATCCCTTCTCTTGCTTTCCCAGACTCTCCCCTCTATACTCTCAACCCCTTCCTACACTGCCCTTTTGACCCACTCCTCTATTATAATTGAAAAGCCCAATTCCACCGTGCATTTACCTCTCTGTGCCCCACTGGCCTATCTCTTCTCTCTTTCCCCTTTTACGTAAGTACATAAGTAATGCCACACTGGGAAAAGACTAAAGGTCCATCGAGCCCAGCATCCTGTCCACGACAGCGGCCAATCCAGGCCAAGGGCACCTGGCAAGCTTCCCAAACGTACAAACGTTCTATACATGTTCCTGGAATTGTGGATTTTTCCCAAGTCCAATTAGTAGTGGTTTATGGACTTGTCCTTTAGGAAACCGTCTAACCCCTTTTTAAATTCTGGTAAGCTAATCGCCTTCACCACGTTCTTCACGATGTTTTGCACATTAAATGCCCCTCTCTCTGCCGCCCACTATTGACAAGGCCATAAAAAGGTATTATACTTAATGCCAGGTCCCTTCTCTTCCTACCTCTGTCATGATGACCCAACTTCTCTCTTTTTTCCTTAATGGCCCATTGGTTCAACCTGGTTCTTGCAGGCAGCAGTCCAGACATAGCAGCACTAACACTTAGAAGTAAGGAGTCTAGAAGGGCAGCTCCAAGAACACTGACTGACAGAATTGAGACTGTATTACATAGTAACATAGTAGATGACGGCAGAAAAAAAGACCTGCACGGTCCATCCAGTCTGCCCAACAAGACAACTCATGTGTGCTACTTTTTGTGTATATCCTACTTTGATTTGTACCTGTGCTCTTCAGGGCACAGACCGTATAAGTCTGCCCAGCACTATCCCCGCCTCCCAACCACCGGCTGTGGCACAGACCATATGAGTCTGCCCAGCACTATCCCTGCCTCCCAACCTCCAGTCCTGCCTCCCAACTCTGACTCAGGCACAGACCGTATAAGTCTGCCCAGCACTATCCCTGCCTCCCACTACCGGCTCTGCTATCCAATCTCGGTTAAGCTCCTGAGGATCCATTCCTTCTGAACAGGATTCCTTTATGTTTATCCCACGCATGTTTGTATTGCAGAGAGAGGACCCAGGACAGGAAGTGTGGTAAGCTGAGATCCACGTGCTGGCATCAAAATCAGTATGGCACTGGCACTACCTGACCACAAGGAGAGCAAGCATCAGAAAAGGTGTGAAACAGCTCCCCCTAGGCTAAATGCAACTTCATGTGGTGTGCCATTGGCGGGTACAAATGCTGCAGCTCGTACTCATGTTTAGCTTTTTCTGATTTCTGATCTGCCCAAAGAAATGCATTGCGGGTCGCAGACAGTGAAACAACAACAACAACAAAAGGTGTGTCAGAATGAGGTGGGGTTAGAGGAGGGTGTGGAGGGTAAGAGTTTTAGAGGTTGGGAGGGTATCAGCTACCTCCGGTTCTTGTAGGGCAGGAGTAGCTATTCTGATTAGCAAGAAAGTTCTTTTAAAAGTATTCAACATCCTGCAGGACCCAGAAGGGTAATACACAATTCTCCAGGGTCTTTTGGGACTGAGAGAGGTTGTTATAGCATATATCAGTGCCCCTAACGTAAATCCTAGACCGTTTTTCCATTTTTGTTGCTCAATTTGGTTAACCTGATATGGAAAGATAGGATACTTGCTAGGGATTTTAATTCTATATTTTATGTTGGTTTGGATACCTCAACAAGTCACTCGAGTACATGTAAGAACAGAACAGGGGTTGCGTACATTCTTATGAATCTGGACTGTATGGAAGTATGGAGGGTCCTCCACTCTTCAGAGAGGGACTATACATATATTTCCAAAGTACATACAGTATCACCATGGCCAGGATTTATTACTTCTCTGTGACTACCTCCCTGTTCTGAAAGGTGATATCCTCAATTGTTAGCCCCCTAGAGTTCTCAGATCATACTGTGTTGTTGATGGATCTGGACAATCGGGATATGGACGGGCAGGTGGGCTTACTGGAGATTTCCTATACATTTGTATGAGAGCACAGATTTTAAAAACTACTTGATTTAAAAATGGCATGCACCTGACACTTTCCTTTTTTGGGAAACTGCCAAGGCAGAATTAACTGAAAGTTTTCTGCCCTGCTAAATCCCTTGTTACAGGTTGAAAACAGGTTTACAACAAAAAGAGACTTACATACAATACACATTTTCTCATATTTCACATATAATTAGCTATCTACATTAACAGCCCTCTAGTTGCCAAAAAACAAAATCCTCAAACAGCCACGTCTTAACTTGTTTCCTAAACAATTATATAAGGTGAACTTAATCGAATTTGAAGAGGTAAACAATTCCAGACTTTCACTGAGTGGGATATCATTGCTTATGTCAGCAAAAGAAATAAACAGGCTGCTAATCAGATGCTAAATTTGGAAGCAAAGTTGCGAGCCTTGAAAATGCAATATCAGAATAAGCCTACTCTATCCAATAAGAATACTTTTCTCGGAACTAAGGTAGCATATAACAATCTGCTAAACAAAAAAAAATCATAATTTTTATTTTTTTTCTACTATAACTACAATTTGTTTAAATTTGGGAGCAAGCTGGGTAAATTGTTAATGAATTTAACTAAGTCTTGGGCTGGGCCTAATTTATATCAGCTCTTAAAGATGATCATGACTGATTGGTTTCCCAGTCAGATGACTTGAAACATATATTTTATACTTTTTACAAAAACCTTTATACCTCAGCAACTTATTATACAGCAGAGCAATTTTTATCATATGTGAGAACACTACCTGTTATAACTGAAACAGATAATCTAATACATAGTATATCGAAATGCAAATCTTCAGGTTCAATAACAGGAGCTTATAGGAGAAAAAGAGAGGAGATAGAGAAGAAAGAAAAGAAAAAAAAGAGGATTTATTGAACACAGAATAATTCATGCATATGTCACATATACAAGATAGTCTACAATAGAAACACTGCTCATCTTGCCGTTGAGAAATATGACAATAATGGAATTCATTTTTTCTTATATAAAATAAAGTGAGGTGATTTTTTTTAGCAAGGTACATTTCACATTTGTAAGTTTGAAATAATAAATTCCACCATTCTTGATGAGTAGCTAGATGCAGAGCTTTCCAATGTGTAAAAACTACCTTCAAAGCTAAAGAAAGCATGGTGTTGACAAGCATACGCTCATCGGAATTTAACCTATTACTAAAACATTGACCCTTGAGCAGCAGATATTTATATAACATTGGACCAGAAAGATGAAAGACATCTGTCAAAGTGAGCCATACATCTCTCCAGAATTCTTGAATACACACACAATCAAAAAGACCAGCACAGATTGGAGTTGTGAGGGTCAGTTGTATGGAACCTGAGAGGTGTCCAAAGAGACCTGTGCATGAAGAAATAGAGGGATTGCATTATCGAAGAAGAGCTAGAACACTTAAATATGAACAACTTATTTGCTCCCATCTTTTGTCTGTGATAGCTTGCTGAATATCTTCTTCCCAACATCTGCGTAGACCAGCACATTTAACAGAGGATTTGCTTATAAGGAAAGAATAGATTTGAGATGCGGCATGCCCTACAGATTGAAGCTTCTTAGCTAGATCAAGGATATCGGGAGTGTGCTGTATCTTGTGGGATTGCACATTGCTTTTTTTTTAACATTGAACTAAGCTATAAGCACTGAATGAACTGAGTATCCAATAAAGAAAAGTCAGCTTTCATAAGAGAGAAAGGTTTCCAACTGTGGTTACCCAGATCACTAAATTGCTAAGATCCCATATATCTCTACGTTGCCAATGTGACCAAGAAACTTGTTTTTTTGTTGATTAGAAACTTAGGGTTAATCCATATTGGTATGCGTATAGTAGAGGACCAAGGAATGTTTAGCTGCTTATCAAGAGCGGACAACATTTTATGAGTGGTGTTGATAATGGGATTAGAGGCAATACACTTAGGGAGGTGCATACCAATTAAGTAGGGGCGCATTAGTGGGTCAACAATGGATTGCTCCAGTACCATCCACCTAGGCCAAAAGGCAGTATTAGTAGCAGCAGCAATCCATTCCAAGTCTTGACGAAGAATAAACGTTTTGTGGTAGGATAAAAGATCAGGAAACCTTACCCCTCCCTGCAGTTTAGATAATTTCAGTTTACCTAAGGCGATTCTAGGCGACTTAGAGTTCCACAGGAAGCTAGAGAGCAATTTTTCCAACCTTTTGTAAAAGATGCCAGAAAAGAGGAGGGGGATCATGCTTAGAGTATATGTGATTTTTAGGTACTATCATCATTTTGATGGTATCAAGCCTGCCCCACCAAGTTAAGTTAAGTGGGGACCAAGATGAGAGGGAGTTTTCAACCTTGGCTATGACTTTATCAGAGTTAATTCTGATGGTGGTAGGGAAGACACCTAAATATTTAATGGAGAAAACTACCCATTTAAGGGGGTAGCCTGGAATAGTGAAAGGGATGCAGGCATCATTTAAGGGCATCAGCTTGGTTTTGTCCCAATTAACTTTATAGCCAGATAATTTTGAGAAACGGGAGACCAACTTAATAAATGCATTTATGGAGGCCTGAGGCTTAGCAAGGTATAACATGATGTCATCCGCATATGCTGAAAGCTTGAATTTTTTTTATTTTTTGTTACATTTGTACCCCGCGCTTTCCCACTCATGGCAGGCTCAATGCGGATTACATATTGTATACAGGTACTTATTTGTACCTGGGGCAATGGAGGGTTAAGTGACTTGCCCAGAGTCACAAGGAGCTGCCTGTGCCTGAAGTGGGAATCAAACTCAGTTCCTCAGTTCCCCAGGACCAAAGTCCACCACCCTAACCACTAGGCCACTCCTCCACTCCAATTCGTTATTGCCTATGAGGACACCAGCAACCTCACTTGAGTTTCATATAGCTATCAGACGGGGCTCAAGCACTAAATTGAATAGCAAAGGAGACATAGGACAGCCTTGCCTAGTGCCTCTGTGCAACATAAATGGGGCAGAAAGCTCACCGTTGGCGGCAATACATGCAGTTGGCGAAGAATATAAGAGGTGCAACATACGTACATAAAGGTCTGGGAAACCAAAATGCTTAAGCACAATAAATAGATATTTCCACTCCACCCGGTCAAAGGCTTTTTCAGCATCAAGAGAAACAGACAGGATAGGTTGAGCCATAGACTGAGCGGAGTGGATTAGGTGGCACAGTAACCTAGTGTTGTCAGCTCCATATCTAAACTTAACAAAGCCAGCTTGATCTCTATGAATAAGAGATTGGATAATATTGTCCAACCTACAGCATAATAGCTTTGCAGAGACTTTGTAATCCATATTTAACAGTGAAATTGGTCTATAGTTATGCACCAACATGCAGTCTCTGGTAGCTTTAGGAAACACTACAATAATAGCATCCAGAAAGCGACCTGCGAAAGTTGAGCTTAATAGGTATTGGTAGTAGAGCATCAAATGTGTTGAAATGAGGGTCAGGAACGACTTATAAAACTCAGCTGGGAGACCGTCAGGACCAGGTGCCTTTGATGAGGGTAGCATCTTGATTGCTGAGAGTATCTTGTCTTGAGAGATGGGTTGATTGAACTGACATATTTGTTGTTCAGACAGGCAAGGAAGATTCAGTGAAGAGAGAAAATTAAAGATTTCAGAGTCAGAAGCTATACATTCAGAGGAGTATAACAACGTATACGATTCAAAAGCTTCTAATATTTGAGAAGACAGTCAAAGGTGCTCCCGTAGATGACACAATCGTGGCTATATGCTGCTTTGTTCTTTTGCCTTTGAGATAAGACGCCGGTAATTTACCAGCTTTGTTGGATGCTGCATAATACGTGGTGCTTTGCTTAAAGGCAATAGCATTGGCAATGTTGGACAGAATCAAATTGTATTGCATTTTAAGGAGCCTGAGTTTTTGAAGCGTAGATTTAGATGAGGACATATATAAAGCCATTTCAAGTTGGTGTATCTCACCTTCAAGTTTGGCAGCTTTAGCATTGTTGGTTTTACGAAGATGAGATGTGTAACTAATTATTTCACCTCTCAGCCAAGACTTGTACGCCTTCCATATTGTTATGCATGATGGCACAGAGTCTTTATTAGTATTAAAGAATTCAGTTGACTTTTGAGTGATGTGCTACAAAAAAGTTGAATCCGAGAGCAAAGAAGTATTTATCCGCCAAAAAGAATAGTTTGCGTTACCAATAGACCAGTTAAAGTCACAAGATATCGCTGCATGGTCTGAGATCGATATTTCATGTACCTGCGCAGCATTTAGCATAGGGATTAAGTCTTTGGTACCCAGTAGATAGTCAATTCTTGAATAAGTATGGAGTGGAGTGGAGAAAAAGGAGTATTCTCTGGAAGTTGGGTATAGTAACCTCCATAGGTCAGACCATCCATTGGATTGCATAAGACTATTTAGTGAGTTCCGAACTTTGAGTTTTGCAGGTATGCAGTTAGAAGATCTGTCCAAGTAAGGATCAGTTGGGAAGTTGAAGTCACCTCCAATGATAGTGCGATAATTAAGAACATTTGGTCCAGCAGTATTAATGCTATGAAAGAAGCTAGGGTCATCATTGTTCGGAGCATAGACATTAATTAATATTAAAGGTTTGCTCTCTAGAGTACCTTCCAGCCGCAACCACCTACCAGTATTGTCATTGACATGAGAAACTAGTTGGAAGGGCAAGGATTTCCTAATAAGCGTAATAACACCATTTTTATGACCATTAGCTGGGCTTGCGAAGCATTGATCAAACCATTTGCCCGAACATTTGGAGCCTTCTTGTGCATCTAGGTGAGTCTCTTGCAGGAAACAAATAACAGACTTTTTCCTCTTCAGGTTTAGCAGGAGTTTCTTGCGCTTAATGGGATTAGTAATCCCTTTAATGTTGAGAGATAATATACGCAGATTCAGCGTTGATACTGTATAGGCTCTTCATCCAGACAAGCAATGCAGCGTACATACACATGAAGACAATCTTACAGGTAGCTATCAGATCAAAAATCCTCAAAAATGGCAAAAGAATCAGCGAGTGTGACGCACTGAAGAATAAACTGGTTAAAAAAAAAAGAAGAAAAAGACCATTTACTCCATGAAGGAGAAAAGTGAGAGACAGCTATGGGGCACATGCGCCCAGGTCAGACAGAGAGAGAGAGAGAGAGAGAGCTTAAGCCAGCATAAGCAGTATGATAATGCATAAACTGAAAAAGAAAACAGCAACAAATGAGTTAACTTCAGGAAACTATTGCAAAAAGCTGACACAGGGGACTTAGTGATATTTCAGCAGGAACGGAGCAGTGCTGAAACACATCACCTTACCCCATGGGGTCAGAGGATTCCTTGTCCAGAAATTTATATAATTCAACAGGATCATTGTAATGTTTGGTATTGTTGTGAAAGGTAACCCTCATCACTGCAGGGTATAGAAGACCATATTGAGCGCCAAGAGCTTTGAGCTTAGGTTGCATATCAAGAAACATTTTCCTCTTCTTAGCAGTTGGCTTAGAGAAGTCTGGTGTTAAAAAGATTTTTGCTCCAGCGAACATCACAGGAGATCTCGAGCAAACAGCGCTCATTAGGGACATCAGCTGATCGTGTCTGAGAAACTTAACAATTATGGGCCTCGGGTAATTTTTCCCTGGAGCCAGCTTCAGCATGACACGATAAGCACGCTCAATTTGAAAGCTGGTGTCAGTTGGCAGAGCGGCGACCTTTACAAAAAATGAGTTTAAAAATTGAACTATATCCTCTCCTTCAGACTGTTCGGGCACCCCTAGTATGCAGATGTTATTCCTTTTCAGCTGATTAGACAGGTCTTCAAGCTCCCGCTGCATAGTAGCAATTTTATTCACCTTTCGGCACATCTCCTGATGGAGTTCGTCGTGAGCAGACATACGGTCTTCCAGGAAACTAATCCTGGCATTGAACTGAGTTAGCTGAGTGGCAATAGAGGCTAAGTCTGACTTAATTTCGGCGGTGGCTTCAAGATTTTGCTGTATTAAATTGTGTAGCGTTTTGATATCTTCTGCGATAAGCGCCATCTTGTCGCTTGGCAACGGCGACTACAGGGCCTTATCAGATGCTGAAAAATCCGTTTTATTTCTCTTAGAGGCAGAATATAGCGAGGGAAAGCCATCATTCCTAACAGACTTTGATGTCATCTTTCTAAAGGGGATCAAACAAAGACGAGGCTAGGTTGCTGTTTATCAATATTAAACGATCGTTGGCAGAAGAGAGATCTCTACGTGTCTATACTGGTCAAAGTCACATGCAGCCCCCCTATTAGATTAACACTGTTACTTATTGTTACATTTTCCTTTATAACAAAACCAATAAAAATATTTAAACTGAAAATAACTGAAACAGATAGGGAGAGACGAAATTTACTGAGAAGGAGATCTAGAAGATTGTCTTACCATTGCATAAATCACCTGGGCCTGATGGATTTGGAAGGGGATTTTTTTTAAGTTGTTACAGCTTCAGTTGGCAGACCCATTAGGCAATACAACAAGGGTAGCAGCTTCCCTCTTCCGATCAACTTTTGATTATGGTCTTGCCCAAGCCGGGAAATACCCTTTGTACCCAGCTTCATATCAACCCATATCCCTTATCATTGTTTATCTAAAATGTTTGGCAAAGATCTTGGCGGATAGATTGGCTAAAATAATATTGTTTGGTGGGTGACGAACAGGTTGGTTTTGTGCAGGGTCATCAGGCTTCAGTGAATATAAGGAAATTAATCCTTTTGGTGGACTGATACAAAAGGAAAGTCATACCAACATTGGTGATAGGATTTGATTCTAAAAAAGCTTTTGACTTTGTGGAATAATTATTTCTATGCCTATTATTAGAACATTTATGGATTTGGGGTTTCTCTCTTGAAGCTTTTAAGACTCTATATTTCCAACCCCTCTGCAGCAGTCCTGATTAATGTATCCCCTATGCAGGCTTTTTTGCTAGGTTGGGGAACTCAGCAGGGATGCCCTTTGTTTCTGCTTTTATATATTCTGTTTATAGAGCCTTTATTGGCTAGATTGAAGACTCACTGGAGAATTCCAGAGATGCAGGTGGGTAGACTGCAAGTATTTAGCTTTTGCAGATGACATTTTGATGTTGGTGACAGATCCCATTTATTTATTTTATTTATTTGTTACATTTGTATCCCACATTTTCCCACTATTTGCAGGCTCAATGTGGCTTACATAGTACCGTAAAGGCGTTCGCCAAGTCCGGTAGAGAAACAAATACAAGGTGATGTTGTGGTCGAATAAGGTTCATGAGTTTCGGGCGTAGTGGGGATAGAAGAGAGAAAGGGTTATGTGGTATCCATTACGAGCTGTGGTTTTGTTGTGTTGCAGAGTTCAGGCACTTATGTTGGGTCGGTAGGATATGCCTTTTTAAACAGGTAGGTTTTTAGTGATTTTCTGAAGTTTAGATGGTCATAAGTTGTTTTCACGGCTTTTGGAGGTACGTTCCATAGTTGTGTGCTTATATAGGAGAAACTGGATGCATACGTTGATTTGTATTTGAGTCCTTTGCAGTTCGAGTAGTGGAGGTTTAGGTATGTTCGTGATGATCCGATTGTGTTTCTGGTTGGTAGGTCTATGAGGTTTGTCATGTATCCTGGGGCTTCCCTACCCCAAGTGTTGCATGCTTTTATAGAGTTTGGTGCCCTTTTGAGCCTAAAACTCAATATATTCAAGTCAGAGGCTATCAGACTCATTTTCGAAAGAGATGGACGTCCAAGAAGCTACAAAAATCGGCACTTGGACGTCCATCTCACAGAGACATCCAAATCAGTATAATCAAAACCCAATTTTGGATGTCTTTCTCGGAAGTCCGTCACAAGGACATCCAAATCTCAAGGGGGTGTATTGGAGGTGTGGTCGAGGTGGGACTTGGGCGTTCCTAAGACTTGGATGTCTTTGAGCCATAATGAAAAAAAGCAAAGACGTCCAGGACTAAAACTTGGACCAGATCACCACTGGAGGGACCCTGGCCCACACCCTCCCGTACCTGTTACATTTGTGGTGGAAACAGCGAGCCCTCCAAAATCCAACAGAAACCCTCTGTACCCACATATAGGTGCCCCCTTCACCCGTAAGGGCTATGGTAGTGGTGTACAGTTGAGGGTAGTGGGTTTGGGGGGCTCAACACATAAGGTAATGGAGCTGTGTACCTGGGAGCAGTTTATGAAGCCCACTGCAGTGCCCCCTAGGGTACTTGATTGCTGCCCTGGCATGTCAGGGGGATCAATGTACTAAAAATGCTGGCTCATCCCACGTCCAAATGGATTGAATTTGGACGTTTTTAACTTGGATGTCTTTGGTTTCGAAAATGGCTGAAAATCAAATAAATCCAAATCCAAGGATGTCCATGGTATTTTCGAACACAAAGATGGATGTTCATCTTTTTTCAAAAATGACCTTTTCCCCGCCTCCGAATTTGGACGTTCTACAAAGACGTCCAAATTCCAGCTTAGACGTTTCTTTTGAAAATGCCCCTCTATGCTCTATGACTCTCAATATGTGTGTTAGTAAACATAAGAATAGCCATACTGGGTCAGACCAATGGTCCATCTAGCCCAGTATCCTGCTTCCAACAGTGGCCAATCCAGGTCACAAGTACCTGGCAGAAACCCAATTAGTAGCAACATTCCATACTACCAATCCCAGGGCAAGTAGTGGCTTCTCCATGTCCATCTCAATAACAAACTACAGACCTTTCCTCCAGGAACTTGTCCAAACATTTTTAAACCCAGATATGTTAACCACTGTTACCACATCCTCTGGCAGCATGTTTGAGCTTAACTATTCTTTGAGTGAAAACATATTTCCTCGTATTTGTTTTAAAAGTATTTCCATGTAATTTCATGGAGTGTCCCCTGGTCTTTGTACTTTTTGAAAGAGTGAAAAATCGATTCACTTTACCCATTCTTTACTGCCCAGGATTTTATAGACATCAATCATATCCCCCCTCAACCATATCTTTTTCAAGCTGAAGAGCCCTAACCTCTTTATCCTTTCCTCATATGGGATAAGTTTCATCCCTTTTATAATTTTTGTCGCTCTTCTTTGAACCTTTTCTAAGTATTCCATATCTTTTTTGAGATACGACAACCAGAATTGAAAGCAGTACTCAAGGTAAGGTTGCACTGTGGAGTGATACAGAGGCATTATAATATTATTTGTCTTAATTTGGACCACTTTCCTAACAATTCCTAGCATCCTGTTTGCTTTTTGGCCACTGCTGCACACTGGGCAGAAGATTTCAGCGTATTGTCTACAATGACACCTATATATTTTTCTTGAGTGCTGACTCCTAAGATGGCATCAGGTAACTGTGATTTGGATTATTCTTCCCAGTGTGCATCTCCTTGCATTTGTCTAAATTTAATCTACCATTTGGATGCCCAGTCTTCCATTTTCCTAAGTCCTTCCTTTTGTCATCTGCAAATTTAATCACCTCACTCGTCATTCAGTTTTCGAGATCATTTATAAATATGTTAAATAGCACCGGTCCCAGTACAGATTCCTGTGGAACTCCATTATTCACCCTCCTCCATTGAGAGAAATGGCCATTTAACCCTGCCCTCTGTTTTCTATTCAATAACCAATTTCTAATCTAGAGAAGGACATTGCCTCCTATCCCACGAGTTTAAAATCTCCTCGGGTCTCTCATGAGGAAGTTCGTCAAAAGGTTTCTGAAAATCTAGATACACTATCCAGCTTATTTTCGAAGGAGAAGGGCTCCATCTTCCGACACAAATCGGGAGATGGCTGGCCTTCTCATAAGGCCGGCAAAATCGTTATAATCGAAAGCAGATTTTGGCCGGCTTCAACTGCTTTCCGTCGCATGGGCGGCCAACGTTCAAGGGGGCGTGTCCCATATCAAGAACTACATACACAACAAGATATAGTGGAATTAGAAAAGGTACAGAGAAGGTCGACGAAAATGATAAAGGGGATGGGACAACTTCCCTATGAGGAAAGGCTGAAGTGTCTAGGGCTCTTCAGTTTGGAACAAAGACGGCTGAGAGGAGATATGATAGAGGTCTGTAAAATAATGGGTGGAGTGGAACGGGTAGATGTGAATCGTTTGTTTACTCTTTCCAAAAATACTAGGACTAGGGGACATTCGATGAAGCTAGAAAGTAGTAAATTTAATACGAATCGGAGAAACATTTTGTTCACTCAATGTGTAATTAAATTCTGGAATTCGTTGCCAGAGATTGTGGTAAAGGCGGTTAGCTTAGCTGGGTTTAAAAAAAGGTCTGGACAGCTTCCTAGAGGAACAGTCCATAGACCATTATTACATTTGGCTTGGGGAAAATCCACTGCTGTTTCTCGGATAAGCAGCTTAAAATGTATTGAACTTTTTCGGGATCTTGCTAGGTGTTTGTGACCTGGATTGGCTACTGTTGGAAACAGGATGCTAGGCTTGATGGACCTTTGGTGTGTCCCAGTGTGGCAATACTTATGTGCTTAATAAATAATGCCTCGCTTAAAAGTACTTCTCTTGTGTAATTTTTTCTTAGTTATTATTGGTGCACCTATGTTACATTCTGTGATGGCTGTGTGTTCATTTCACTGTGCTGTTATTTATTTGAGGTACCATACATATAAAAATTAACTTGCTGAAACACGCTTTGAGCTCTGTAGTTTGAAAAGTGCAGAATAAATATATGGTGATAATGATGTACTTCCCCCCAGGAAACACTTGCATACTTCATGTATAGTGGAACGTGTGCATTGTTGATAGCAATAGAGACAAATAAAAGCAATTTCATTATGAAAGGCATATATCCAGAAAGATATTATTTTTCGTCCTGGCTGCATTGATAGAAGTATATGTTTGGCTGTCCTTACTAAATTATTTTGCAGCTGAAATACTGTAATTAGTTATGTCTTCATTCTATTATACAGATGCAAGTCTCTATTTAGGAAAGTGGGAGTAAAACCTCTATTGATTTGAAATGAAGTTAATGCAATAAAGCAAGGTGACAACTTTTTCAGATATGTCAGTGAATGGGGAGTAATGTAAAGATGAAAGCTAGCAAGGAAGAATGTGTTGAACATGACAGCTGACAAGGAAAAAGCTGAAATACAGTTCAGTGTTCAAGACGATGGGATTGGTGAAGGATCTCTTGATAGTCGATGGGGGTGCATATGGCAGAAGGGTGGATATAACTCCATTTACAGCAGACAAGATTTGTGCGAAACTAACCATGCTGAAGTTGGGCAAGGCAATGGAATCAGAAGGGAGTACATTCTTTTGTTATAAAAGGTGTTCAGAGATATTGGCAGCTTTGCTGAGTTCTGGTAAATCACTCTTTGGAAATTAGAATAGTTCAAAAGGTCTAGGAAAGGACAGATATTGGCCCTTTTATGAAAATAGAAATAAGAAAGATGTTAGTAACTACAGATCAGTTTGTCTAATCTTGTGCTAGGTAAATGAACAAAATAATGTCAATATATCTTTTTATTAATGGTGGGGCTATGTTTGCCAGTTTAGGAAATTTGAAGAAATCTTAGCTAGGAAAAAAGGATCTTTACCTGTTTTCTATAAAAACCGGTCAATCATAGACTCATACTTTTCTTCTGCCTCTCATCATTGATTTTCATCAATATCCTCCTGGTTGTTATATACCCATCTTCTTCATTTATTTGCGTCATCTGCCCATATGTTTTCTGCCTTAATATTTGTAACTTCTCCTTCATTACAGTGGCTTTCTCCTTCTCACATTTTGTATTATTATATTATAATCAATCAATAAATATTGGAAAAAGAGAGGATATTTAAATATCTTGAATCCATTGAGTTGCAGGATCCAAGATAGCATGTTTTTTTTGAGTAAAAGTTCATGCCAACATAATCTGATCAACATTTTTGATTGATTGAATGGCTGAGGAATTAAATTAGGTGAAACGCTAGTTTTGGTACCCTTATAAGTCCTTGTATTTTAACAAAGCTTTGACATGGTGCCCACACACATTGCCAGCTTTGCTATTTGGTGTCATCCACCTAGGTAGGTAGAATTTTTTTTTTTGAGGGGGGTTGTCTCCTACTTGGCGGGAGACAAAGTAGTTTAATTCTGCTCTCAGCACTGCAGAGGTGTGCACTCAAGCACTGTCACCTCCTGCTCCCTCCAAGAGGAGCTTGCATTGAAGTGAGGTGGAATGCAGGAGGGCTTGATCACAGGCTTGTGATGGAAGGTCCTGCACTCTGCTGATGCTTTTTCTGGCCTAAGTGAAAACAGGGCAGCAGCTACAGTGGCAGCCTAGCATAAGGAAAGGAAAGGGTGGGGGTGGATGCTGGACATGGGGAGAGGTAAGAAAGTGGGGGGTAGGGAAGGGGAACTGAGATATTGGATGTGGTAGTAGGGGTTAAAGAGAGATGAGACACTGAAAATGGGGTTAAGGGTAGATGAGATCTTGGACACCTGAAGGTTAGGGAAGGGAAGTTGTTGGCTACTGAAGGTGTAATGCAAGGGAGGGAAAGGGAGATACTGGGCACAGTGGTGAAGAGGGAGGGGGTAGAAGATGCTAGACTTTGGGAGTGGGGGAGACACAGTTGAAGGTTCACCTAGGGCATCAGATACACTTGTACCAGCTGAGTCCACACATGAGACTGATAAGTGATTTTCCTGATGTGTGTAGTGTTTCCACCAAGTTTACTTGGCTGTTCTAGTATAACAGTGCAGTGGAAGACATCTGAATGTAAACAAGAGTAGCATATCTTTCCTTTCCTAACTTTGACTTGCTGATATGCCCTGATTCTGGGTGGAATATAGATGTTTTGCTTCATGCAATAAGGTTGCCTTCTTGATATGCTGATAGAGTCAGACTTGCATTTTTGACTTGATGTTCTTGTATACATGATCAAATTTAGGTATATGTTTTTGTGAATCATGTACTAAACAATTAAACTATCTACTCTTGACACTTTCCTAAATTTGGTGGTTTTAACCCCAGCACCATTTTAGAAGTTCACTGTTTTCTTCTCCTTGCCTCCTGGAAAATCAGTTGTCATACTGATGCAGCATGCTTGGATTTGCAGCTTTGATTGATCTGGAATATATACGAAAATAATGCATGCAAGCTATTGGAAAGAGTAAAAGGTTGCTGCACATGTTGGTATGTAATTTGCATGACTTGAGTGTAGATGACCAGAAAGGATAGGTATGATTAAAAGTGATTTTTTAAAAGATTGCTTAATGTTTGTTTTTTCGTGATTGTTCTATGTATTTTGCATTGAGCTGAATGAGGGAATTTGGAAATACAAGGCTTCTTCACTGTCTTCCTGCTTCAAAATAAGATTTAGACAAAATAATCTGTTACTTTAATTTTGGACAATGAAAGCAAAGGGCAGAGCAATAATATTGTGGTAAATCATGGACTCTTTCCTTTTTTCTTTTCCATTGCATAAAACATCACTTTGAAACATGCAGTGTAAATTGCAATTCAGTTAAAAAAAAATAATATAAAAAAAGTGCAATAATAAAGAATTACTAATTGATTTCCAATTCCAGCCACCCCTCCATCATGTATTTCAGGTATCAAAATACCACAAATTCCAAAATGTCCCACTCATTCTTCCTCCAGACATTTCATATATTTCACTTCCCCTCAACCCAGTAGCACACAAATATGATGATTTTGCAGCAGTCCATGACGCAGCTTGATCATTCTCCTGCTCAGGGAAACTTTTCCTCTCTATGATTGCCTGTAGAAAATTGTCTCAGCTGCTTCTTTTAGGTACCTTCTGCCACTTAGCTGGCTGCTGCTTATTTTGATGATGTAAAAACTGCTTTCTCATTTCCACTGACATGTTTTTGACCTGAGGAACTAACAGCACACCCTATATCTTTTCTGGGACCTGCACTTTCTTGGTAGTCCCTTTCACCGTAAAACATAATCCAAAGGGGTTGGCTCCCTTGTATTGGATCCCTTATGACCTCAAAAAATGTGTGACACCCTTAAGAGCCTTCCTCCTCTGCAGGAAAATAGAGGAAATATCCTGGTATATTTCAGTCCTTCCATTCAGAAATCCTGCTTCTCTTATAACTGCCACAATATGCTCTTTAAATAGGAACATAATAGATGACAGCAGATTAACACCTGTACAGTCCATTCAGTCTGTCCAACAAGGTAAACTTATAGTATAAGGTATAGTGAGATACACATACTTGCTCTTGATTTGTCCTTGCCATTTTTGGGGCAGAGACCATAGAAGTCTGCCTGGCACTGGCCTTGTTCTCCAGTTATTGAAACTCAATCTGTCCAGCCATGAGAGGGCACAGACTGTAGAAGTCTGCCCAGAACTGGCTTTGCTTCCCAATTACCAGGGTTGCCACCTAATCTCCACTAAGCTTCTTTGGATCCATTCCTTCTCAACAGGATTCCTTTGTGTTTGTCCCACACGTTTTTAAAAATGCATTACTATTTTCATCACCACCACCTCCTGTGAGAGAGCATTCCAGGCATCTACCACCCTCTCTGTGGAAAAAGTACTTTCTGACATTATTCCCGTGTCCCGTCCCCCCCCCCCCCCACACACACAACCTCAATTCATTTCCTCTAGTTCTACCACCTTCCTGTCTCTGGAAAAGTTTGTAAATGACTACCTTTCAAATATTTGAACGTCTGTATCATATCACCCCTGTTTCTCCTTTCCTCCGAGGTGTTCATGTTCAGGTCCTCATACATCTTGCGACACAAACCCCATACTATTTTTGTTGCTTTTCTTTGAACAGCTTCAAGTCTTTTTACATCCTTAGCAAGATATGGTCTCCTAAACTGAAGACAATACTCCCAAGTGGGGCCTCACCAACAAATTGTACAGGGGCATCAACACCTCCTTTCTTCTTTTGGTTATACTCCTCTCTATGCAGCCTAGCATCTTTCTGGCCTTGGCCACTGCCTTATTGCATTGTTTTGTCACCTTGAGATCCTCAAGACACCATCACTCCAATGTCACTTTACAGAGCTGTACTTATCTGTTTCTCTCCTTCCCTCTGGTACATCCCCTTTGGATTTCTGCACCCCAAGTGTATCACTCTGCACTTCTTGGCGTTAAATTTTAACTAATAAACTGGTATAGATATAACCCCCCCCCCCCCAAAAAAAAAAAAAAATGCTTAAATTAAGAATGAAAGTGATGTGCTGAGTCCAAACGTGCAGTCACCCCTAGCATGAGACCAACTGACCGAGAAACATCATAACATGTCAAATGTTCTCATGTCTTGATTCCAGATTGAATCAAATACCCTTAGATGATATGTAGGAACACTACTGAAGTGATCATATAAGAGAAAAATGCTCAGAGTTCTAAGTTCATATAGTTCACAGTCCCCCACAAACACAGTGATGATTAAAAAAAACAGTCAACAAGAATAGCACTTATCTTAAAATAGATAGCTAGTGATGAATTTTAACTGCCAGACCTTTGACCATTCTTTTAATTTTTGTAGATCTCTTGTCATGGTTTCTATTCCCTCTGGGGTATCCACTGTATTGGCTATTTTTGTGTCATCTCCAAAAAGACCAACTTTTCCTTCTAACCCTTCAGCAATGTCTCTCATAGAATCAGCCCCAGTACCGACCCCTGAGGCACTCCATTACTCATCTTCCTTTCCTCCGAGCAGATTCCATTTACCACCACCCTCTGTCGCCTGTCGGTCAACTAGTTTCCAATCCAGTTAACTACTTTAGGTCCTAATTTGAACCCTTTCATCTTATTCACAAATCTTTTTTGAGGGACTGTATCAAAGGCTTTGCTGAAATCCAAATAGATTACATCTAGTGCATGTCCTTCATCCATTTGGTCACCCAAGAACATGCACTTTATGTCCAAAATCTCAGAATATGCTATTATGTCCCTTTTGATTTTCTTGTCTAATGCCCAGCACCCTATGTGCTGTCTCCAATCTATAGTTTTTCCACTGCAAACCTATCATCGTTTCTTCACAAGCCTGATACTGTTCGGTGATTTCACTGTAAATCTGTTATTGTTTAATGTAATCATGTTACTGTTCCACTGTAAGCCACACAGAACCAAACCTCGTTTGGATTATGTGGGAAATAAGCATCAATAAATGAAAAAAATTAACATTTGATATACCATCCAGCCTTAACAGTTCACTGAGGTTTACAACAAAATATAAATACAATATAAAACATAAATAGAAACAAATAGCCATATTATATCACAAAGAATTGACCTAACTTATTCACGATGAAGTATCATTCATCCTCTTTAAAAGAAGAAAAATAAATTGCTTGCCATATATTCATATCATGTCTCACAGACTCATCAATAATTTTTTTCTCATCTCTGGGAGAAATATCAAACTATTGTAAAAACAAAATGAGTTTTCAATAAAGACTTGAATTTCTTAAAATTCATTTCCTGATGAATCAATTTAGGAAGATTATTCCACAGCACAGGAGCAAGCCAAAAGAAAGCACTTGAACGAGTAGATTCCCAACGGGCTTTAGAAATATGTGGCATCACCATCCTATAATCCTGCAAAGATCTTAATATCCTTGCTGGAGTATATGGAATGTCTAAACCGCACAAATAAGATGAAGAACATTCATAATCAACCTTATGTGCCAGGGTTAAGATTTTAAATGAAACACAATATCGAACTGGCAACCAATGATATTTTATAAACAGAGGAGTTACAAGATCATATTTGCGAAGCTTACCAATAATTCTCAAAGCTGTATTCTGTAACAGATGCTTAACATGACCATGAACCCCTCTGCTATATCAGTCTCTGCAGCCTGCAGGTGTATAATGATATCGTTGAGTAGAGGAATACAGTGGCTGTGTGCTGGTGCCTCTGGGACCCCTCTGATCCCAATATTACATCACCAAAACCTATTCTCCAGGTCTTCACCTCCTCCCAGAGAGCCCCAACATCTTTACTTAAAGCTATGCAGGCCTCATTAAGTTCACTTACTGTATCCTCCGCGCTATTTACTTTGGTCTTGATTTTCCTCCTGTTGAGCACAAAGTTCACCCAGTTCCTATTCCTTCTAGGGTACCTTTAATTTTATTCCTTACCAGCTGCAACTCTTGCATAATATCTCCCATCCAGTTTACAGTGTTGTACTGCATTCCATATGGTTGGCTTGTTTGTTGTCTATTTCTTTGCTCCCTTTCAGAGTCAGAGCTGCTAACTGCTACCATTTTGCCTTTCACAAGCATTCTTTTCTTCTCTTTACTGCCAATGAGTACTCTGTGGGTGTCCTGGTTCATTTCTCCATCTGGAAGGCATGGGGTTTGCAGGTGTATTATAAAGTTTAATTTGAGGAGATAGTCAAAGGACTTGGAATTTTCTTCATTTATTTCCACAGTTCACCAGGCACTTAAGCTCTGTGCTGCCATCTGATGTCGCTCACCTCCCAGTAATAGTAAATTTGAATACAGTTCCACATGAAGTAGACTTCACATAACAATTTACTACTGCAAGGTGTACTTCTGCAAAGTCACTATTCACTTTAGTGCTGTCAGACTGAGGCCTTTAGCCATTATAGTGATATTCCTTGGACATTAATATACAGAACTTAGTTTCCTCTAAAACCTGGCAGAAGTATGTTTTTGACCCTCCTGTACATTTTACTGTAGCAGTATAGCTGATGCTCCTTTCCTGAAAGTGTCACCAGTCTTCTCATGGGATCAAATTATACTACACTTCCTCAGTTTGTGGAACATTATGCTGTTAAACCCACAAACAACAACAACATTCAGCCTTTGCTTTGATACTATGCTAGGTTTGTTTTTAATTCCACACTTATTACTGCTAATATCCTTTACTGTTTAAAAAATGTAACAGATTTGGTGGTTAAAAGAGAAGTAGCTCTATCCATATATCTATAATTGTACCACTTTCTAGTTCATAAAACCAACTGTAAGCATTTCAGCAGTCTGTTGTAATGGTGGCTGTTGAATGTGAGTAAATCTCAATAAAGACTTTGAGATCTTCTGTAAATACCTCTTTTTTGTTTAATTTCTCAAAATAGTGAATATATGTTAGTTCTGACTTGCTGCAATGTTACTCTATCATAGTTCTAAATTGGCCCGGATTCCAATCCCACTGCCAATCCATGTAACTTTGGACAGGTCACTTCACCATCCATTGTCTTAGCAAAAAGCTTACACTTCTATTTATTTATTTTTATTTATTTATTTGCATTTGTATCCCACATTTTCCCACCTATTTGCGGGCTCAGTGTGGCTTACAATACATTGTAAAAGATGGAAGTGCAGTTGGTTGCAGTACAGTTATGGATTACATTGTGAATATAAGACAGACTAAGCTCAGGATTTACTAATCATAGGTATACTTTGCCTGATTACTTTTAGGGGAGGGGCAAAGAGTAAGGAAGTCATATTGGCAGTGCAGAGAGTGGCACCAATTCAGCAGTAGAACCCACAAAGTTTGACAGGCATCACTCTCCTCTCCCCATGTCCTCTTCAAACTACACCTATGTTACTAATCCATATTAAAATAGTGCAGTTCTGTATTACCTTACTGTAGAATTGACAAACCCATGATATATTTTCTTTGTGCTACTAATTCTAGGAATGTAGCATGCTTCTAGCCACAAAAATACAAAGGTAGCAAGCTCCAAATTCAAGTTCACTATCCCTTTCAAATAATTGCGCCTCTATACCTCTCTGTGTTGAAAATAAGTTAGAGCAACCCCAGTTCCTGTTCTCTTGTTTAATATTAGGGAGCCTCAACTTCCTAATTCTCGCTTACATATTGTGCCTTTCTTGGAACCTCCTCCAGCCCCTTAACCTCTCATTTTAATTGTGTCGCCACTCCTCCTCCTCCCAATCCTCTCATGGGTATTTCCTGGTAAGCCCCATTTTCTAAAGTACTGTTGACAGGTTTGTAGTAGTAGTTTTCATGGTAGTATCACTACAAGTCATTCTTAAAATGCTATTTATAGCAATTTTGGTTTCTACTTGACTATTTATGAATATTTTAGTCATTCACCATTCATGCTTCTTAGAGGATGGAGAAAATGTTGCAAAACCATTGGTGTACAGTATAATGAAGCAGTGCAAAAACACTGTGGTCATCATACATTTAGAAGAAATTTCTTAAGTCATATATAGGGTAGTTCTTTAGGCCAGTAGGTTTTGATGAGAGCCATAATCTGGAGTGGAGGAGTGGCCTAGTGGTTAGGGTGGTGGACTTTGGTCCTGGGGAACTGAGGAACTGAGTTCCATTCCCACTTCAGGCACAGGCAGCTCCTTGTGACTCTGGGCAAGTCACTTAACCCTCCATTGCCCCATGTAAGCCGCATTGAGCCTGCCATGAGTGGGAAAGCGCGGGGTACAAATGTAACAAAAAAAAATAATAATATTTATTTGTTTTAGTGGCCAGCTGCCAATGCAAGATTTGTGAAATGCAAAACATAACAGTGAGTAGGCCAATTACTTGATATGTGTATTATCCAGTAAATCATAACTTGGAATCATAATTGTCTGAAGTAATTTATTTAGAAAAGCACTAAAACCTTTGTATAAAAATTAAAGCACAACAAAAAAAAAGATAAAATAGCAGTGTTAGGCAAGCAACACACACACACAAAAGATTCTAGGAAAATGAGTGGAAGCAGATCTTTTTTTTTTTTTCCTTAGTACATTATTACGCTGCTAGCAACATAAGTGGCCGAATATTGGCAAACTAGCTCAAATCAGTGAAAGCTCAACAGGTCATTATAGCTACTAGGATTTCAAACAATGACCTAGTTACTTCGGACCAATTAATCTCTGACGAGTTTGTCTTTCTATTAACGCCTCTATATGTCAGAACTTTCAGAGTCATCTGACTGAGCTGATCAATTCGTTGCCTCTGTACCACAGATAACTATACCACAACCTGATTCTAAAAATTTGGATAAACCATTCACTTTGAAAGAATTCATGATGCCATTAAATCATGGACTTCCAACAAAGTATTTGGTATGGACAGATACACCGTTGAATTTTATAAAACATTTAATACCCTATTAGCCCCCAAACCTTTTGGAATTATTCACTTCACTGCAGAAAAATACAACAATGGGTCATTCGTGTTGAAGCTATGATTGTGATATTTCCAAAAACCTGACAGAGAGCCACTTCAGGTGAAAAATTACAGACCGATCTCCCTGATCAATGTTGAAATAAAAATATATGCCAAAATTCTAGCAATGAGATTTAATACAGTTCTCTTGACTATTATTCACCAAGGTCAAACAGGCTTCATTTCAGGATGTTACTCCTACTCTAACACTAGTCTGCTTTTACACACTTTTGATGAAGCTAGTTTAATGTTGTCATCTCTATATGCAGAAAAACATTCAACCATATTGAATGGTCCTACCTTTTCAAGATGTTGGAGTGGTTTGGCTTTGGCCCAGGCATCCTCAGAGTGATATATAAATTATGCAAAGCTCTGATGGCCCTCATCTTTTAATTATCTATGCAATTCCACTTCTCAAGGGGCACACACTAGGGATGCCCTCTCTCAACCCTTCTTTTTGTTCTGGCACTGGAAGCCCTGGCAGTTGTAATCAGACAGGCTTCTCAGGTACATAGTATCTGATTTCATGGCATAGAGGCCAAGGTCTCTTTCTACGCGGATGATATGGTTCTTTATCTTTCAGATGTGGAGCGGTCTCTCCATTACTTGATGCAAATTATTCAATCCTTTTCTGAAATATCAGGTTTCAAAATAAATTGGGAGAAGTTGATTGTGATGCCATC
Source organism: Microcaecilia unicolor (assembly GCF_901765095.1). NCBI lineage: Eukaryota > Metazoa > Chordata > Amphibia > Gymnophiona > Siphonopidae > Microcaecilia > Microcaecilia unicolor. The sequence continues at coordinate 167,060,868 of NC_044037.1, read as the reverse complement.
AAAACATATATTTCAACAAGTTGCTTCTTGTCAGTACCAGTCTGCAGTGGGAATCAGGAGGAGTCAAATACCTTGGTATCATGTTTTATATAGCCTTGGACACTACGCTATTAAGAATAGACACCCCCATCCCCAAGCTATCCAAAGCTATTTAACTAGCCAGATCGTGGACCAGTTAAATATTGTTTCAGTGCCTGTGAATATTCAGTGCAAGATAACCAGTTATCTCCATTGAATATTTGCGGTCAGCACCGAAAAATTAACCAGCTGTATCATGTGATAACCGGCAATATTTAGTGCTCACTGGCTAAGTTTAGCAGGCAAATTGGAGTGCATAAATAGCAGTCCTATCTTTGCCTGCTATTAACTTAACCAGCCAGTGCTGAATATTCACTTAGCCAGTTAAGTTAGCACCAGCCAAAAAATAAAAATGGATATTCAATGCCAGTCACCGGAAATGGCCTGGCACTGAATATCCGGGGTCAGCGCCGACCACGACACTTATGGGAGTTGCCTCCCGATGGCTGAATATCAGCCCCAGAGACTGAATATTGTAGCATGTAGATGATCTCATCAATTGTTGGTTTTCCCTAAACCATTCTTGGTGGGGATGCATGGAAACCATCAAAATGATGATAGTTTTGTTCATCAAGTACTCTCTAATGATGCTCCCATGTTTTGTTTCTTGAGGCTTCTGTACACAACTGGAACATAAGCTAAGTCAATTTCTCTGGAATAGGAAAGTACCAGTAATTGCTGTGAAAAAAATTAAAATCTTTACATAACAGAGGAGGAGTTAACTTCCCTGACACATTCTATTTATTTTTCAAAAAGGCCTGTGGTGGTTCCTAAATCCCACCAAGGAATCCCTGCCTCATTGGGTTCAGGTAGAAAAATAAATTGTGACCCCCTTACAGCTGCCATCATTACCTGGATGCTCTTATCTACCAGATACAAAATCCATCTGATTCTCAATTCTACTTTTATAGCCCTTGAAGCGGTAGATGATGACTCATCTAGTTCTCAATCCATTTGGTACAACTGCAATATACCAATTAACAAACAGTATACTGGTCCAAATGGGCAACATTGGGAATAGTTCAATTGAACCAAGTATTTGCTCCAATGAGTATGAGACCTTTCTGTGAACTTCAAACACTCCAAATGAAGAATAATTTAAATGCAATCAAGGCCTATCTCAAGGCATTGCATGACCACCATCTCTTATACAACTTATCCACACTCTCCAATTGTGCATTTACAAAGCTTTGATAACTAAAAAATTTGGATCAGTGGCATTCACCCAAGGGAAAAAGACAAAAGTCAGAACAAGAATACAAGAATCTTGGGATCACTTCTGGGACAGAGCTTTGAAAATCTTCATGTCAACTTCACTTGCGCAAATGTTATTTTATATCGTCCACCATGCTATTTGGATGCTGGTTAAACTTTTTAAAATTGTCCAAACCGAATCTGATTAATGCTGGCATTGCTCACTGCAATCAGGTACTCTCGTACATTTGTTTTTTTGAATATGCTGAGCTTAAGTCTTTTTGGTTAGCAATTTGGAACACCATTCAGGATATTTGCTAATTTCAAGCACCCTTAACCCTAACTATCCTCATACTCGTGGAAGTTCATACATGATATTCAACACAGTCATTGGTGGAATATATTATACCTTACCAGAAACTTGGAAGTGGCCAGTGTGACTTGACTGAAAAGAATGATGGTGTGCAAGCTTTAACATCCTCTAGATGTATTTATATATCCAAATACAGTTTTAATGTTAGATATTTGCTATTTAATTTACATGCACACTGTATTTATCAGTCATCATTCTCCTGAGCTGCTCCCTAGTTGATTGCTTTTGTTCTAGTTTTGATAATGGTTAACATTTTCTGTCCTTATTTGGAAACTTGGACTTAATCTATTTGTACTAATATTGGCATTTGTATCACAGTGGTTTCTTTAAAAATTTCTAATAAAAAGACTGAACTTAAAAAGAACTCACCATAAATGCTCAGACTGCTTACTTAATAGAGGTCTCCTTGTAGCTTCTGGGAATTATATGGATCCTGTGGCTATTTATTAGTGATATCACTGTGGTATCCAGGTTTTGATTTTAGGTACCATAGCCTACTTCAATTCATTGTATACTTGGATTTCTAAACATCAGTTTCATAGATTGTGCTGGGATTTACATTGGTTACCTTTTGAGTTTTCTATCTTTTTTAAGATTCTAGCTACAGTATTTAAAATTCTACAGAATTGTATCATTTATTTGAGAAAGCAACTTCATATTGATACTTTGCTAGGGCTCTGTGCACCTAGGAGCGATGGAGATTAGGTACATGGAAACTGTCAAATAGGCTTTCTCCTGTTTAGCATCTCAGATATAGAATTCACTGCCAGAAAATTAAAGGCTCGCCTACTATCCACCTTATAATTGAAAGAGAAAAACGCCTAGATTTCGACCCAAATCGGGAGATAGACGTTTATCTCACAAAAACGAATAAATCGGTATAATGGAAAGCCGATTTTGGACGTTTTCAACTGCACTCTATCGCGGAAGCGTACAAAGTTGACGGGGGCGTGTCGGAGGCGTGGCGAAGGTGGAACTGGGGCGTGGTTATCGGCCGAGGAGAGATGGGCGCCTTTCGCCGATAATGGAAAAAAAGTATGCGTTTGTAGCTAGAATTTAGGGCACTTTTCCTGGACCCTGTTTTTTCACGAATAAGGCCCCAAAAAGTGCCCTAAAATGACCAGATTACCCCCAGAGGGAATCAGGGATGACCTCCCCTGACTCCCCCAGTGGTCACTAACCCCCTCCCACCACAAAAAATGATGTTTCACAACTTTTTATTTTCATCCTCAAATGTCATACCCACCTCCCTGGCAGCAGTATGCAGGTCCCTGGCAGGGTTGCCAGGTGGAAAATTTTTTTCCCACCCAAACCAGCCTAAATCCAGCCCAAAACCCGTCCAAACTCAAACCCCGCCCCTGACACCCCCACCCCCACATCATCACCCCCGCCCCCGCCGTCATCAACCCGCCTCCCCTGTCATCGGCCCCGCCTCCCCCGTCATCAGCCCCGCCCACAACGTCACTAACCCCGCCCAAAACATCACTAACCCCGCCCCCCGCGGCAAAAAAAAACGCCCAAAAACCCGCCCAAAAGACCAAAAAGCAGCCCAAAAAACCGCAACCCGCCGCGGGTAAAAATTTCCTGCAGTGGGTCGCGGAAAACCGCCAAATTGGGCGGTAAAACCGCCCACCTGGCAACACTGGTCCCTGGAGCAGTTGTTAGGGGGTGCAGTGGACTTCAGGCAGGTGGACCCAGGCCCATCCCCCCCCTACCTGTTACAATTGTGCTGCTTAATGCTTAGTCGTCCAACCCCCCCAAACCCACTGTACCCACATGTAGGTGCCCCCCTTCACCCCTTAGGGCTATAGTAATGGTGTAGACTTGTGGGCAGTGGGTTTTGAGGGGGATTTGGGGGGCTCAACACACAAGGGAAGGGTGCTATGCACCTGGGAGCTCTTTTACCTTTTTTTTTTGTTTTGTAAAAGTGCCCCCTAGGGTGCCCGGTTGTTGTCCTGGCATGTGAGGGGGACCAGTGGACTACGAATCCTGGCCCCTCCCACGAACAAATGCCTTGGATTTATTCGTTTTTGAGTTGGGCGCTTTCATTTTCCATTATCACTGAAAAACAAAAACGCCCAGCTCACAAATTGTCAAATAAAACATGGACGTCTATTTTTTTTTCGAAAATACGGTTCGGTCCGCCCCTTCACGGACCCGTTCTCGGAGATAAACGCCCATGGAGATAGACATTTTCGTTCAATTATGCCCCTCTATATCTCCTGTTGTATAAACAGTTGTTCATGATCTGTTCTATAAATCTATTTTATTTATTGTGGTATTTTGTTTTACCACGTTGTGCTAATTATATATATATATATATATATATATATATATATATATATATATATATATATATATATATATATATATATATATAGTTGTATAAACTGTTGTACTTTATATTGCATTCATGGGAACACATGGCAATTCATAAATGTATCAAATAAGCAATAAACAGTAATGTAACTACTGCTCAAAATGAGCAAACAGTATCATATGTGGCTGAGAATATCTGTTACTCAATAGAGTTCTTTCAGAGCATCAGTGTTTGAATCATTGAACTGGAGAAATATGGAATGGCATCATGAATACTGATGATTTATTGCTGGTGGAGTATTAAATGGAATTAATATAATCTTTAAGATAGCCTGTTTCATGTCATAGGCCTCCGTTTTCCTTATGTAAATGCCAAAAGTCTGTCCAAGAACCCCATAGGGACAGTTAGTCTTCTGATAGAATGACAGTGTTCCTGAATTAGTCCCATGATATTATAGACTGATTTTCCATGGGATTCCTCCAGAAAAATTCTTCTCCCCTTCCTCCTCCCTATCTCCACCTATTTTCAAAATATAAAGGAATCTGAAGTCCATTAAAAGAAAACCAACTTTTCTACACACTATAATTAATTGGAATTTAAAAATAGAGTTTCAAATGATTTAACAATAATTCAGTCCCTGCTAAAGTTAAATGAGATTTATGATCCTTTTGTGTCTCTTTTTCCTCCATCTAGTGGCAGATGAAAGCAAAATTAGCTCTCTGGTCGGACACAAACCAGGTAAGGAATTTCTTATGGCTTATTTTGTTTCTGTTCTGTGACTCTCAATTTGTAAAAATACAGTGTGGACATAGCAGCAGGATCTAGTTTCTAACTATCAAGTTGAAGAAATGGCTTCCTATGTAATGCACTGAGATGCCTCCAACCTCTATGGTGATAAATTAGGGCTTAGGGCCTCGGAATGTGTACAGTTGCATGCTCACTGATTGGAATAATTTGCAGAATGAGAAATAATATTTTGTTCAGAAACATTGCAGTATTAAGTACCAAAAGGAATAAGGCCAAATAGACAATGTATTTATTTGCTGATGATGCACAAATTTATTTTACCAGTGATGGATAGGGGGATGGAAGAATTAGATAAAGTAATAAGTGGGATGTAAAAGGTGTCATCTCCAAGTGAGAATACTGAAAGTGGAAGCAGAAGGTTAAAACAATGGAAGCTTCCTTGATGAGCAATCAGCATCACACCTACATTTTTAAGATTAAGATTAATGGTTGCTTAATACCAGTGCCCTGGCACCTACTTGTTTTTATAATATACATCCTAAGTAGGCACCCTTTTATCAATTACCCTCTCCATTAAGATGATGTGCTTTAGTGTTGGGTTGAGAGGGTGAAATTGCTGCAACAGAGGTGACAATGTTACTAGCATAAAATTAGTGTTCAAAAGTTTCAAACAAGATTTCCTTTTCCAGCAAATGTCCATCTATGTGCTTCAGGAAATAGAGGCTAGGAAAGAGCAAGTGGGGAAGGCATGTGAAGCATGGCCATGGAATTCTGTGTTGCTTGTGTGTATGTTTGTGTTTCTGTGTGTATGGAGGGGAGATTATTTCAAACCATTAGATGTTGTTCACAAATTTCAAAGAATGAATTTTACAGTTTAATGTCAATGTGCCACTGTTTTACAGCAACAAGTATTAGTACATATAGTTATCATTAAGGAAGTTTTATATTTAAGCAGTAGTGGCAAAACATTACAAAACAACTGTGGGCCACAATCTCTGTGTATGCAGCAGCTGGATCTTCCGGCTCCATCCTGTCTGACATCAACTTCCTTTTTTGTAGGGGAAGTGATTGGCAGAGCTGGCAGCCACACACATAGAGGCCAATAACCCACATTTCTTGTTTTTATTGTTGCTGTTTGTCCCAGGTGCTGGGGGTGAACATTGCTGGGGGAAGGGAGAGAACAGATGCTAGATTAAAGGGGCAGTGAGATAGAGGGAGAGGAGGAAGATTCTGGATGGAAAGGGAGAGAGAGAGGGAAACAGTGGATGGAAGGGTTAAAATAGATAGAGAAGGGGAGATGGTGGATGGAAATAGGGGGGAGACACTGGATAGCTTGGGAAGAGACAGAGGGAGATGCTGGATAGAATGGTGGAGAGGTGGAACTTGACAGGTGGAAGGGGGATAGAGGGGGGCATGACAGATGAAAGGAGGAGAGAGGAGGGATATGCCGGATAGAAGAGGGAGAGTGAGGGGGCATGCCAGATTGAAGGAGGAGAGGGAGGGAATGTTCTGGATCAGAGGGAGAAAGAGGTGATGTGCCAGATTGAAGGTGGAGAGAGAGGGAACATGCTGGATGGAAGGAAGGAGACAGAGAGGGAGGGATGTGCTTGATGAAAAGGGGAGAAAGACAGCAAGGCGGCATCTAGATTCAAGAGGGAGAGAGACTGAGGCCATAGAAGGGGGGGGGGGGAAGAGGAGGACTTTCACATGCTGGAAAGAAGGGGAATGAGAAGGGGGAAATGCTAGGAAGAAAGGGGAGTCAGAAGGGGGACATCATAGGAAGAAGGGGGAGTGAGAAAGGGGACATGCCAGATGGAAGGGGGAGAGAGAGGGGATGTGTCGTAGTAACATAGTAACATAGTAAATGGTGGCAGATAAAGACCTGTATGGTCTACCCAGTCTGCCCATCAAGATAAACTCATTTACATGGTATGTGATACTTTATATGTATACCCGAGTTTGATTTGTCCTTGCCTTTCTCAGGGCACAGACCGTAGAAGTCTACCTAGCACTTTTCTTGTACTAAGTTCTGAAGCTAACGTCGAAGCCCCTTAAAATTTACACTCCAGCCCATCCCTATCTATTCAGTCACAATCACAATGTGTCGGATCGAAGGGAAAGGGACAAGAAATGTGCCAGATTAAAAAGGGAGAGAGAGGGGATGTGCTGAATGGAAGAGAAAGAGAGGGGGCATACGAGATGAAAGTGAGGGAGAGAGAATGATGGTTCATGCGAAATGGAAGGGAAATAAAGGGGTGCATCATGGATGGAGGAGAAAGGTGGGGCATGGAAGGAGGGAAAGAGAGAGGGGAGGACATTCCAGATGGAAGAAGGAGAAAAAGAAGTGGGGGGACATGCCAGATGGACGGGGGAGAGAGAAAGGGGGGAGAACATGCTAAAGGGAAGGGGGAGAGAGAGAGAGAGGGGAGGACATTCCAGATGGAAGGGGTTGAGAGAGGGGGGCAGATGCTGGATAGAAAGTGGAGAGGAGAGAGAGGAAAGATGCTGAATGGAAGGTGGGGTGTGAGTGAAGGGGAAAATGCTGGATGGAAGGGGAGAGATAGTTATTGAAAGCCTGGAAAATAAGAGGAAAGGGAATGGAGAGTTGGTAAGAAGGAAAGAGATGGAAATCACGAAGTAGATCCAGAAAAACAGAGAAATTGAAGGATGGATAGTAAGAATAGATGAAATCTGGACAAAGACAGAAACATAAATGGAAACAAGCTAAATGGAATAAATTGATGTAGACAAAGTGAAGAAGGCAGCAGGAGAGAGGAAAATGACAAGTAGAGAGGAAATCCTGGCAAGAGAGCTGATGAAAGATAAAGACAAGCAGAAACCGGAGACAGAGACTGACAGACTTAAAATTATTTTTTTTTTCTGTCTTTGATTCTGAACATTTAGTTATTCTATTTTTAATGTAAGATAAAATAAAGTGGTAGCATCAGTATACTGTCCTGACCTGAGGATGGCGGTTTTGGCCTCCAAAAGCTAGTCAGAAAATGTTTTAAGTTAATCCAATAAAATGGTATCACCTTATTTTCCATATTTTGTTTTATTTTAATTTGCTAATTTGTAATGTAGTGATTTGGATTGTGCCATTTTTTTTCATTTAGTTTTTGCACAGTACAGGGGGTCGGGTTTCACTGTTTATTTTTTTTCTAAAGTTGCATTATGGGTTCCTTTTACAAAAGCTCGCTAGCAGTTTTAACACACACTAAAAATAAGCATGCGCTAAACGTTCGAGACACCCATATATTTCTATGGGAGTCTCTTTCATTTAGCATGCACTAAAAATGTTAGTGCACCTTTGTAAAAGGACCCCTATATACAGTGTCTGACTTCTTGGAGGTTCAGTTAAATTTTGGCTACATATTCCTATTTTTAGTTTTTGGTTACTTATTCTATACATGGTGAGGGTTTATCTGTGTTCTGTGTGTGTGAAACAGAGCAGGGACTCTTAACAATGAATGTGTGTGTGTGTAGGATCAATCAATATAAATCCAGCTTTGTGTAGTTTTCCTGTAGGCGTATTGATATTTCTAGTGCCTTCTGCAATGTTTATATATCCCGCCTTTCACTGTGGAGGCCCTTTTGATGTAACTCCTGGAAACTAGTGCTATTATGGTATATAGTAGAATTTCTATGTAAGTCCTAATTTTATGTTTGTTTATTTTTAACTTGATGAGATCACCCTTAATTACAAAGTGACATTTACTTCACAATAGGGCCATTTTACCAAGCTGTGGGAAAAAGGGCCCTGTGCCCACGCGCCAGAGCCCTTTTTATTCCAGCGGGTAAAAAGACCCAAGGCACACATGGCCATGCAGTAAGAGAAGTACTAGGAGCCTTCACAAGCGGGAAAAATCCTTTAATCGCCAAACATGTGTCTTGTACACCAAATTTATACCATTGACCCGACAGGGGCTGTGTATCAGTGCGAATTGCCTGCATCTGGGTCGTATGATTAATATTGTTGGGGACGCAGAAACCAGCTGAAGAGCTGAATGCATATCAAACGTAACTAATGTCAGCGTACAGTGTGTACTAGACGTTCCTACTTATTCAACGCTCAGAGAAAGAGGTACGCTGTGCTCCAGTATTGAACAAACGAACGTCTAGTACACATTGTATGCAGATATTAGTTACATTTGATGTGCATTCAGCTGGTTTCTGCGTCCCCAGCAATATTAATCAAACAACCCATGACGCAGGCACTTCACACCAAAACACGGCCTGTGTTGGGTCAATGGTATAAATTTGATGTACAAGACACATGTTTTGCGATTAAAGGATGTGTCCCACTTGTGAAGGCTCCTAGTACTTTTTTGTGTGTTCTGGACTTCATTTTGTTCTTTGAACCCTCTCTTTGTTGGCATGCAGTAAGAGAACTCTTACCGCGTGGCCATGCGACGGGAAGCCCTTACTGCCACTCATTGAGACGGTGATGAGGGCTTCCGCGCTAACCTGGCAGTAACCGGGCAGCGCGTGGCAATGCCTGATTACCACCGGGTTATCGCCATGCAAGCTATTTCCTGGGGTTTTCTTTTTCCCCTGCAAGTGGCATGTGGTTGGGGCTGGACTACTGCCGGCAGCCACATTGGGTCAGCAGTGGTCCCAAAAAAGTGAGTGGTAAGCCCAAGTTTGGGTTTACAGCTGCTCTGTAAAAGGGCCCCAATATGCCTTGCATTGGATTTTGGATTTGGATATAGCTAACTCCTTTCTTAGTGGTAACTCGTTTCATCTTCTTACCCTGTAGAGCTTACAAACTAAATTTAAACCTGAGGCAATGGAGGTTTAAGCAACAGTGGGATTTCAACCCTGACTTCTTTGGTTCTCAACCTTCTGCTCTAACCATTATATACAAAGAATACATAATCCAAACATGTTTGGTAACACAGCAGTAAAGACCAGCAAATTTAAAGCCTGGTGGCCATTTGGCAACCTACCATTTTAAGGTTGCCAGTAACTATGGGATTTCTTTTATAGTGCTGGTGAATATCAGTATTCACATGGCCAACAGGAAGATGCTAGACTGGAGAGTTTAGGTTTGACTAGGAGTCAAGTGTTAATGTACTTGTATATATTTTCAGAATACTGCAAATGCTATTCTGTTTAATATGTTGTATTATTTTTATTTATTTTTGCTACATAATTCCCTGGAGTGTATTTAGTGTGCATAATACCATCACTAACAGAGGTACCAGGGGAGACAGCTGATACACAATGAAGGGTCCTTCCCTGCTGTGTTCAACAGTGCCCCAACTGTTCCTTTACTGTCCCATCCCCCCTCCCATGCTACCTTAGCCTATCCAAACAGTTGAGTTACCAACCACCTATGGGCTTCTAGGAAGGAATTCACTATGAAATATTATAGATTGAAAAGGAAGAAGTTTGCTGTCCAATATTATGGAAGAGCCATAAATCCATTTTCTTGACTCACACAAGAATATTTTGAGTATTGTCTTATTTATTGTTGTGTACCTCAATGTAGCTGATAGAAATCCATTAGCCTTTCATTTTAAGATTCATACAGACCTTTCTTCTACCAAAGTCTCTTATTTTAGGAGACAGTGGGGTGCAGGTCCTAATAATTTATCAAATTTTAGCAATGTGATGCTGTTCATGTTTCTGAAATTCCTGCCAAAAGTTGTATTAATTTTACACCCCAACCAAACCATTGTCTTATCAACATTTTTTCCTGTGCCACATCTGTAGGAATTCTAACAGTAGAAGTTTGAGAGAGTTAACTGCTTTTAACTGCCCAAAAAAGTAACATTGAGGTGAATAAGCCAGGATGAATTTATGCCGATATGCCCAAAATCTTTATTGAGGCTGAGAACACTTTTATGACCGCTATATGTCTTTGATCACTGTGACATATTTATCTTAGTCACTGAGAATTTTCTGTTTAGATTATATGCTCTGTATATGTTCCATAAACACCATTATTACAGTGGCAAGCTTACCTAATAAGATAATTGCTATTTTGTACAAGAAGTATTTTAGTAATGAAGCAGAGACTATATTATTACTACTTAATGAAGCTAGTCTAACTGAAAACTAGGTTTGTGTTCTGTGTATCTCATCTCTATGCCAGATGTATTATGTTTCAGGCAGCAATTAATGTAGGTATTGAGTGTATATTTTGTCTAAATAAGAGATTATTCAGGATTATTTCTTTTTCTTTCCTATAGAAACCACACAAGGAGCTGACCTTATTAAACTATATATAATGCAGGGGTCTGGGGTTGTCCAGATACATGATATTGTATTTTGTTTTTGTCACCCTGAGAAAGAGGGGACCATCCATGTTACCTGAGCATCTTCATACATGTGAACAAGTCCAACACACTTCAGCTTGCAGAATTGCTGGTGCCTTCTAGCTGGAGTGGACCAAAGTCCTTAGAAGTTCTGCCCCACTTTTTCTTCTTTTAATCTCAACAAGCTTGGCAACACTTAGCCCATATAGATCTGCTTCTAAAATGACATATCAAGACTCATAATATCAAAATCATGGCTATGTGAATATCCTCTAAGGAAGTCTGCATAGCTGAGATGTGGACTTATGTCACACATGCATACCCCATTATTGTTTTGGAAGTGACTCAAGGGTATATTTGGCCTTTCGTCTCTCCAGAGAGTGTTTCAGAGAATGAAAGCAAATTCATCCTCCCTCAGAACATGTATATTTAAATTTGTTTTTCATTAAAAAATAAAAAGCATACCATAGGAAAAGGACTCTGCCCATCTAATGTATTTTTTCACCCACCCCCTTCTTTGATAAGCAGCAACCTATAGCCAAGAATTTCACTATGTTTAGTGATGATGGACAATAGAAGGCGAGAGGATGGGCTGAGGGAATGAAGGAAGCAAGAGAGGAGATGACAGGAGACCAACTTGGAGGCATAAGAATGAGCAGTTGGATTGGGAGGTGATGTGAGGTTAAGAGAGAGGGAATAACAGGATTGATTGAAGGTTTCAGAAGAGTGGTGAGCAGGGATTGGCAAAGGAAATATGTACAGATGGCTGCAGGATGTGAAAGATGGGCATAGAGAACAAGAGGAACTGATGGATATGAGAGTAGGATTATGCTGGATAGGAAGGTTGAGAGATGGGATCACTGAGGTGGTGGTAGAGATTTAGATATGGAAGTGCCTGGGGAGGTTAAGAAATTATTTAAAGGCGAGGGGCTGAGAGGATCAGATGGGAAGGAGTAGTTGAGAAAGCAGCTAAGCCAGAGAGAGGATCAGTTGAACAAAGGTAATTAAAGAGAGGGGATCAGCTGGAGAGATGGGTTGAAGTGGGAGAGGGTTTTTTTGTTTTTGTTTTTTTAAACTCCCTATCAGTTTGTTTTATTTAGTGTCAAATTTCAGGTGCTAAAATGGGATCATATGGACAAAGTTTGGAATGTCCTGCTCTAAGCACTGTGGGTTTTTGGTAGCAAACATGCTATATTAGCTCTAAGTATCTCTGTCAGTGGCATCTTATATTTAGCAAATATAAAAATGCATCATGGCAAGCAGCATTCAGAGTATAAGTTAGACTCCGAAGAATTCTGACTTATGAAATATTAAATGGATGTGGAGCTCTATGTTATATAGAATGTGCACATTGGAACTGAGACATCTAGGATATGCTCAGTTCCAGTGGTATTATAGAAAAGGATTTACCAACACAGAGCCTTTTCTAAAATACCTGTAGGACTGCACGTTATTTGCTGGCACGTGTAAGGGAATAATCATATTATAAAGATACACATGGGTAAAAAAAGAGAGAAAACTTGGCAACTTATTTAAGTTGGTATTTTGTGATTCATATGGACTTACACATGTATGTGAGCCATTTTGTAAACCTGTACATATAAATGCTTCTAATTAAAAACAGGGGCCACAATTTTTATTTTGGAAGGAGAAATAAACCATGGGGGGGGGGGGGGGGGGGGGTGAGGAGGATACCTATAAAGGGCTGAGCAAAATGAACACTTTTTTAAAAAAATGTTATGTTCCAGACAGCAGTTATAAATTCAGAAGACAAAGAAGTATTAGGTCATACACATGCATTTCCTTCATGAAATAAGGAAAAGACATATAGATTTTTGACTTGCCCAGGCCATACCCCAAGCGCACTGTCTTGCAATTTATAGGTATTATAGACATTCATGTGTAAATTATGCCCTTTCCAAAATCACAATTTACATGTGAATGTCATTTTCACATGCAAATTCCAGAATATACACATACAAATTGTGAATAAGAGCTCATCAAATGTGTCAGAAACCTACAGTAAACTAGTGCAGTGCAATCCGCTTAAGTGCAAGGGTCTGAGACCAAAGAAATACATGCAGTTAACCGGAGCATGCACTTAACCGTTGTGACCCAAAGAAGCTTGACATCTGATAAAAATATGTACAGTGCTGTTATATGTACAGTATACAGTCTCTGTTAACTGACATTATACAGTCTCCATTAACTGACGTTAGGCTTACTTGAAGTAATCAGTCATAGTCCTATGTGCACTCTTGTGTCTGTGAGTTCCACAGACTACGTCTGCCAGACGGTTAAAAAAGTCATTGCACTGACATCCTGTGGCCTCCAGATAGGCCCGCACGGTGTTGAGACTCTCCAGCGCTCTTGCAAAAAGTGACAGGAGGTTGTTGAATTTCGTCAGCATGTGCCTCGCTGCTCATTTCATCATCTGTTTCATCATCAGCCATTGCCTGTATGTAGGCGCATATCTGGACATCAGTGCTGTCAGCTGTTTGTAGATCGTAATCAACAGCTACGTAGTGATGAAACTCCTGTTCAGTAACATCAGCTGGGATGTCAATAGCCTGTTCATCTGACGCATTTGCAACAGCTGCATCTGTTTCATCCCTCTCCACATCCCTAACAAAGCTTGCCCGCTTGTAGCAGTTCACAATGGTTGCCTGTGTAACATGATTCCAGGCTTCTTTTTGCATATGTAGGGAATCCAAAAATGAAGATTACGAGCCAGTTCAACAGCACGTTTATCCTTGCCAGTCTGGTTATCCATAACGCTCATCAGACGACGTAGCACAAGAGCCCAATAATGTTGTTTGAAATTGGCTATTATGCCCTGATCCATAGGTTGGATCAGAGAGGTAGTGTTTGGTGGCAGGAAGACCACCTTGACATTAGACAGCCTGTACATCATCACTGTGTGCAGCACAATTATCACAAAGCAACAAAATCTGATGCTTTTGTGCCCGCATTCTAGTGTCTAATTTCACCACTGTTAAAGTCTTACAGTTGTGCAACAACGACAACTCTAGTGTACACTCTAATAACATTCTTTTTCTTCTGCCTGTGGCAGTTAACCAACGAGATTTCAAATTTACCACCCCTTTGTCACACGCCAATCGGCTTCCATATTCCACGCATGCGCTTATGCGGAGTCTTTCCTGCAGAGGAGCGGTCTTAAACCATGCATATAAGCAAATCTTGAACTTATCGGTGGTGCGCTAAACCAAAGTTTGTCCCCATAGAAAATGATGGTGCCAAAAACGGGACCGAAGTACGGCCTGCAGTTAAACAGAGCATGCGCTTATCTGATGTGCACTTAAATGGAGTCCAGTGTATTAGGTAGATAAGACAAATAAATCTAGTTTATTTAAACAGTCCTAGTATGTTTTCCCTCATAAGAAATTCAAATATAATACACCTAGAAAGATTTCTGCATTTATTGTAATTGTTTTCTTTTCTTCATTTTTCATTTTGATTTATGCTTGTAAGTCTCTTAATATGTATTGACTGTCTGCTGAGGCTTGTGCTGACACAGCTTTTTAGGATGATGCAGTGCTAGAGGAAAGCTGATGAGTTGTTCTTTATGAGTTTTGACATATTAATTAGCAGAGTGGATTAAAGAGTGTGTGCTATTTTTATTTTAACTTTTCAAAATAAGTCTCTGTTTAGGTATGTCACAGATAAATACCAACAAGAAATCAGGGGCGGGGAGGGACATCTACATTCTCCCATAAGAAAATTGCCATCATAACAAGTCTTTGATTTTTATTTAGTGCCAAAGCTGTTAGTTTCTTTTGCTATGGAGCCAAATTCATTTGTTTCAAGGGATGATGTATACTGCAGCTTACATCACTCAGGGTGAAGAACTTCCAGAAGCAAAAAAAAAAAGAAGCCCACTGGACAGATAGAGCTCATGAAGGAAAAAAGCTGATAGGAAGGGAAAAGAATGAAGTGCTGTAGAGGGAAGTGTTGGAGCCCACTAAGATGAAGAGTTGCCAAGAGAAAAGAGATACTGGTAGCTCAGTGGGCAGAATTAATGAGACTGCTAGGGAGAAGAGTTGATAGGGCTAGGATAAGAATGAATAGAGTCTAGCAGAGAAACACCTGCCAGGAGGATAAAAGGTGAAGCCTATAAGAGAGATGAGCTTCTAACTAGACAAACAATACAGATGGAAAAAACGTCATGTAGAAAAGAGAACTGCTGTGAAGAGATACCAGGTGTAGAAGACTTGGCATTCAGTCAGGTCTCATGGAGAGAAGTTGCAATGAGAAGTTCAGGGTACAACAATTAAATCATGTGTTTGCATCTGTTTCCTTTCTCTTCAAGGATTTATGTAAAGCTGCAGGTTTCTCATGCCGGATGTTAGATGCATTCATTTCTGGCCAGAAATGGTTTGTACTTCTTTGCGTGTGGCTTTACCACAAATTATCTTAGGTATATTGGCACTGCTGACAAAATACTAGCAGAAAGCACTGATGTTTTCACAATCATGAAGCCTGAATCAGCCATTTGCCATGAAGAAGAGAAGAACTGACCGGAAAATACAACAGATGGCAAACGTGTGTTTTAAGGGGAAGTTTGTGCAAATGGTTAACTAAGGAAAAGCAGTAGAGTTAGCTTACAACAGCAATATAAATTTAGAAAACAAGCAAAAAGGAGATCATGGGGGAAAACCAATTGGGTAAGATAATAAGGGACATAAAAGTAATGATCCAGAGTATGCATAAATATATATCGAATTTTAAGAAAGATGTATAGAGAAAAAATGAAGAGGTGTTATGTATTCTGTTAGTTTACTTTATTTTATTATATTTAAAAGAGCTTTAATCTTCCTTGTTTCGTTAGGGCCCAAACAAATTTTGTCTCCGGTAGGGTCAGGTAATAAGATAACCCTCCAAATTATACAGGTTTTGAATTTCAGCTAAAAGGCTAGGACTGGACCGTTCTTAGCTCAACATTCAAATTTTACACTTAATTTTAGCCAAAAGGCCAAGAAATGACTGAACAAACTGTTTTAAAATAAAATCAATCAGCAGTATAGTGACTTTCAAGAGGCACTGCTATTTTTTTTTTTTTATAGTTGAGGTCACTAGCTTATGCAAATAAGCAGGTAATGAGGGAAAAATATTTTCTCCCACCTTTATAAAGTGCTCCCTATGTGACCAAATAATCTCTCATAAAATATTTTTGTAATTAAACTATTAGTTTAATCAGTGTGCCCTTCTTACATCAGATATTTATCTTGATGAGGCTGATATTTACTCATTATGATAATGTGAAAATTAAAAGTGGCCACAAGAGAAAAAGGTTATGGCAGACATTTACAAAATAGAGATAGGAGTGGGGGAGAATAGAAATGCCAAGCATTAATAAACAATGTTGTTTTAGAGATTTCCTGTAAGCAACAAGAGTTCCTAATCTAGAAAATATATTGTAGAGCCTATCAGTTGGTATGGATGAGCAGACTGTATAGACCATCTGTCTAATTTTTATCTGTTATCATTTTCTATATCTGTGTTTCAATGAGACAGTAAATAGAAACATTATTGTATTCCCTTGCCTTTCTATTTCCTACCTTTATGTGCAAAGCACTTGAACTTTTTACTGTTCTGAGGATTATATTACACCTATCTTTCTCTAGCTAAGAAGTGCCTCCTTGGGTCAGAACAATGGTCCAGAGGTTTCCATAAATGCACTTAGACCATTTACTGACATTTAAGTGCACACAAGCACATGTAAATGTCAGTATTTTGTACATTACAACACATCGCAGGAGACACACTATAGATCTGTAACAGATTGAAAGGCAAAAGGAAAATCCAAAAACAGATGCTTTATTGAAAAATCAACCTGAACACATTAGTTTAGCTCTTAAAAACTGACTACTACTACTACTTAGCATTTCTATAAGATAAATTCCTTTTAAGAGCTCTACTGTGATAGCTGTCATATCGTAGTAACTTATTCACATCTGTTGGTTTTCTATAGTTATCAGTAAACAGCTTACCATTCTCTTTGACAATCAAGATATCTAAAAAAGCTATCATATCCTTGCTATAATTTAATTGAAACTTCAAATTCTTGTTTAAATTGTTAATCCTGCCATAAAAGGATAAGAGACCATCCTCATTTCTTTTCCAAACAATAAATATACCAATGTACCTCTTCCAGACCCCTAGCAGTTCACTATAGTGATGTATAGTCAAAAACCTTTTTTCAAAGTTGGCCATATAGAGATTGGCAAAAGATGATACCATGGGTACAGCCCATGGCTATACCTTTTATTTGCTGATAAAAATTGTCTTTCAAAACAAAAATAATTTTTAAAGCAACCTCTGCAAGAGATATCAGAAATTCAGCAGCTATATGTGTAGGGTGATTACCTGATATAATTGGCCTACTCAGAGATTTTCTTCAAGACTTATGTATCTTAGGAAGAGTATGTAAGGCAGGGATACGAGATCATTGAACACTCAAAAACTCGTATTCCTTTTTAGTTATATATCCACATTCTAAATCCATTACAAGCATAGAGTATATTCTTCTTTTAATTTCCCATATGGGATCCCTGGATAAGAAATTATAAAATTTATGATCTTCTAATTGTTGAAGAGGGAGAGGGAAGAATGTTATACTACCATACAAAACAATAGACAGATATTAAAGCAACTTTTAACCACAGACTCAGGAAGGAGATTAAAGAGGGTCTCTAACCTTTCTAGTAGACCATTGAAC
The DNA here is from genome assembly GCF_901765095.1 of Microcaecilia unicolor. Lineage (NCBI taxonomy): Eukaryota > Metazoa > Chordata > Amphibia > Gymnophiona > Siphonopidae > Microcaecilia > Microcaecilia unicolor. Next base: position 167,043,154 of record NC_044037.1, on the reverse strand, counting down.
AGTGAAGAAGTAGTGGTTTTGAACAGGGGCACCAATAACTCCATGATTACAGCCTATGAAAATATTATACTGAAATAAATTACTCAGTTGGAAAATAAAAAGAAAATAATATTTTTTAATATAAGCAAAAAAGACAAAGAGGACATGGAAGTTTTTAAAAATGATCATAACATAAACCTATCGATAGGGTGGAGGAATCATTCTTATAGACATTGAACAATATACAGAAGAATTAGATTGACAGAAGACCATAAATTTTATAAAACGTTGTCCAATATCCTCGTATCCCTGTCTTATATACTTTACCTAAGATACATAAATGTTTAGAATAACTTCCAGGTAGGCCAAATTATATCAGGTATTGGCTCTATCTTTGAACAATTTTCTGTCTTGATAGATGAGTTCTTGAGACCACTAATATCTTTGATACATTAGAGATTCCACTGATATGATTAATTGTTTAAGTCAGATACCAGAGCTGAATTTATTCAGGTAACTCCAAGTTCTGCTGTCAGATGGGGTGCTATCTTGATAGTGTTGAGTGTTCTGCAAAGATTTTCAGTGGCATTATCCAGATAATCTCACTGAATACCTGAGTATGGCCCTGGTCCGAGATACTTATCTGGGTAACAGCTACTCAAATACTGCTGCATATTGGGCAGATTGTTTTTACACCTATTCACAACACACTTTATAGCATTTGATTTGGATAATTTGGAATCGTTCCAGTTTGCCTGCTTTTTATTTCAGTCCACCTGAGCTACTTTCAGTACTTCCACATCCTCTCTATCAGGAACTTCTTATTTCTCTGCTGTAACAGTATCCTTTCAAGCTCCTGAACGATTGTTGGTTTTTCCTTGTTACTTAGTTTAAAAACTTGACAGGCAGTGATTTTAAAGCTGCTGACAGCCACAGACTGAAAAACACCTAGATATTTATTAAAATGACTATCTGGTTTTTTGACTATCTGGTTTTTGGCCGATCCGGAAGTCCTGTCCTCTTGGTGTTCTCGCTCTTCATGTTCCCTATGCTACCCCCTGCGGGGGGGGGGGGGGGGGGGGGTTGCTTGCTTGCTTCTATTCTCCCCTCTCTCCGTGTTGTATCGTCTCCAGTCAAGCATCTTGCTTGTGCCAAAGTCCTCCTTTTTCAAGTTTTCTCTTCCGGTTCTTCTTTTCATGTAGTGCTGCTCCATCGGCAGCCCTCTTCCACCTCTCCAGCTCTCAATGAGCTTAGCTCCTTTGTCTCTGAATGCAATTCTCTTTCCTCTCCCGTCTTTTGCCTTGGCGATTTTAACTTGCCGCCCTCTGTACATATGTCTTCTTTTTTCTCCTTGTCCTCCACTCTAGACTTATACCAACATGTCTCTTTTCCTACTCATTCTGCTGACAACTGTCTCGACCTGGTATTCACTACTTCCTCTCTTGCTGCCTTCTCGCTCTCTTTTTCCCTCCCTGTGCCCTAGTCTATTTTTTTCTTTCCTTTTCTCTTCCTGTTCCTTTGCCTCCTTACCTATGTAACGCTTCTCAACATCCCATGTGGTCATTGTCATAATCCGCATTCACACTCAGTTACCCACTGGCCCTCAGAGTCTGATTGCCCATTCTTCATCCTGGGATTCCACTCCTAACATGTCATCCCCTCCTTGTCCCCTCTCTGCTTCTTGGCACTCTTGCCCACTGAAGTCTCCTTGGCCTGTACTCTGCATTCCCTTCATGCCTCTTCATCTCCAGCGGATACATGGCATGTTTGTTTGGTCGTTCCTCTTCTGCCATCACTTTCCCTTCACCTCCTGCCACTTCATTGCTCAAGTCTCTCCCTTGGACTAGTTTCTGCTTTTTGGAAGCATGCCTTGGTGCATCCCCTTCTCAAGAAATCCCACTTAGATGCAACAGAAGGGTTTAAGTGGGATTTCTTGAGAAGAGGATGCACCAAGGCATGCTTCCAAAAAGCAGAAACTATGAAGAGTTTCAGTGCTATGGTGATAGCAAAAACCTGACTGAAAGAGGTGCAGTGCGTTAGTGTGGTCAAGAAAAGAGCTGGATGAGGACTACTTTTTCAAGCATCTTGAAGAGGAAAGGAACATTAGAAATTAGTTGGAAATCAGATGCAACAGAAGGGTTTGATTTCCAACTAATTTCTTTTTTTTTTTTTAATGTTTTTATTA